>NW_028318199.1:1567857-1878214 GCF_062004578.1 Staurois parvus | reverse complement strand
CAGGAGCTGGCTTTTTCTTTGTGAAAAAGAAGGGCGGTGAATTGAGGCCTTGCATTGATTTTAGGGGTCTCAATTGAATCACGATTAAGAATGCTTACCCAATTCCGTTGATTACCGAGTTGTTCGACCTCCTCAAGGGATCAACGGTCTTTACTAAACTCGACCTTAGGGCTGCGTACAACCTCATACGGATCGAGGAGGGCGACGAGTGGAAGACCACGTTCAACACCAGAACCGGCCACTATGAATCCCTGGTTATGCCCTTCGGGTTGTGTAACGCGCCCCTGGTCTTTCAGGAGTTCATTAATGATGTCTTTCATGACTTGTCACAGCAGTGTGTGGTGATTTACTTGGAGGACATCCTGGTTTACTCTGCGTCTATGGAGTCTCATATCCAGGATGTTAAGCGGGTGCTGCAACGGTTACGTGAGAACGAGCTTTTCTGTAAGATCGAGAAGTGTGAATTTCACCGATCCCAGGTTGCCTTTTTGGGCTACATCATTTCCGCTGTGGGATTTTCCATGGACCCTCAGAAGGTTTCGGCGGTTCTGCTGCCTCGTCCCAGTGGTCTTCGGTCCATTCAGCACTTTTTGGGATTTGCCAACTATTATCGGAAGTTTATCAGGAACTTCTCCACGCTGGCCAAGCCTCTCTCAGATCTGACCAAGAAGGGCAGTAATCCCCACGAGTGGTCATCCGAGGCCATCTTAGCTTTCGAAGCTCTGAAATCCGCCTTCGCTTTGGCTCCGATACTGTCTCATCCCAATCCTGGGTTGCCTTTTGTCCTCGAGGTTGATGCATCTGAGACGGGAGTAGGCGCCCTCCTGTCTCAGCGTCGGTCGCCCGATGGACCCCTACTTCCCTGTGGGTTCTATTCCAGGAAGCTTTCCTCTGCAGAATGCAACTACCAGATTGGAGACAGGGAGTTGTTGGCCATTATTCAGGCTCTCAAGGAATGGAGGCACCTGCTTGAGGGTTCTGCGGTTCCGGTTCTCATTCTCACTGACCACAAGAACCTGACATATCTCTCAGAAGCTAAGAGTTTGACGCCCCATCAGGCCAGATGGGCTCTGTTCTTGTCATGTTTTAACTATGTGGTCTCCTATTTGCCTGGCTCCAAGAATGTCAGGGCTGATGCCTTGTCGCGGCAATACTCTGAGCTGTCCAGGGAGGACTCTGAGCCGACCTCGGTCATACCTCCGGATCAGATCCTGGCTGCCATTCGTACCAGCCTGACTTCTCCCCTTGGGGAGCAGATTTTGGTGGACCAAACTGGTGCTCTCTCTGAGAGACCGGCTGGTAGATGTTTCGTACCTGAGGGATTGCGCACCTGCTTGTTTCGTACCTACCATAACTCCAAGACTGCTGGTCATCCAGGGAGGAGCCAGTTGTCCTGAGTCATTTCTCGTTTATTCTGGTGGCCATCTCTCCGTTCTGACATCGCCTCATATGTAGCGGCATGTTCTGTCTGTGCCCAGAATAAATCTCCTCGGCGTCTTCCAGTGGGCCTTCTGCAACCCATTACCAATGGGGAGCGTCCCTGGTCACACCTGGGCATGGATTTTATTGTAGACCTCCCTGCGTCTCAAGGCCATACGGTCATTCTTATGGTCATTGGTCGTTTCTCCAAGATGTGCCATTGTGTTCCGTTCAAGAAACTGCCGACTGCGCAAGAACTGGCTACGGTTTTCACCAGGGAGATCTTTCACTTGCATGGGTTGCCTAAGGTGATTGTCTCGGACCATGGGAGCCAGTTTGTGTCCAGGTTCTGTCACGCCTTCTGCTCCCAGTTGGGTATCAAGCTCTCCTTCTCTTCGGCCTACCACCCGCAGTCCAATGGGGCTGCAGAGCGTTCCAACCAGGCCCTGGAACAATTCCTTCGCTGCTATATCTCAGACCATCAAGACAATTGGGTCTATCTCCTGCCATGGGCAGAGTTTGCAAGGAACTCTGCTGTCAACTCCTCCTCCAGGATGTCTCCCTTTATGGCCAACTATGGGTTCCAACCTATGGTTCTTGCCACAGGACATTCCGGCTGTGGATAACCATCTTGCTGCCCTGCGTTCCTCATGGGGGCAGATCCAGAGGTCCTTGAAGGACTCAGCTCATCGCCAGAAGCTCCAGGCTGATCGTAGACGGTTGCCCGCTCCTTCATACCAGGTCGGAGATCAGATGTGGTTGTCCACTCGTAACCTCAATCTTCGGGTGCCCGCACCGAAACTGGCTCCCCGTATTGTTGGTCCTTTCCGCATCCTCCACAGGGTGAACCCGGTTGCCTATGCCCTTGCTCTTCCTCCTGGGATGCGTATCTCCAATGTCTTCCACGAATCCCTGTTGAAGCCTCTGGTCTGTAATCGCTTTACTGTCTCGTTGCCTCGGCCTCGTCCTATCCGGGTTGACGGTCATGAGGAGTATGAGGTGAGCCGCATCCTGGACTCTCGGTTGGTCCGCGGTCGGGTGCAGTTCCTGGTCCATTGGAGTGGTTATGGTCCTGAGGACCGTTCCTGGGTTCCTTTCGCGGATGTTCATGCTCCTGCCCTCCTCCGCGCTTTTCACACCCGCTTTCCCCAGAAGCCTTATGTTGAGCTGCGGAGAAGGAGGGGTCCTTGAAAACTACACGTTAGGGGGAGAACCCCTGGGAGATTTAAGGGTGGAAAAGGATCTGGAGGTCCTATTTGATGACAGACTCAGCAATAGCATGCATTGCCAAGCTGCAGCAAGCAAGGCCAGCATATTATTATCATGCATTAAAAAGGGCATATACTCGAGATAAATCTATATTTCTATCACATTACAAAACTGATATGGCCACATCTTGAGTATGCTGTCCACGTCTGGTCACCAGTCCTCAGAAAAGATGTGCTGGAGCTGGAGAGAGTCCAGAGAAGGGCAACAAAGCTAATAAGGGAAATGGAGAACCTTGGTTATAAGGAACGGCTACACATTTTAAGCTTATTTTTCCTGGAGAAGAGACTCTTATTAGGGGATATTATTAATGAGGACCTCCTACGCTACCTTACAATACCCAGAAATAAGATGAGGAAAAGCTGCTGGCACCTGACCATGTACCAAAAATAGATAATATGCTAAAATGAAATGGTGCTGTGCTAATCCAAATTCACAATATCTCAACACTATCACTGTCACTATTTGAATCCAACGAATCTTCTTTGGACTCCACAGTTTATGGACATTTTTATTTGTCATTATTGTATTATGGCATTATAGTTTTTTCATAAATAACCTTTTTTTTTTGCATTACGTATTAGATTTATTTACTTTCACAAGTGTCACTTTAGTGTATTTCATATTGGACATTTTTTCTGGGTTTCACTTATGTATTTACTTTTATTTGTTTGTTTATGATGGTTTTTGGGCTTAGTTGTGATGTCATTTATGTGTTTTGATCCCATTTAGTGGATCAGGTCACTTTATTTTCACTATTATAGACCATGTATGGTCATATTTTGTTTTCTACGTGTACCTAGAAAGTCACTATCCACAAGATCATGCTTTGACGGTCTTTATGTGTTTTCTTGTCTATTCCATTCTATAGATTTGCTATATGTGATTACGTGTTCACCACTGTCACTGAATGAATGCTCTCTATGTTTTGTGGGGATAGATCACCGACTCACAAGACCATAATTTGTTCGTTTATGGCTTTCTTGTCTAATATATATATATATATATATATATATATATATATATATATTAAATTGTTTTCTTTTTTATTAGTTGGTTTAACCATTTGTTTCAATCATTGGGGGTTGGCATTATTAGTATTTATTAGGGGTTATGATCACAATATATAAACATTTAAACAGTGATTCTAACTAAGTGGCTAGGCTGTGAAGAAGTCTCACAAATGTGGTATCGCCATATTCGAGAGGAGCAGCGGAATGTATTTTGGGGTATAATTCCCCAATATCCATCTGGAATATTGCCCATGCCATGTATGAATGCTAATTCACCCTGCACTGCTATATGGTAATTGTCTGCAAGCAATATCCATCTGTAATATCGCCCATGCCATGTATGAATGCTAATTCACCATGCACTGCTATAAGTGTAATCTATACTGCTTTTAAAATCCACCTCTAACTGAAGCTGATTAATAACTACCAATGCTATTATTGGTCATTCTTACTGTTTCAAAAATCTTTAACTCTAGTCTATATTACTGTGGTGCTTATTTTGCTCCTATTGTCTAACCCAAATTATGAGCTGATTCTAATCTTTACAACTCTGCCCTCCTGCTCTCTTGTAGTCCTCCTTTGGTGTGAGATGTTTGCCCTTCTAGCCATGTGTCTCTGCTAAGCATTCCTGTTAGGGATCCGGGTATGACCAGAAATGTGTGGGAACACAGGCGTAGTCAGGGCTGGTCAGGCAGGCCATTAGGTACTGTACAGGGCGCGGGGTCTAAGTCCCAATACACCAAGGCACTGACTGCAGGTCTGGCCATTCCATAAATACACCTCCTGCAATCAGTCTCACGTGATGGCTGATTGCAGGAGTGAGCTTCTGGTTGCTGAGAGCACCCGCTGCCTAGCCCTGATTTCAGGGGCTGGCACGTCAGGCTGGGCAGCGGACAGAGGCACGTCAGGCTGGGCAGCGGACAGAGGCACGTCAGGCTGGGCAGCGGACAGAGGCATGTCAGGCTGGGCAGGGGGCACCAAGTCGTCTAGCAGAACAGCAGGCACCAAGTCATCTGGCACAACAGCGGGCACCGAGTCATCTGGCTGGATCGGGTCATCAGGCTGGATCACGAACACCGGGTCATCAGGCTGGATGGGGTCATCAGGCTGGATGGGGTCATCAGGCCAGATCGGGTCATCAGGCCGGATCGGGTCATCAGGCTGGATCAGGTCATCAGGTCGGATCGGGTCATCAGGCCGGATCGAGTCATCAGGACGGGTCGGGTCATCAGGCTGGGTAGCGTACACTGGGTCATCAGGCTTCCGGGCATCAGGCTGAACAGTGGGCACCGGGGCACCAGGCTGGATAACAGAAGGCGGGTTCTCAGACCGCAGGCTGACCGGTTTGGATACTGGCAGGATGGTACTGGTTGGAAAGAATTTTCGCTTCTTCCTGGTTTTAGTTACTGGAGCACTGTAAGTAGACGCAGGTCTGTAAACAGATGGAGCAGCTGAAGACAGAGAAGAGCTGGAGGATGGAGCAGAGGAAGGAGCAGTTGCTACAGAGGGCTTCTTTACAGGATTAAAGGCAGGATAGGTGCAGCGAGTGGGAACAGGGTTCTGACATGTGGTTGATAGCAGGGTATACTGGGCTGTCACTGGGGGTGCTGTCGGGAATGCAGGAATAGAGCTTTGCAGAAAAAGATTAGAAGCAGGACTGGGTTGTTGCAAGCTGACTGAGGCTGGGTGTAATAAATCTGACCATATCTGTAATACCGGTTGAACAAAACTCAGCTTACACATAGCCTGTCTGACCAAAGACTGCACTGCTGCATAATGCTTATGGAAGCAATCTGGATCATCCTCCAACAACCATACCAGTGATTCCACTTGATCTGCACTAAATGGGGGAAAAAAGTTATCCCTGCTTTCAGGGGTACAGGACAGAGCCAACTCAGCACAAACCTGGATCAGTGGTTGTACCTCAGAAAACTCCATGCCCCGATCCACTAGTGAATGAGCAACTTGTATGCATTCTAGCAGCTGATCCCTGGTATACTCCTTCAGAATCTGATTGCCATATTCTCTGTCATCTAAGACTAACAGCGACAAGTACACAACCTCCTCAGGATGCATCCTTCACAAGCCAAGATGGCTTCCCTGTGTGGCCACTTCTGGTCAGGACTGGCCATGGTGTTCTGTTAGGGATCTGGGTATGACCAGAAATGTGTGGGAACACAGGCGTAGTCAGGGCTGGTCAGGCAGGCCGTTAGGTACTGTACAGGGCACGGGGTCTAAGTCCCAATCTGCTTATTCACCAGGGCCCCTGATGGTGGGGATGGACTTGGAGCAGACTGAGACCAGGTCGCGTCCCCTGAGTACGTCCGGCAATGTTAAAGAGCGTCGTCAGAGGTGTGCGGGGAAAGGAGCCTGACGTGAAGTGGCTGGCAGACCTGGTAACAGGGACAGATCCATGCGGGATGGATGGATCGTCTGGGTAGCATCAGGCATAGTCAGGCAGGCCAGGTCAGCAACGTGCGGGCAGCGAAGTATCGGAGGAGCAGGCAGAGAATAGTCAGGGTCACAAGCCGGGTTCAGTAACTCATGGGCAGCGCGGTACAGAGGATCAGGCAGAAGGATGGTCAGGCAAGCCAGGGGTTAAACAGGAGATGGTCAGCAGAGGTCAGGATCAAAGCAGGGTCAGCAACTAGGCAGATAGGCAGGAACACAGGATACAAAGTACAGGAGCTCATGGGAAACAATACACCAAGGCATTGACTGCAGGTCTGGCCATTCCTTAAATACACCTCCTGCAATCAGCCTCAGGGGATGGCTGATTGCAGGAGTGAGCTTCTGGTTGCTGAGAGCACTCGCTGGCTAGCCCTGGTACTGCAGCCCACACAGCAAGTGAGTCATTTTCTGACTCTGTGGGGAGAGGCTGTGTTTGTAGCTGCTGCTGAGCTGCAGGAGGGCCTGAAAAGCCTGGGGCTTGCCTGCCCCAACCCAGCCCTGGGTCTGGTTCTACTGGCCTGAAGTCCCCAAAGCCTAAGACCTCAGGTGATTTATCCGGCTTGGACAGGATGGAAGACCCTGGGCCTAGTGGAGAGAAGAAGGCCCCAAAGTCTGGGACCCCAAGTGCCCTGCCCGGCCCAGGCAGGAAGGAGGGACCTGAGCCTGGGTCCAGCAAGGTTAGTACCCTGGAGGGACCGAATCCCAGCAGTGGAGGACCTGGGAACAGGCCCAAAGACGGGGGAATCCTATGCTGCATATCGGAACCGTGTGGTTGTTCGGCCCGGCTGATTGAGAGGGAGGAAGCTAAGCTGCAGAAGCTCTAATTAGAGCTAAAAAGGCTCCGGGCCTATTATGCCCGGGTCTGGTCTAGCAAGAGGCAAGCCATGAAGCCAGGCCTGGAGGCCCAGCAGGGACGTTATGTTGCTGCACTGCAGCGGAAGAGTGGGGCCTTGTCGGAGAAATATCTGCATGAGGCCAGATTTAAGGCTGCAAGAGGCCGCAGAGTGGCGGCATTGCAGGGAAGGGGTCTCCTCTGTAGAAGACCTGTCGGAGGAGCAGCTGGTGGAAGGAGAGAAGGAGCAAAGGCAGGATGCATCTGCTCCGATGGAAGGAGACATGGCGTCTGCTAATGTGCAGGATGGCGTGGGCGCGGGATCGCAGGAGTCCCTCCCCCCAGGGCAGCAACCCGTTCCCAGGAAGCCGGCTAAGATGGTGGTGCAGGACTGCGCCACCTACATGAAGCTTGAGTGCATCCCTAAGGAGGTGGTCGCCAAGGCTGGTGAACTGCCTGGTGGTAATGGACAGGACTCTGCTAGTCATACGGGTGAGGTGACTTTGGGCGCTGGGGCAGCGGGCAGCGCCCCTGAGGGTGGGATGGTGGCGCAGGTTGACCCAGTGGCCCGGGTGGATGAGGTTTCTTCCCCGGAGGTAGTCTCACAGGGCTCCGCCCCCCTGGTGATTGGGCAGGCCCCTGCTAGGGGATCTGTTGCACAAGTTCCTGTGTCGGGGGTCTCCGATCTTCAGGGTCAGGCCCCAGAGGGCCGAGTTCATAAGGTTTCTGTCCCTCAGGTTGGGGTGCCACAGTCTCGGGGTCCCGTGCCCTCTGTTTCAGCTTCCCCTGCTCCCTTCAGTTCCGGCTCCCCCTGCAAGTGCCCCTGGGTCTGGGGCTGCTATTAGTTACTCCGCAGCGGTTAGGGGTACTGTGGGACCAATGGGGTCTGCCAGGGTGAGGGCAGGTAACTTACCCACCTCTGCGGCTCGCCTCAACGTGGTGCAGATAAAATGGACAGAGGAGGGCCCCCCCTTGGGTAGGAGGGAGGTGGTAGACAGAATCCTGGAGATGGGTTTCAAAGCCAGTGAAATCTTTGCTTTTATAGCCCCTGTGGGAACAGGGGAGTATGATGTCTCCTTTGTGAAGCCGGAACACCTGGATCTCTTTTGGCAGAGGTTTGAGGCCACCTATATCTGTAGCCCCAGGTGGGCCAGCTTATCCCCCAAGCTTATTTCCCGCCAGCCGTTGGTTAAGAAAATAACCATACTGGTTCGGAACGAATCTATCCCAGCAGCAGACATCCAGGTGTGGTTAGGCCGGTTTGGGGAGGTGCTTGGGCCCTTGCAGAAAGTGTTGGATGACAGGGGGATTTGGACGGGTGGGTGGACTACCACCATCCGCCTGAAGATGGAGGGTAATGTTATACAGCACGTCCCTTCTTCCGCCTTCCTGGGTAAAGACCGGCTGGTCATATTCTACGCGGGTCAACCCAGGGTATGCCACAGATGTGGGATGAAAGGGCACTTTGCGGCCACCTGCCCGGTACAGCGCTGCTCATTGTGCCAAGAAATTGGGCACCTGGCTAAGGACTGCATGGTCATACGGTGCAATCTTTGTGGTAAGGTGGGCCACTCATACAACAGGTGCCCGGAGGCTTTGCACAATCTCCCTGAGAGGGAGCTGATACAGGAGTTTGACAGGATGGATGCAGAGGAGGCGAGTGAGGCACTGGTTGAGAAGGCCACGGCGCTTGTGGCAACCCTTGCAAGGGAGGTCGGGCCTGCTGAGGCTGCAGTTGCGTCTGCCCCATCTGCTCCATCTGGCTTGGTTGGATCCCCTGTCCCCCCCTCAGGTGGGCCTATTCCCCCCCCTAGAGTTAAGAAAAACTTGCTTAAGGAAGCTGCTAAAGGGGCTGGGGAGAGGAAGGCTGTTAGCGGGTCTAGTTTGGCTATGACAGCTCCCCCTGTGCTCTTACCACTGCAGAGGGAGAAGGCAGGTGTGGGGTCCCAGGGGTCCCAAGATCCCATCCCGGGAGGGGTGCAGGTGGAGGAGGGATGGTCCCTGGTGTCCTCTGGAAGTCATCGTAAGCCTGTGCTGTCTTCAGCGGGGTCGGTTTCCTCACTGGAGGTGGGGGAAGTGGCCTTGGAAAATCGGTTTGGGGCTCTATCGGGGGAGGAGGATATGTCCAGTGGTCATGCCACCCCGATGGAGGATGAGGACGCGGGGGGGGTCTCTCAAAAGAGGGAGGGATCCTGCCAAAAGGGCTAAGAGGAGGGTTAAGAAACGTCCCTCTCAATTATCTTAATGGCTGTTATTGCTCCTATAAAGGTGGCAACCATTAATGTTGCCAGCCTGAAGTCTGTAAGTGCTAGAGAAAGAGCCTTATTTTTGATCAGTGAGATGGAAGCTGATATTTTCTTTTTGCAGGAGACCAGGTTGCCCACCTTGGCTGATGTCCATCTGGCCAAGCGTGAGTGGAGGCGTGGGCCCTCCTATTGGTCTCTTGCGGCTGAGCCTTACAGCGGAGTCGCGGTGCTTTTTACCGGCATGGTAACGTGTCGGCGGATAATTGAGGTAGAGATCGGAAGATGTCTGATTCTGGATGTTCTTGTAAAGGGGCAAGAGCTCCGTCTCATTAATATCTATGGCCCACAGTCCAAGTGGGACAGGAAGAACCTCTTTGCGAGGATTAAACCTTACCTCTTTACCACCCCGGCTGGTGGTCTTTGGAGGTGATTTTAACACCATTACTAGGCCCAAGGACAGGCGAGGCTTCACTGACAGGCTGGGATGTGACAGCGTTTTTCTAAATGCTATAGTCAGGGAGGCAGGTCTGGTTGAAGCTTGGATTCAAAGTGTCCCAGACAACACGAGTTTCACCTATAGGAGAGGTAACTGCCAGAGTAGGATAGACAGGTTTTTTTTGAAGGAGAACTCTGCCTTCTCGGCACCTGAGTGTCGGGCGGTGGAGTTTTCTGATCACCTTATGCTATCTTTCACCTTGAATATTTCAGACATGCCGCTGAGAGGAAAGGGCATCTGGAGGATGAATTCGTCTCTGCTGGAGGACGAGGAGGTGAGACGATCTTTCGAGGAGTTCTTTCAGGCGCAAGAGACGGTGCTGGATTTCTGCGGCAGTAAGTCTGAGTGGTGGGAGCTCACCAAAGTGCGGATCAGCAGGTTTTTCAAGGCCATTGGTAAGAGACGGTAGTTTAAACAGTATAACGCCTACCAGCGGTTGTGGAGGAAGCTCGACCGCCTTGTTTCTAGCGGTGGAGATTCGGGGACAATCTCGGAGGTAAAGCTTCTCCTTAGGAAACTCCAGTATGATCAGCGTGCCTGTTTGGTTCTGGAGAGGGATTATGGGAAATACCACTCGCCCGACCCTTTCCAGAATTGCAAACGGAGTGCAGCAGTTAAGACGATCTCTGCTCTGAGGGATAGTACGGGGTCCCTGACTAAATCCAGGTCAGGGATTCTGGAGGTCCTTTTATGCAGATTTACTGAGTGAGAAGCACCTTGACCGGACAGGGATGTCGAGCTTTTTGGAATCCACGCTTGGTCTGGACAGTGATCTCCCTCTGGCGAGTTTGACTGGGGAGATTACTGCAGAAGAGGTGTCCAGAGCAATTGATAGTCTGGCCATTAAAAAGACTCCTGGGCCAGACGGTCTGGCAGCCAAATTTTTTAAGGCTTTTAAGTCCTGCCTGGCACCTCGTCTCGCGGAAGTGTATAACAGCTGTCTGGATGAGGGATCTCTCCCTCCTTCCATGAGACAGTCTACAGTTATCCTCCTATCAAAGGGTAAGGATCCTTCGGCTATTGAGAACTGGCGCCCCATCAGCCTCCTCAATGTCGATAGAAAGGTTCTGGTGAAGATCTTGTTCTGGCGCTTGTCGTCAGTGGCAGACAGTTTGCTTTCTCATCAGCAGCATTGCTTGGTTCAGGGCAGGAGTACCTTTACAGCGGTGTTAGCTGTCCGGGAGGCTCTGGAGCAATGTAAGACTGAAGGATGGGGAAAGTACTTGCTGGCGTTGGATCAGGCAAAGGCCTTTGATCGAGTTGATCACAAGTACCTCTGGCATCTCCTGGACCGGTATGGTTTGGAGGGGAGGTTCATTGGCTGGTTGAAGACATTGTACCAAGGGACTGAGAGCTTCTTGTTGGTGAATGGTTTGGTTGGGCAGCCCTTTGAGGTTGGATCAGGGGTGCCCGCTGAGTCCCTTGCTCTATGCCTTTGTCATTGACCCCTTCGTCAGGAGGCTAGATGGCGGGGCGGTGAGTGGGGTGCCGGTGGGTGCCACTGGAGATCCGCCTTTGAGAGTTGTGGCTTATGCTGATGACGTTTCTGTTTTCATTTCTGGACCAGAGGAGGCGCAGGAGGTGGTTTCAGTAATGGATCAGTATGCCGAGGCATCAGGTTGCAAGGTCAATCAGGACAAATGTGAAGTTCTCTGGATGGGCAGGGAGGGTGAGAGCTTCTCACTCCCGGATGCCTTCCCGGTGCCTCAGCCGAACATCAAAGTGTTGGGCATCAATTTTGGCCCTGCTGATTACAGCAGGCAAAATTGGGAATCCAAGCTCTCGGATGCCGAGGTCAAAGTGAGATGCTGGAAGGGGTGGTGGCTCTCCTTGAGGGAAAGGGTTGATTTGATCAAGACTTTCCTGCTCCCAGTCTTTTTGTACATCAGCTTCGTTTGCCTCTTGCCAGAATCACTCTATACGAGGATCTATAGCTGTTTCTTCCAGATGTTATGGGGGAATCGGCTGAACCTCGTCAAGAGGGACGTGACTTACTCATCCAGGTGGGAGGGTGGCCTAGGTATGGTCAACCCGGTGGTCTTTTTCTCTCTGATGTTCTTGAAACATAACTTTGGTAACATGTTAGCAGAGAGACCGCCTGTATGGGTAGGACTGTTCCGGATCTGGTTTGGACCCTTTCTGCGCAGTTGGGAGAGTGGCGGGCCAGTGAGAAGCCTGCGGGTCAAGCATGGTGAGCTCCTGGCTTATGTGGCCCGTGCCTGAAGTTACTCCGGCGGTGGCATGTGACTGAGGAGGAGGTCCAGTCCCTCCCTAGGAGGCTCCTGGGTGAGAGGATTGTGGCATCTGCTTTCCATGCGCCGCTGGCCTTGAGATATTGCCTGGGCCATGTTATGAGGGAGGGTTTGCGGTTGATAAATCTGGAGCGGATCCCCCTGAAGTTGCGGGACCAGGCCTGGCTCGCCTTCCACAGCAGGCTCTATGTGAGGGGTAACCTGAAGTACCATCCTCCGGATGACCGTGGTTGTCCGAGGTCGGAGTGTGGGGGTGAAGTGGAGACTATGGACCACTTCTTGCTTCAGTGCCCCTTTAACGTAGAGGTGTATAAACAGGTGGGAGGGGCTCTGGGTGTTCCTTTCCTCCATCACATGTCGTATGCGGAGTGGGTGTACGGAGCATTCGAGCGTCGCATGGGTTTTGATTTGGACACCTTGTTTTTAGTCAGCTTAGTTGTCCGTTACTACACTTGGATGGCACGGTGTCAGGTCTCCATTCGGCAGAAGGTCCTCCCTGTTCAGGTGGTGGTGAGTGACATCCTTGGTGAGGTGGGGAAAATTCGGGGTCTTGAGAAAGACAGGCTGCAACGCAGAGCTTGGATGGAGGCGTGGAGGAACATCAAGCCTGTTGCTGCGGTCTGTTGATCTCGGGTGGTGGGATCTGTCCCTAGTTTCAGCCTTCTGCACTCCCTAGATTTTGCGTTCGGATCTTTTTGGTATCCTTTTGCATGGTAGGTTGTAGGGGTCAGACGTGGAAGATCTGCAGGTTTCTTAGCCCTCCCCCGTAGTGTAATAGTGTGGTTACGTTTTTTTGTATATAGTTTAAGACATATAGGCCGTAAGCGGCAGGTTTGAATATGGAAATTGCATATGGTTTATGTTTATGTCTGAGCCATAAAGGCTCCTAATTATATGTCTCGGCCATAAAGGCCTTGTACTATAAATACTGTATATAGTTTTAGTTTTTCCTTTCAGGTTATGAGCCGTTCAGGCTATGTTTGAGTTTTTTTCCCCAGGGACTGTTGGGACTTTTTAGTTTCTTTTCTGTTTGTATTTATTTATTTATATTTGTACTTTTATACATACGTTTGATGGATATGTATGACATCAATACATAATAAAAAATTTCCATTCCTGACAATTCCTAATTGATTAATTGGCAATTCCCCCACTCAACTCAGTATATATTTAGGCCTTCCTTAGGGGAGGCACAGCCAGGAGCAGCACAGGCAACTATCATCATAGATTAAGTATTACACTTCGGCTCTGCACTAAAAAAGCGAGAAACAACAGCAGACAACTTCAAATACTAATCAGACTACAGGTGACCTGTTTCCCCATCCACCTCTTTCAGCTCTTATCCAGTCTGCTTCTTCAGCTCACCGATCTGTAATATGCACTCCCTACTCCTCCTTCTCACAGTTGTGTCCTCTTTCTTCAAACTCTCTCTCCTTCACCCCTCCTCTCTACACCACAGCTTATATACAGATGAAACTCGAAAAATTTGAATATCATGCAAAAGTTCATTTATTTCAGTAATGCAACTTAAAAGGTGAAACTAATATATGAGATAGAATCATTACATGCAAAGCAAGATAGTTCAAGCCGTGATTTGTCATAATTGTCATGACTATGGCTTACAGCTCATGAAAACCCCAAATCCACAATCTCAGAAAATCAGAATATTATATGCAATCAATAAAACAAGGATTGTACATAGAACAATATCGGACCTCTGAAAAGTATAGGCATGCATATGAACTCAGTATTTGGTTTTGTCATGGAAATTTTGTATTGTTGGTCGAACTTTAAATGTGTCATATATGAGTGTTATTCATATGTCTCTCGTGTGGCTTAATTAAAGCTCTGAAGGCTGCAATTGGGCCATGCGCATGTACAATGTATGTATTGCAGTACTCAGCTCGGTAATGGATAAGATGGCAGATCTGCGCTTATAGACCGGCGTGTATACCACCACGGCATTCGATGCGAATGCCGCTGTCAGTAGACCGCGGGCCTGTATCCACATATCAGCAGCATAGTACCACATGGACTTCATAACGCAAGGCGCCAAGCGGTGTGAACTCCGCGTGTAGGCTTATGCATATCTTACAACCCATTACCAACCTGAAACTGTATCCGGATGGATGTGTTTTAATAAAGATCGTATCGGGCCCATCCAGGTACAGACTGGTATTTAGCCTGGGGGATGCTTGTACAGAGAATGCACATACTGCTAGGAGCTGGAACAAGAAATATGCTCTCCATAGAGGGCTCTTGGGGGGAAGGGGAGGAGATATGCTCTCCACAGAGGGCTCATGGGGGGAAGGGGAGGAAGTCTGCTGACCTCAGAAGGCTCATGGGGGAGGACCAGTGATAGATAATAGGAAAGGCTATGCTCCAATCGGAATGTATATCCTGTGTATAGGCACTCCCCATTGCATTGTTCGGTGGGAGGGGATTGACTTTATTCATGTGGGGGGGCGTGTGTGTTTGTAATAAAACCGGGGGCTGAGTCTGAAGCCGGCCCTTATGTGAATTCCAACACTAGCCTTAGAGTGTCGTGTGATGATTCTAGGGTAACGGAGCTCCATCCCCCACATTTCAACAGAAGCTAACCCATTTGGATGGGCAGGAATCGTGTAGTTTAGCTGCAGTCGTGGTAAGCGAGATTCGCACAGCTTTATGGGGGATTTCTGCGCATCCAACTGCGAGTACTCACGGTAAGGAGAAATTCGTTAAAGCGAATTTCCAAGACAGTTTGGCGAGCCTGGTGGATACTAACGCGTATTCTGGGATAGCTAACCGAGCACGAGGGGGGAATGAGCCATCATGAACTAGCAAAAAGTATGCCGGCACATTTCAGGTCTCTCTGCCATTAAGAGGATCGCTTTTTGCGCGTTCGTGTGGCTGATTTCGCTCTCTGTTAGCTAACAAGAATTACCGCTTAGCAAGGACCTAGTTTTGTCCTAAAATCTTGATTTGTGGGTGAAAGACAAGGGTTTGTCTCTGCGGAGAGCAGCAGAGGGGTGGGTTTGGTTGGCTGGATTTGGTCAAGTTTAAAAATCTTCCAACCAAAAATTAAACGGGTATATGTTTTAGTGGGTAAAAGTTGTTGCATAGTGTTAGGTAAGTATTTGTGGGTTGTAGGTACTGTGGTAATTGCTCTATCCCCCTCCACGTGAGGTAATTATTACAGTGCTGAAAGGCTTAGGTTAATTGTTAACTGTTGTAAGATCTTTGTGTGTATGTAGTCTGTGCAATGTTTTGTGGTACTACTGCTCCCAGCAAGCATGCAGCAGGGGGTCCTTTCTGTTACATGTGCATGTTAGTGTGATATGTTGGTGTTTTATGTCCGTTCTGTGATCGTGCCAAATTGTGTTGTATGTGTGCTGTATATTGTTGTGTAATTGTCCAGTGTATGTTCTGTCCAAAAGTCTGTTTTATGTAAGAGGTTAGAGGCAATTTTGAGGCTAGTGTTCCCATGTGCTTCCCCTGTTGGTGGCCATTTTGTTGACTACCACATGTGCTTTACCTGTTGGTGGCCATTTTGTTGACTACCACATGTGCTTTACCTGTTGGTGGCCATTTTGTTGACTACCACATGTGGCTTCTCTGGTGGCCATTTTGTTGACTACCACATGTGCAGTAATCTCTATGCAATGTGCATGAAGTTTCCTATATGCATTTGACCCATTTTGTGTTTTTAATCCAAATTTTTACAGTTTAAGTTGTTTGCTTTTAGCTTTAAATTTGCGTATTGCCAGCCAATTTAAGGTGTGTTAAGCGAGTTTTCCCCTCACGTGTTCCACATTTAGTGAGCGCGGTGAAGTCTGGGTTTTTGCACATAGATTTCTTGTATAATGATTATGTTTTTCTTGTGTTTTTCCTGTTAAAAGTAGTTCCTTATTGTAAAGCGGGTTTGTTTTAAGCTGCTGCGTCACGTGTTTCGCGTCCAGCAGACTTTTTGTGTAAACAGTTTTAGGTGGTTGCAGCGAAGATTGCGTGTGTAGCGCAGATCGTTTAGCGGCGCTGATAGGATTGATTTTCGCGTCAGCAACGGGTTATTCTTGGAGCAGTTTTTCGGTTCACCTCTGTGTAATTGTTTTACTGCGAAATGTCCCGTGTTTTTCATAAGGATCCACTTTGTCCTTTTTAATGGTTTTTCAGGTTGAAAATGGGTTTTTCTGTGTGTATTAGGAAAGATTTTTCTTTACACAAATTTCCTAAAGGTCAGTTAGCAGGTTTCCGGCCAACCAGTGACCCCTAAGTAACATCCAAGAACCCCTCTTTTTGTTTTGACTTGTGTTAGCTACTGTGTGCAGGGAGAGAAAAGCCACTTTCATCATTGTGCGGTGTGGCCTTCCAAACACAGTGGGTGATGAGAACCACATAAATTATGCTGTGCGAGTGGGCGGTCCAGGGAAGTGTAACGCTTAGCCTGGTTACCACAAACACTTCGGGTGGTCAGGATCACATAAATTGCGCTGTGGGAGTGGGAGGGGTACTCTCAGTCTGACCGCCACTTGATGCGCTTCGGGTGATCGATAAGAATCACATAAATTGCGCTGTGCTGGGAAAGTGGTGGAATCAGGCCTCTCGGTAGGATCCCACCGAGTGCTCCAGGGGGTAAACAGGTACCCGGACGCGGGATATATACCAGTGACTAGTCATGATGGGCAGTAGTCAGTCCATGAAGAGAGAGGGGGAACCAGCCCTCTTCAGGGTAAGGACAGCTGCACAACTGATGAAGGTGAGTTTGGGGGGGAAGTCTACAGAAGCCCTCAAAAGGTGGAATAAATGGTCGAAGGGTACCAGATGGGAAATTCCCCGGGAAGGTACATTTGACGCATGGAGGTGGGAAAAATTCATCTCTGAATTTGAACCACGGATGCAGGCGTCAGAACTAGAGATCGCACAGCTATGGCTTCACAGGTCAATCCGATTAGGGAAGCAGGGCATACAGAAACTGGTGTCTGTCCGGAAGAACCAGGTGATGTATACCTGGCCTCCAGAGGGAATAAAACAGTCATCCAGTGTCAGAGGTGGAGGAAGCTCTTTCAGGGCTGACTCTACTAAGGCAGGCAGGGTCAGGGTCTGCTGGGGTTCCCGAACAACCAACAGTGGCTGAGAGAAGTATAACTGCACCTGTCTCTTCTGTTAGTGACGTCACTCTTGACGTACCTTCCGTGTCTTCTGTATCTATGCCTCAGCCTCTACCTCTACCTCTCCCTTCTCCCTGCTTCACCCCAGCTCCTTCTGTTTCCAACTACGAAGTCTTCTCAACAACCGATTTGCAGACTATCTGTGAATCAAGGGGAATAGACACCCGGTTAAGAAACAGGGCGGATTGTATCAAAGCGCTACGAACCACTGATCAGACCCCTGCCCCCCAGCTATACCCTGATCTGAGGGACCTCAAACCTGAAGGTGCAGTAAGCGAGGTGGTTAATCTAAGCCCACCAATGAAGTTGGGCCAGCCCTTGCACTCTTCCCGGACCGAGGCCTATCCAGTCAGGGTGCAGCAATTTGAAGGTCCTCCCAATGCACAGGGGGGAACGGACTTTAGGGGAACGGGTAGTTTGGCATGTCCCCTTCACCCCAGCAGAGATCCGCACTATTCTGGCTGAGCTCCCGGACTATTGAGTCAATCCGAGAGGATTTGCTCGAATGTTTGGACAAAACCAGTTCAGCTATGGTATGAGCGGGTCAGATTGTGCGCAGATCCTGCGGGCAAAGGTGGGCATGGAAAAGGCCAGTACAGTGATTGCAGGGTGCTCTATAACCACTCATGAGGAGATGACTTCAGGGGGCAAAGAGTTCTGTACACAGCTAAAGGCAAAGCTTCCAGAAATGTATGGTGCTACCTCTACTACGGACATGATGAAGCTCACCCAGGGTCCTAATGAGGAAAGCGCCTGCTTCTGGCGCCGTCTCAAGCAGACGGCACTGGACGCGGATCTGGAAGTTGGACCTGATGCTCCAACTGAAGGGGTAAAGGTGACCGCAACGCACATTCTGTTGCGGGCCAAATTTTTGGAAGGCATCAATATTAAAATTTGGGAAAGGCTGGTTCTGGCCCGACCCGAATATAATGAGATGTCTATCCCTGCTATCCTTTCCACTCTTGTGGCAATAGAGAGGGAAATGGATAGAAGAAAACAGGACAAGGCCAAAGTTCTTATGTCCCAGACCCCACACAAAAAACCAAGGGATCTGGGTCACAGGAAGGATAGGCCCTCACCCAGGTGCTTCCAGTGCCACCAAATAGGGCACATGAGGAGGAGCTGTCCCCAATTACCTAAAGGTCGGTGGCAGTTCATTCCTGATGAGTCCTCCGCCCCAGTGACCACCATGGTAAGTAACTCCTATGAATCCTCATAGGAAGTTGACAAATCGGTGTCGGCCCAGATCCATCTTTTTCTAGAGGAATTAAAATATCCCCTCCCTTGCCTCACCAACAGCAGTGCAGCAAGAACGGTCTTGCGAAAACAGGACATCCAAGGCAAGGTACCCCTCTCAGGGGAAAGCCCTCCTAACCCCTACTAACCTCACTATCAAACGATGCACTATTCTTAACCCAGCTTCTCTTCTTCCTGTGTCGGAAGATGAGAAGGGGGGGGAGGACAGCAACGACAGTGCTGAATTTTGCAACACGACTAACAATACTAACACCTCTTCTGCTAACATGTCTTCTTTGTCCACTACTAACCTCTCTTCCAAAGGACACGACTGCATTTCTTTGGTGGAACTGGAGTCAGCGACGACACACCCCATATCACCCCGAGAGTAGCGGTAAGGTTGAACGTCTTAACAGAATCCTTAAAACAGGATCTCCAACATCATGGCCGATATCCAAAAACCTTGGCCTGAGTGTCCCCCCATTGCCCCCTATTCCATCCGGAATGCCCCTCGGCAACCACATGGGCTGTCACCCTACGAGGTGTTGTTTGGGGGACCTCCCAAAACAGGGTTGTACTTTCCTCAACAGTTGTCATTTTTGCATTCACAGCTTACAGGTTACGTGCAATCTCTGCAACGGGAGCTGCAGAAGATACACCATCGGGTTCACAAATCGCTCCCCGATCCAAATGCAATAACAGGTGTTCTTTCTATTGAGCCAGGTGATTGGGTCGTCCTAAAGAAACATCAAAGAACCGGACTCGAGCCACGGTTCACCGGACCATACCAAGTCAAGCTGACGACACCTACCTCACTCAAGCTCGAGGGACGAGACAACTGGGTGCACGCAAGCCACTGCAAGAAGCTTTTCAGCTACACCAGAGAATGAGGGGTGTCATTTCCTTTTTCTTTTTATTTGTATGTCTTACATGTGTGTGAACGGAGGAAAAGACGGCAGATACCCCAACCTTTTATTTAAAATGCATCTGCGTTTAGCCAGAACCGCCAACAAAACCAACTGTTGGGTATGCTCTAAGCCCCCACCCAGTCATCACATGTCTGCAATGGCCGCTGTTCATGCCCTATATAACATCCGCGTCGGCATGAAAAAGCAAGGGACCCCTGGTCAGCCCCCACGTAGACATTTGTCGGTAGAACTTAATGACACATTTTTAGCAGGTAACATCAGTTTTAGCACCAATATTAGCTCTAGCTCCTGTAGGACCCTCGTCAGTCCATTATGGGTAACTGGACAGCTAGGCAGCCCTCAGGTGTGCTTTAACCTCCCTGGCGGTATGATTATTTCAGATTTTTGGTGCTGAAAGCGGTACCATTTTTTTGCATGGAAATATGTATTTTTTTTATTGTAGGCTGTAATTTTTAGGAAAAACTCACTGAAATCTGTCCGAACAAGAGTCTAGTAAACATCCCGGGTATGATAAAATTTGAAACACAAAATCATAAATTATAATTTAATAAATAATCATAAAAATAATATAAAAATAATAAAAAATTTAATTCAATAATATAATCAAACCAAAAACACTGAAATGTGAAATAGAGCGCCAAGTTCGCACATTGCTGAGCTCAGTCGCAAAATCGTTTTCAGTTTCTGATGACGAATTTCCCCCACGAATCATTATCACTCAATTCTGTAAGTGGTTCTGATTTACTATCGCTGTTCTCTAGCTGATCTAAACCGCTTTTGACCTAAAGGGACACTTTTTGGACGCCATGGACATTTCTCAGTTTCCAGGCAGAAAGAACAGACAAAATGCAGGCAGGGCGCAGGACAAAGCACTAGGGACAATATGTATGTGAAATAGGTTGAAACAGCAATGTTTTACTGTGTAAAATGAAAAAAAAAAAAAATGACATTTTTTAAAATTTTTAAATTTCCCGCCGCCGCCGGCGGTGGCGCCCGTACGTCCCGACGTCACAGGGACAGGACACAGAAGCCGGATGCCGGCATCGGCCGGAGGAGATGGCCGGGGACGCTGCAGGGGACACATCGTGGGAGCGCAGGGTAAGGTAAGTGAAGAACACATGCCGGAGCAGCGCCGCATGGTATTCCCGAGTGTAGCTCGGGGTTACCGCTTTTGGTACTGAAATGTTACCCCGAGCTACACTCGGGAATACCGCCAGGGAGGTTAACATCAGCTTTGGCACAGGTAACAAGTTTGTTGGGACTACCACCTGTGAGGGAGGTATAACTGTCAATCTGACTAACCAGACTTCCCTTCTGAGTAACCACACTGACCGACCAGACCACGTTTGTTGGAAGGACGGATGTGATGTGCAGACTGAGGGAGCAATCCCCCAGTCTGTGCAACTGTTGCTCAGTGCCAGAGGCCGAACGAGGAACTCCTCCTGCTCTGCTCTGACAGGTCCATACTATTTTCTGTGTGGTTCGGCAGCCTATAGAACATTTCCCCAGAACGCGAAAGGTTCGTGTGCCCTCATAAAGCTAGTCCCAGCATCCTATGTAGTGATGGATCATGAAGAGTTGATGGTCCAGAAGAAGGAAAGGATGGCAGGGAGAGTTCGCAGGGAGCTGTTCTCTGAGGGCGACCAGGCATGGGCTTGGTTCCCCTCATGGACAGGATGGGGAATAGAACTTATGAAGCGCCTGAACAATTTTTCTGTCATCGTGGATAGTATGTTTAACGAGACCGTAGAGGCTGTCAGAGAAATTGCCCAAGAACAACGGCAGATGGGAATTTTAGTGCTTCAGGAGAAGATGGCCCTTGATTATCTTTTAGCCGCCAAAGGGGGGTTCTGTGAGTTCATCGGAGAGGATTGTTGTACTTGGATAGAAGACACCGACGACAAGGTCCAGGCCCATATGGACAAAGTTAGTGAACTACAGGGAAAAGCTAGAGCTATAGCTAGTGAGGGTTGGAATCCGTTCAAGGGTTTGGGAGGATTGGGAGATCTCCTGTTCTCCATCGGATCTTGGTTGAAGGAAGTGGGAGTGTATGTCCTGATACTTCTCTTTTTCCTCTGCCTCCTATATGCCGCGGTGAGATGTTCCTGTTGCCTCATCGACCGTGTAAACCAAGCTCGGGCAGACGACCACATCTCCATGCCCGCTCCTGGGATCCCACTCCAACCACTGATCGGAGGAAGACCTCACCAACCAACCACCTTCTCTACAGATTACGTCCTGGCTTCCCTCTAATTTATCTCCCTGAAGACCACATTCTCCAAGACCTCCAAGCAAGCTTCAAGCCTCATCATGGTTTGTGTCTGCGATTTGGAAAACTGTCTGGGTCGAGACCAGCCTTGTGTGGCCCCGTCTGCAGGGGCAATTTGAGAATCTGCTGCTGGATCTCCCCAGACCACCGTGGGATCACAAGCCTTATTCATACTACAAGTCTGTTTGTGGTTTTTGCAAGAACCTTCCTGTAGTGAGGGTTCCAACGCTCTTGAGGATCATTGCTTCAATCAAGCCTGTTTGCGTCGAGTCTGCGTCGGGTCTTGTTGTTTCAGGTACCCCGTGGAGCTTTATTCTCAGGGACAACTACAGGAACTCTTTGAGGTTTTGAGACTACACCCATCAAGCTGAAGAAGATCAAGAAGGGACACTAGGAGAATATGATAAAACAGGAGGGAATGTCATGGAAATTTTGTATTGTTGGTCGAACTTTAAATGTGTCATATATGAGTGTTATTCATATGTCTCTCGTGTGGCTTAATTAAAGCTCTGAAGGCTGCAATTGGGCCATGCGCATGTACAATGTATGTATTACAGTACTCAGCTCGGTAATGGATAAGATGGCGGATCTGCGCTTATAGGCCGGCGTGTATACCACCACGGCATTCGATGCGAATGCCGCTGGCAGTAGACCGCGGGCCTGTATCCACATATCAGCAGCATAGTACCACATGGACTTCATAACGCAAGGCGCCAAGCGGTGTGAACTCCGCGTGTAGGCTTATGCATATCTTACAACCCATTACCAACCTGAAACTGTATCCGGATGGATGTGTTTTAATAAAGATCGTGTCGGGCCCATCCAGGTACAGACTGGTATTTAGCCTGGGGGATGCTTGTACAGAGAATGAACATACTGCTAGGAGCTGGAACAAGAAATATGCTCTCCATAGAGGGCTCTTGGGGGGAAGGGGAGGAGATATGCTCTCCACAGAGGGCTCATGGGGGGAAGGGGAGGAAGTCTGCTGACCTCAGAAGGCTCATGGGGGAGGACCAGTGATAGATAATAGGAAAGGCTATGCTCCAATCGGAATGTATATCCTGTGTATAGGCACTCCCCATTGCATTGTTCGGTGGGAGGGGATTGACTTTATTCATGTGGGGGGGCGTGTGTGTTTGTAATAAAACCGGGGGCTGAGTCTGAAGCTGGCCCTTATGTGAATTCCAACACTAGCCTTGGAGTGTCGTGTGATGATTCTAGGGTAACAAAGCTCCATCCCCCACATTTCAACAGAAGCTAATCCATTTGGATGGGCAGGAATCGTGTAGTTTAGCTGCAGTCGTGGTAAGCGAGATTCGCACAGCTTTATGGGGGATTTCTGCGCATCCAACTGCGAGTACTCACGGTAAGGAGAAATTCGTTAAAGCGAATTTCCAAGACAGTTTGGGCCCCTTTTTCAGCAATTACTGCCTCGATGCGGCGTGGCATGGAAGCTATCAGCCTGTGGCACTGCTGAGGTGTTCTGGAAGACCAGGATGCTTCAATAGCGGCCTTCAGCTCTTCTGCATTGTTCAGTCTCATGTCTCTCATCTTTCTCTTGGCAATGCCCAATAGATTCTCTATGGGGTTCAGGTCAGGCGAGTTTGCTGGCCAATCAAGCACAGTAATCCCATGGTTATTGAACCAGGTTTTGGTGCTTTTGTCAGTGTGGGCAGGTGCCAAGTCCTGCTGGAAAATGAAGTCAGCATCCCCATAAAGCTGGTCTGCGGAAGGAAGCATGAAGTGCTCCAAAATCTCCTGGTAGACGGCTGCGTTGACCCTGGACTTAATGAAGCACAGTGGACCAACACCAGCAGATGACATGGCTCCCCAAATCAACACAGACTGTGGAAACTTCACACTGGACTTCAAGCATCTTGCAGTGTGTGCCTCTCCATTTTTCATCCATACTCTGGGTCCTTGGTTTCCAAATGAGATGCAAAAGTTTCTCTCATCAGAAAAGAGGACTTTGGACCACTGAGCAACAGACCAGGTCCGTTTTTCTTTAGCCCGGGTAAGACGTTGTTTGTTGTTCAGGAGCAGCTTGACAAGAGGAATACGACATTTGAAGCCCATGTCCTGGATCCCTCTGTGTGTAGTGGCACTTGATGCACTGATTCCAGCTTCAGTCCACTCCTTGTGAAAGTCCCCAACACTTTTGAATGGCCTTTTCCTGACAATCCTCTCCAGGCTGCGGTCATCCCTGCTGCTTGTGCACCTTTTTATTCCACACTTTTCCCTTCCACATAACTTTCTATTAATGTGCTTTGATACAGCACTTTGGGAACATCCAACTTCTTTTGCAATTACCTTTTGAGGCTTTCCCTCCTTATGGAGGGTGTCAATGATGGTTTTCTGCACAACTGTCAGGCTAGCAGTCTTTCCCATGATTGTGATTCCTACTGAACCAGACTGAGAGACCATTTAAAGGCTCAGGAACCCTTTGCAGGTGTTATGGCTTAATTAGATGATTAGAGTGGGACACTTTGAGCCTAGAATATTGCACCTTTTCACAATATTCTAATTTTCCGAGATTGTGGATTTGGGGTTTTCATGAGCTGTAAGCCATAATCATTACAATTATGACAAATCACGGCTTCAACTATCTTGCTTTGCATGTAATGAGTCTATCTCATATATTAGTTTCACCTTTTAAGTTGCATTACTGAAATAAATGAACTTTTACATGATATTCTAATTTTTCGAGTTTCACCTGTATATCACCCTCACTCCTTTCTTCACCTTATTACTGTACTCAACTCCTGATAATTCTGAACCCACACACTAATAAAACCTCGAGGACACTGGAACCTGTCCCTCTATATAAGTCATACTCCCATATTACCTCCCTCACCCTTCTGCTTCTCCTAACATCTGGAGACATTTCCAAATCCTGGACCACCATCTTTTTCCTTTGATCAACACACCCGGCACCCCCTATCCTCCAACAGCAGCCGCAATCCATGCAATCTAGTTACTATTCCTCTTCTTCCTAGAACCAGTCTGTAACAAACTCACCTCTGTCCATGACCTTTTTATCACAAACTCCTTTAACTTACTTGCAATTACAGAAACCTGGCTTCATGAATCTGACTCTCCCTCTTCTGCTGCCCTCTCCCATGGTGGTGTCCTCTGGACTCACTCTCCCAGGCCTAGTGGACGGAAAGGAGGTGGAGTAGGAATCCTCCTATCCCCTTAAAGCACTTTTCAGGTCCTTCATTTCCCTCCCTCTCAATCCCTCTCCTCATTTGAAGTTCACTGTATTCGTCTGTTCTCTCCAGTTTCTTTAAGAATTGCTGTGATCTATTGGCCTCCTGGACAGGTATCAAGCTTTCTTGATGAATTTATATAATTACTTGTGAGCTACTATGATGAATTTTTAAATTGTGCTGATTACACAATTATAACCCCTCCCAGGTGGTTCGTTGACACTCACACCAACTCATTAAATAGTGTAAATAAACAAATTATACAAATAGTGCCGCGCTCCCTGATTATATGCTCAATATGCACTTGAAAACAGATGTGTTACTACCGTGAATACAATATGTTATAATAAATTCTAAATTGTGAATAAAATATCAAACCATATTGACTGTGCTCATAACCACTGTGCAAATCAAATTATAAACTAATTCAATAACCCGCATATCAATATAATATAAGGAAAAATAAGTCCTCTTTAAATTCAGAAGTTCCAACTCCAGTATCTGGATGCAGTTGATCTATATATGCACTCACCTTATATATAGCCTAAATGATATTAGGCTAAAACAGCTTTTTGTCCTAATTGGACAGATGTAAATCACTTCTCCTGTATGCGATATTCTTTCCAAATGCTGTATGGATAGCTGTAGTTTGGTAATATTCCACCTGGGGTTTCTCTAGTAGAATGATCCCTGTATAGGGTATGGATGGATGAATATCTCCCTTTTCCCCTCCAGGGGTCTCCTCCTTCCTTTAAAATCCTCTCCAATACCATTTCTATGTTTATGACACACAAATCTATCTCTCTACTCCTCAGCTCACCCCATCAGTTTCCACACATATCACCGTTTTACTAACAGATAAATCCGGGCACACAGCAGGGGCAGTCCAGGCAGGCGATGGGTAAGTCCGGGCACACAGCAGGGGCAGTACAGGCAGGTGATGGGTAAGTCCGGGCACACAGCAGGGGCAGTTTAGGCAGGTGATAGGTAGGTCCGGGCACACAGAAGAGGCAGTTCAGGCAGGCAATGGGTAAGTCCGGGCACACAGCAGGGACCACAGCAGAGGGCACAGCAGGAAGCAGGCTGGCAGGCAGTAGGTCCCGGCACACAGCAGAGGAGACACAGCAGAAGGCACAGCAGGAAACAGGCTGGCAGGCAGTAGGTGTGGGCACACAGCAGAGGGGCCACAGCAGAGGGCACAGCAGGAAGCAGGCTGGCAGGGAAGGGTTAAATCCGGCTTGGCTGTAGGGTCTGGCCACAGCTCAGACCTCTCACAGCACTCCAGGAAGAATCTCCCTGCTCGGGTCCTGCTCCGGTCTTTTATCGCCGTTGCAGGACACTCCCCGACCTGGCGTCGGGTTTCCGGGGCAACAAGCCCCGCCCCCTCACTCCGGCCACGCACAGGGAGAGTGGCCTTTGTCTCCGGCGGGCGCAGAGTGCAGGAACCTCGGAGCCACGCTATGCCCGCTGAGACAAGGGGAGGGGGGCACGCAGAAACACCCAGGTGGCCTGCATGTGGAGAATTCACATGCAGGCACAGCGGGGCGGCAGACTCCTTGGCGCCTGGCCGAGGAGAGGTGCGATCCTCACTGCAGGAGGCAGATTGCTGGCGCCCAACACACCAGGGTCATGCAATGGGGAAGGGAGGGGGGAAGAGAGGGAGTGATGGAGAGGAACTGTGACAAGTATATACTGTATACCGCCATTTGTAGACTCTACAACTTTCACGTAAACCAATTAACTTACCAATTACAATAAAGTGTAACGCAACAGACTAATATCTCCTATCAAAATAAATATTAAACAATAATTTATTCTCTCTTCTTCAGTGCCAACCCTGCCACCACCATTAGATGAAAAACCTGCTCACTTCACTTTATGACCTCTTCAATAGGTCATTATGCGCTCAACATGTGGACAGACTTGTGTCCTCCCTCTGTGGTCTTCCTCCAGCTCCTCTCCCGGCACCACCACAGTACACAGTATACACTCCTCCAGCTGACCCTCTCATATAATATGTATTGTGGAAAACAGAAAAGTGGAACCGTAGTGCTCTCTATTTATAAAACAATTTATTAGCGCCCAGATTAAAAACACTTAAAAAATGTAAGAAACAAGCCAGCATATAATCACGTATAATTTCGGTACATGGCTCACTACCTCGCTCTCCCAGATGGTCATCATTTCAAAACTTCTAGGGCTCAGCTCCTTCAACCTATAAGTGCTATGCCCCAGATTTGAGTTTCCTCAGTAGGCAGGCAGCCGGCAAATGCGGAGCCCTTAAATAACCCATGTATCCCTTCTCCCTACCCCTAGAAATAGCATGACTTCCTGGCCACCGGAAGTGGTGTTATCAGCCATCTTGGATCTCCTCTGAACCCACAAGTGATGTCATTGGCCATCTTGGATCATCGCCTATGTTATTAAGTCATATTTTGAATGAATTGTCCTTTTATTATTATTATGCTTTTTACAATGTAATATATTGTCTGGTGATATGATACTACAGCACTTGGAAGAGTGAGTGTCGGTCATTGGGGTAATTTTTTAAAATTTTATGTATATTTTATATGCATTTATTCATCTTTTGTAGTTTTTTAGCGTGTCCCCAGCTTTGAGGGGTCAGGTTTTCTTCACTTCCTGGTCCAGAGGTGTCCCAAGATAGCTGACAACATCACTTCCGGATTCGGAGGTGATCCAAGATGACTGATTACATCACTTCTGGGTCCGTATCTCAAAAAATGGCTTGGTCAGGAAGGAGGGTAAGTCCTCTGGAGGGCAAGCGGTTAAAAAATAAAAAACAACAAAGAAAATGTATATCACTTTGTGTGCAGAGTCTAATATTCATTTGTAAAAAGTCCAATTGATCTTCAACATCAAAATAGTCAGTGCTACAATGTTTCAATAGATTTGCCACTTCACTCAAAAACCAGCACTCAGGATCATTGTTGTGATTCAAGATGCTCCACATAAATATGAACTCACCAAAACCCTTTGGGGGAGATTTACTAAAATTGGAGCACACAGAACCTGGTGCAGCTGTGCTTAGTAACCGATCAGCTACTAAATTCAGCTTGTTCAATGAAGCTTTGTCAGTAAATCCTGGAAGCTGATTGGTTTCTATGCAAAGCTGCACTAGATTCTGTGGGAACCAGTTTTAGTAAGTCACCCCCTTTATTTCTAGATGGGTCAGAATGTTTTTACATAATAGTAAATGGCTTCTCCGTTCCTTCAATCCAATGCCACCTGCACCTGATTTTTATTCTACAGTATATGGCTCAGAAAGGCGGATATAAAAATAGCAACACAAATATCATTATTCAACATGTTTTTTATTTTATTATTCTTTTTTTGGTTTAAAGAATAAACAGTAGAACTCACATGTTCCAACTTAAAAGTGAGGTTTCACGAAATGAAACCCGTTGGATCTACAAGTTAGAGCTACTTACTGCTAAAGGTATAAATATCAAATTAGATCTTAATTGCTACATAGATAACTATTGAGTGATATAGCCAAAAATAGGAGCTTTTTTTTTTACAATTTTATAAAATATTTGTTTTCTACAATTTTGTATAATTTCTTCATTACAATTATTACATTGATTTGTTTTTTAACCAACCAACAATTTTGTAGTCCAATTTTTGGTGGTTTTAATTAGATTGTAGTTTAAATAGCCAAACTAAAGAGGAGGACATCCTAAAGCATATAGCACCTTCTTGTGTACATAGTTTATTGAGTGTAGTTAGAGACTTGCTAGAAGCCTGGGTGTGAGTGAGAGGGTTACTTCAGGTTAAGCTGCAGGGCTCAGTCCTCTGGTACCTTCTTCTGCTCTAGAAACTTCTCCAAGCTTCTAGAAGTCAGTAGGTGGAGGTGAGAATGAGCTGATCTGCATATTTATGGGAGTCTGACTAATCCCAGGCAGGAGGCCTTGCAGTGTAGAAGACTGGCCCATAAATATGACAGAGCCTGGCCAACAGGAGAGTCGGATGGAAGATGGAGGAGTGAAGTGCTGCTGTGTTTTGTGGGAAGGGTCCCTGTAGAAGGGAAGGGGTTCTGCCTCCAGGCTGAAGGTTGGAAGAAGGAGGAAAGCTGAAAGAGTGAGCTCCACTGCCTTGTAGGACAGCCTGCAAAGCCTGGAAAAGAACCTGCCCAGTGGAAGGTCTGAAAGCAGTTTTATCCACAACTGCGGGACAAGGACAGTGCGAGTACCTCTACACCCCCGGGGCCTATCAGGGAGAAGTCTGCTAGATGCAAGTTCTTGGCAAGGCTTCAGGGGACAGTTTATAGCTTACTCAATCCTTGTTCTGGTAACAGATACCATAGCTAGTAAGGCTAGTATTTTGTTCAAAAAGGGGCCCCAGAGCTCCTACAAGTTGTCACTTTGCTGAAAATCCACTCAAGGGACACTGAATTCCTACAAGGGAATTACTTTTCTGAAGGCTGCCATGGTTCCAACTGGAACGCAGTCAAAAGTCTGTAATTTCGGCAGTATTCTGGAGAAGGAAATTGTCCTCATTTTGTTATTCTTCAATCAAGTTGGGCATCCTATAGTGCCTTTACCCTACCCAAGTTAAATTCCCCAATAAATTCTAAAAATCAACCCCCTGGACTGTTTCTTTGTGTCTGGATACAAGTTGGAAAATGCTTGTTGCCTGGCTGTGCAGGAAAAAAGAGGGATCCAAACCAGCAGCTCTCAAGAGGGAAGCGCTACATGTGGGGGCTCATCCGCGATCCCCTTATAACAACCTGCCACGGCAGTTGCTATAGCAGGACTAGCAAGAGGTTGCAAAACACTAGACAAATGAGCTAGAGGAGACATTGGGTTGTGCTACCTGCTTTCTGGAACTGTGTATTTTGCCAGCACAAGCCATTGCTTGTGCTGTTGCCCTTGGTAACCATGCCGGGCCCTTGAATGGCTTCTCGCTGCTCAACAGGTGGCTAGAACCAAAGACTGTGCTAATCTTCAACATGCTCAGTAAAAAGTGTTAAAATCACATTTTGTGAAATAAAATTGAGCACATAAACAATCCATGTCTGGTGTAGAGGCCGGCTGGATGGTAGAGGAGGACCAGAACCAAGGGCTGGAACGCTGATGATGTGCAGCGTTGAGTGTGATGATGTCACCCAACATAATCATAACGAGTTTTGAGGTGTGCGAACTGAGGGGTAGGGATTAGGGGGCGCTCCTTTGTCAAGCTATTTGGGAAGGTGCTGGATATGTATATATATATATATATATATATATATATATATATATACAGTCATGGCCGAAATTGTTGGCACCCTTGATATTTCTCCAGGAAATCATGTATTTCTCACGAAACGTATTGCATTAACACATGTTTTGCTATACACATGTTTATTCCCTTTGTGTGTATTGGGACAAAACAAAAAAAGGGAGGAAAGAAAGCAAATTCGACATAATGTCACACAAACCTCCAAAAATGGGCTGGACAAAAGTATTGGCACCCTTTCACAACTGCGGATAAATAAGAATGTTACAAGCATGTGATGCTCCTGTAAACTCACCTGGGGCAAGTAACAGGTGTGGGCAATATAGAAATCACACCTGAAAGCAGATAAAAAGGAGAGACGTTCACTTAACCTTTGCATTGTGTGTCTGTCTGTGCCACACTAAGCATGGACAACAGAAAGAGGAGACGAGAACTGTCTGAGGACCTGAGAACCAAAATTGTGGCAAAATATCAACAATCTCAAGGTTACAAGTCCATCTCCAGAGAACTAGATTTGCCTTTGTCCACAGTGCGCAACATTATCAAGAAGTTTGCAACCCATGGCACTGTAGCTAATCTCCCTGGTCGTGGACGGATGAGGAAAATTGATGAAAGATTGCAACGCAGAATAGTCCGGATGGTGGATAAGCAGCCCCAAACATGTTCCAAAGACATTCAAGCTGTCCTGCAGGCTCAGGGAGCATCAGTGTCAGCGCGAACTATCCGTCGACATTTAAATGAAATGAAACGCTATGGCAGGAGACCCAGGAGGACCCCACTGCTGACACAGAGACATAAAAAAGCAAGACTACAGTTTGCCAAAATGTACTTGAGTAAGCCAAAAGCCTTCTGGGAAAACGTCTTGTGGACAGATGAGACCAAGATAGAGCTTTTCGGTAAAGCACATCATTCTACTGTTTACCGAAAACGGAATGAGGCCTACAAAGAACAAAACACAGTACCTACGGTAAAATATGGTGGAGGTTCAATGATGTTTTGGGGTTGTTTTGCTGCCTCTGGCACTGGGTGCCTTGACTGTGTGCAAGGCATCATGAAATCTGAGGATTACCAAAGGATTTTGGGTCGCACTGTAGGGCCCAGTGTCAGAAAGCTGGGTTTGCGTCCAAGATCCTGGGTCTTCCAGCAGGACAATGACCCCAAACATACGTCAAAAAGCACTCAGAAATGGATGGCAAAGAAGCGCTGGAGAGTTCTGAAGTGGCCAGCAATGAGCCCAGATCTAAATCCCATTGAACACCTGTGGAGAGATCTTAAAATTGCTGTTGGGAAAAGGTGTCCTTCCAATAAGAGAGACCTGGAGCTGTTTGCAAAGGAAGAGTGGTCCAAAATTCCGGGTGAGAGGTGTCAGAAGCTTATTGATGGTTATAGGAAGCGACTGATTTCAGTTATGTTTTCCAAAGGGTGTGCAACCAAATATTAAGTTAAGGGTGCCAATACTTTTGTCCAGCCCATTTTTGGGGTTTTGTGTGACATTATGTCATATTTGCTTTTCTGCCTCTGTTTTATATTTGTTCCAATACATACAAAGGGAATAAACATGTGTATAGCAAAACATGTGTTAATGCAATACCTTTTTTGTGTGAAATACTTGATTTTCAGGAAAAATATCAAGGGTGCCAACAATTTCGGCCATGACTGTATATATATATATAGTGACAGTGTGGCAATCTGTCACCCAGGATTCTCAACTAGGCAGGTTGAGGGGCTCCAGGGTAAATGTTTGATACGGAGGAAAGTGGCTTTTCACTTTCCTCCTTTGTTTGTAAGGTCTGTTTTGGGATCTGGAGCCTGGAGATTTCAAAGAGATCTGGGAGGGATGAAATCTCCAATCCTGGGACCAGGTTTTGGGAATGGCCAGGAGACTGATTGCACAGGTGTGTGCAGGCCTCTTCATAGAGTCAGGACCAGGGTTCTGGGCTCCACCCCGGCAGATGGGAGTCAGGAGGGCTCCACCCCAGCAGATATGAGTCAGGAGGGCTCCACCCCAGCAGATAGGAGTCAGGAGGGCTCCACACCAAGGAGACGTGGAAGCCAAAAGCGGCAAGGAGCTGCTTGGTAGTAGCAATGTGCTAGTGGCCAGCTGTGTGCAAGAGCCATGGTTTTTGAAAGGGTCTGCAGGAGTCAGACGTAAGCCTAAAGAGGAAGGCCAGTGGAAGATTGTATATCTGAGAGAGCCAGGAGGCTGAATTTTGTTTATGTGGATGATTGATACCCCTGTGTGGGAAACTTCTGTTTTGAACTTTCATTTAAATAAAAGTGGGCTAAAAAGGCCTTAAAATAAAAGAAAGCGAGTAGCTGTGTGCGTTTAAAAGCTCTACCACTTTGAAGCAAGTTTCCCACATATGGTGGAGGATGCAGTGGGCAGAATTGGAGATCCCGGCAATTGAAGTAAGTTCATCAGTTATATGAACTGTTTGGTGCATAAGTCTGCACTATCTGTGTGTGCAGGTGAGGAGAACCTGCTAGAGGAAAGGACTTTGCCTTAAAGAGACAGTGTTCAATGGTGCTGCTGAACTGCGTAACACACTGCTGTGTGCATGACTGGGGCGGTCAAAACAGAAAAAGGAGGCAATGTTTGCTGAAATGAGAGAGAGAGCCCTGTGGCTAGGGGGTTATATACCGCATGCCCCAGCCAAGCCGGGAAATTTAGATGTGGGTGAGTCTGCTGTGGACTGGTGCAAGCGGCACCTGGCAGCATTGAACCAACCTAATGAGGAAAGCAAACCAACCTTCAGTGCAAGGAGAGAGCTGCAGGATGTCTGTACCTGGGAGAGGGGTGTTGTTGCCCCTGGCAACGCTGTTGCAGTTAAACCAGTAGCTGTTGTGAAAAATGTGAATGTGTCACGGCTTGAGAGTTGGTCCAGCAGAGAGAAGCCTATGCTATGTGCAAGGAGAGGGGCTGACCAGAGGCCAGGACCAAGAGTGAAGGCCCATAGCAACACAGAGGAGGCCAGTCGGGCTGTCTGTGTACGGGGGCTATTTCGTACAAGGATCATGGCAAGTGGCATCAAGAGGAGCCAATACAGCGTGTTGGAAAGAGCCAGCAAAGTTCTGCTTGGAGAGTGCAATCTCCCATGGCGACCGGAGAAAAAGTAGTGCCTGGAAGGAGGAGCTGCATTGAAGATGTGGCTCAGTGTCCCAACAAAGATAAGAGTGGAAATGTACCATGCCTGGAATGTGGTCAGTGGGGGCATGGGATCTTTTCCTGTCCCAGACTCTGGAATACTGCTGATACTGGGCAAATGTCTACAACATCAAGCCCAGATTCTTGTTTGAAAGTGTTGGCGGCCGCCTCTGGCAACAGGGAGGAAGTTCCTGTTGGGCCTGCAGGGGGTGCCAGAGAGTCCATGGAGCCTATGAGGGCGTCTGTTACTTCACCTTGGGGCAAGGGAAAAGTTGCCAAGGAAAGTGCAGTTGAGGATGCGTTTATGAGACGACGCACTCAAATGAAGATGGTGACACCTACTACTGTGGTGGGTAAGACTGTGTGTGATAAAACCATGGCTGGGACTGTCATGTTGAGAAGGACTGGTTATGAGACTGTCCATTCTGATGTAGGAGTGACCCCAATTAGTTGGGCCACTGAATGTGCTTTGGAGAGTGACTTTTCCCTGTGCAGTGCCTTGTACAGTGGGGAGGTAGGAATTAAAGTAAAACCTGTGCTTGGTTCTCAAAAAGCAAGTGATGTCACTAATGTGTGCCAGTCACAGGTTGGCAGCAGGCTAGTACAGCCCACAAGAGCTACAAATGCTAATGTTGTTGTTGATGAGAGATGTACTGCTGTTGGGAAAACCCTGAGCTCTTGCAGTGCAAAAGCTGTAATTAAAGATGGGTCATTTCCCATAGCAACTGGTGGTAAGGCAGCACAGGTGTCCTTAGACATCTCCAGGGGTCTCTGTGTATTGGAGCCGGAGGTTGCCCGGGACAACTGCGATGTCACTCTGGTGGAGCAGAGTGGAAGCACCACCAGAGCAAAGTGGTGGATGTGAGATATTGCAACCTGCTGGTGGAAAACAGGTGTTACCCAAGTCAGACGTGATCCAGAGTGATTTGTGCAATGGATCTGCAACTAAACCCGTCTATTTTTATGTGTCTCCTTGGGCGGATGGATCGGTGCTGAGGAGCACTGGTGAATTGAGCACATATACAATGGATTGGGATAGTTGGGGTAAAAGGCTAATCTCGTTGATAGATGAGGTTTTTATGCAAAAAAATAAGGTGGACACTGTTTCTGCTGTGCCAACAGGAGGATCTATAGAACAGCCTATAGATAAGGGCGTGCATACAGCAGAGACTTTGTCTGTGACCCACAAAAGTGATGTTGGCATGGAGTGTCAAAATGATGTTGTCACTGGGAATGATCAGGGGCAGCTTGTGGATGCTGAGTCTGAGACTTTGAGAGTGAGCCCAGCACATGGCAGCACTCTAGTGGAGCACCAGGCTGTGGTTACCTCCAGCTCGGAGGAGGTCCCTTTAAAAGTTTCAACTTCTCAAGTCTCAGCAAGTGAGTCTCTCAGCATTCCCAGTGTCCTAAATATCGTCAGGAAGGTCTTAGGTTTAGAGTCAAGTGGTTGGGTTGTAACCAAAGTATTAAAGGAGATGCTTGAACTTTGGAATGTACAACCAATGTATACTGGGGTGTCTTCTCCACAGTCGGATGGTCTGGTACTGCGGAGTACCACTAGGTGGAGTACCGAATGGCTGGCTGTACAGATCAAAGGGAAACAAGAAAGTTGTTTATTTCTGAATTTGTTGATGGTGTTAAAAGTTGTATCAGGGTATGCCGCTGGATTACCTGTAAATGTGATATATGAGAAATGTTTTGGAGAAATGGAAAATGAGTCAAAGGTTTCACCTCCTAACAGCCAGGTGGGAAGCATTTCTGCTGCTATGGTCCAGGATGGTGCTGGTCAGTTGTCAGTTAAGGGTGTGTTGACTGCACCAGTGGACAAACCACATGAGATGGAAGGGCCGAGCATGGACCAGAGAACAGCAGAGATCCTGACCAGGGTTCAAACGGATATGCATAAAGAAATCAGGGTCATTGGGCCAAAAAGAGGTTTATGTAGCAGTTCTGATAAGACACCTGAAATACAGGGAGAAATGGTATGTGAAAACTGGCAAAATAGATCAAAAGAGAGCTCATCTGTACCAGGTTTGGATAGAGATCCAAGTGGTGTAGGAAAAGTTAAAATGGTTGGACAGCCGCTTGCAGAGTGCATGACACCAGGTGAAGTGGCATTTTGTGAGGTTCACGTGGCTGATGGCTGCCCTATGGTGTGTGTGCCCTCTGCAGACACTGTCCTAACAAATGCTGGAAAAGATATTGAAAGGTGTAATATTGACTGGAATATAACCGTTCATGGTAAACTGAATGCTGTGGTAATGAGTCATGCAGCTTTGATAGCTAAAGGTACAAGAAATCAGGGGAGTGGTCCTGGTACAAATACAGTAGAAATAGTTCCCCTACAGCCTTGGGACAGTAATACTGAGAGAGGTATTAGGAAACCTTGGAACCTGAAGCAAAGGGGCAGAAAGGTCAATAGAAAGGCCAGGGGGACCCTGTTAGGATTTCAAGAGAGAAAGTGTTTATGGAAGTGCACCCGGAAAAAGAGTAGGCAAGGTCTGATTAGAGCCCATAGCAGAGTGACAATGGGGCTTGGGGAGAGACACCAAAGGAGTCATTGGGTAGAGTTCCCCTTTAGGAAAGGTATGGTTAGACCAGATTGGACCCCTGTAAGTGAGAGCTGGCACAGAGGTGCCAGAAGGTATAAGTTGTGTGTTCTGCCCCCTACGGGATCAAAACAAAGGGGGGGATATGTGACAGTGTGGCAATCTGTCACCCAGGATTCTCAACTAGGCAGGTTGAGGGGCTCCAGGGTAAGTGTTTGATACGGAGGAAAGTGGCTTTTCACTTTCCTCCTTTGTTTGTAAGGTCTGTTTTGGGATCTGGAGCCTGGAGATTTCAAAGAGATCTGGGAGGGATGAAATCTCCAATCCTGGGACCAGGTTTTGGGAATGGCCAGGAGACTGATTGCACAGGTGTGTGCAGGCCTCTTCATAGAGTCAGGACCAGGGTTCTGGGCTCCACCCCGGCAGAACGGTGTCAGGAGGGCTCCACCAAGGAGAGGTGGAAGCCAAAAGCAGCAAGGAGCTGCTTGGTAGTAGCTATGTGCTAGTGGCCAGCTGTGTGCAAGAGCCATGGTTTTTGAAAGGGTCTGCAGGAGTCAGACGTAAGCCTGAAGAGGAAGGCCAGTGGAAGATTGTATATCTGAGAGAGCCAGGAGGCTGAATTTTGTTTGTGGATGATTGATACCCCTGTGTGGGAAACTTCTGTTTTGAACTTTCATTTAAATAAAAGTGGGCTAAAAAAGGCCTTAAAATAAAAAGAAAGCGAGTAGCTGTGTGCGTTTAAAAGCTCTACCACTTTGAAGCGAGTTCCCACAATATATATATCAGTGCTATCTTCTAATTAGTAGTTGGCGCCACCGCTGGTCTAAAGGTTTTATTACATTTAAACCACAATAAAAGAAAATAGCAAAAGGGATAACAGAAGCTGGGTAATGGACATATTATTTAGATAATACAATAACGTTCGGTTAATAAATTAACAATGGTATAGATAAAATATATAATAGTATACATGGACATATATGGTACATAATATACATATATATATATATATATATATATATATATATATATATATATATATATATATATATATTAGAAAAAAGAGCCTATATTAGGGACAAATAAATATATATGTATACCAAACCATACATAGAAAGATCATAAATATATGATATAACGTTATGACACAGGTAGGCTGTGTATTGAGGGTTATTAAAGATTTCAATGTTGTTGGATTGTATATTTACAGAGAGGCTGCATACTCATATATTGTAATATATGATGGGGCACAAAACTAATTGGGCAGTAAGCTGAGAAAAGAGAAACTGGGGGAAGGAGGGGAAGGGGGAAGAAGAGGAAAAAATGGGGGGTTAGGACAGATGAAGATCAAAATTCACTGAAAATGATTTGTACATTTACACAAGTAACAGTAGAGTCTATGATGTTATGATGGAAATGTAAAGCATGTATAGTTGTATATTGATTATACTAGATATACAGTATATCGGGTGTGTCAGTGATCCATGGGCTTAGAGGCATATCTATGTTACTGTCTTCGCCCATGAAAGCCGCAAGCCTGGCTCGGCATGGTGAACATCATGAGCAGACATAAACTGTTGATGTGCTCAATTTTATATCACAAAATGTGAGTAGATTTTAACACTTTTTAATCCAATAAATTTGCTAACAGTCTTCACTCAGAGGTGCCTCTGTGTTCTCTATTTTATAAGTTCCCTGGAGGCTGCTTCTTCTCCCAACTAGATGTGCTGACTTATTCTGTGTTCCTGTGACTCTATTTCCGGATTTGTTATTATTTGACATTTAGGCCATGGACTATTATACAGGCTATTCTATACTGTAAGGGTTCATTCATCTTGTGGCAAAACAACCTTGTGTATTTGTATCCATATTTTGAAGCATTGTTGTGCTTCATCTGTCTGATTTCCCTTTTTAGTATTGTTTTTACTTAGTGTAGTCCTGATCTACAAACTAATGGCAATTTTGTTTGCTGAATGATATCATATAGACTCATCTACCCATTAATATTGCATCACATTCTTTGATAGTTTATACTACTATATCATCTAACCACATAGGGGTTAGTTATCTCAATGCATCTACTCCACCCACTGAGCATGTGCACCAATCCAAACCACTTTCCAAGAGTGTATGTAAGCATAATTCCACAGGACCCATGACTTTATACAACAGACCCATGACTTTCTACAACAAGGAAATAACCAATAAAGATCCAGGGCTGTAAACTATTTTAGCCATAGGCCCCCCTCCAACCATTCCCCAAAAAAGAAGACACAAGAGATTGTAGAGGGGTATGAGGAAGAACTAAGAAACTACAAAATAAAATCCTCCATACTGTAAAGATCTTCATTCTGTCTTCACTTGTCTTGTCAGAAGCAGAACAAGCATTATTAAGCTTTAACTTCCACACAATCCACAGGAGATTTTCTGCATACAACCAGCGGGCCCTTCTCCCTGCAGCCAGACAATTGACTGGACACCACGGTCCACCAGTGACTTGTCCTCACACCTGCAGCCTAAGATGGTTGTTGACACTATGGTATCCCTGATCCAGCAGGTTCCTAAATTGTCCGATCGCAGTGGATATCAAGAATGTCCTGGCAGATGAAGTCTCCGACCTGAAGGAGGAAATAACAGGGGTGAGTGATAGGCTGATGGAAGTGGAGCAGGCAGCTGGCAGCCATGATGCGGATATACAGGATCTTAAGTGCCACACAGTCAGATACAACATGCATCTTATCGAGATGCATAGCAAACTTGAAGGTTTAGACGACAGGACTCCCCTGTAATCACAGGGCTCTGCACTACAGTGGATGGGAAGGAGAGCGACAAAATATATCTCTATATAATTTGTTGCTCTGCTGATTTTAAGCTGAAGGAAGAAATCTCTCACAGGGCTCGGGAGCAAGAAGAATTCACATTCAATGGCTCAGATGTGGATGTTTTTCAGGACTTTTCTCCTATCACAATGCAACACAGATGAGCACTCTGTCCGTTGCTCCAAGTTTTTAGAGTGGCGATTCCCATTTGGTCTCAAGGCTACTTTGCAGGGCAGATCCTCCAGTATCTGCACCCCAGAAGATTTGACTCAATTTTTGAATCATTAAATCTCACACCTATTTCTCTGCCTGAATGGTAATCAAGAATTCAGAATACCGGCACTGTGGAAAGAATCACTTCAACAAATTCTAGAACAACGCACACCACGTCAAATGGGCTCTTTCATTCTATACCGCAGATGGTACCCTGCATATTCCACTGAGGCAGAAGCTGAGTGATTCATCAACCTGAGCCTACCTGGCATACTTGCTGACAGCTCATCCTGCCTTCAGACCCACATCACCCAGCAGGAGAATGCAGCAGCTCAAGCTTACTTTTTCTCTGGGTACTTCCCCTCCCTATCTTTAATTTCTCCCCCAGTGATCTGTGCCTTTCGCTCTGCAACGTGAAACGTGATCTGCTTCCATCCAAGACTTAATGGCAAGTAATTTAACCCTTTAACTTCTCCCTGTTATCTCTTTGCTGTGCTGTTTTATTTATATATATATATATATATATATATATATATCTTAGTAACATCTTCTCTGTAAATATTTTTATTGCACCTGTTTGACCCTTTTAGTTGTAAATCTTTCTTTCTGAAAGTGTTGAACTATTTCTATAGCTCTTAATTGCAATTTACGAATCCCTGCCTTTAAAGAGACGCTACTGGTTGTTTTAACCCTCTGTATAACAGGCCTGTGTGATGACCGTGTTATGCAATCGATTATATCAACCATTATAGTGTTATAGAGGAACGCCGAGTTTCCTCTTTCTCTGATCAAAAAGGAGGTGGTGGCAGTGTGAAGGGGCTAATTGCGTAATTAACCTGACCCAGTAACAATCGATTCAGGCTGCTGGCACATCGATCGGTATCCATTAGCTGGAAAATCATTGTGCAGGGTGCGGCTGGGTGTGGCATTGTTACACGCGTCACATTGCCGTTGTAGATTGGTTAGCCCTTCCGTCACGAGTTTGGTGAGCAGGTCTGGGGTCTGACGCCGCGATCGTGAAAAACACTTCTCAATGCTCTATACTGTAAAGATAATGGTCACCCATGCCCAAATTTACAGTTTGGTTAAAAGAAAGGAGTGATATACAGTTTACGTGAGATATATTTTTGAACCTACTCACATTTTTAAGGTTATATGTAAAGATATATATCCAAAATATCCAAGGTGATATGACCCTTCTATAATTAGTCTATTATCTTTTTAGAGGGTTTCATGTACAGCCTCTAATTGGCTTAGTTTAGATATAGTCCTGTTTTTAAATATACTTCTTTTAGTTCTTGTTTTTATACCTGCATTCAGTTACGAGATACTTAGACATGGTGGCATAGGTGCATATCCAAAACCCTAGCCCTCCAATGCAACATCTCACCATACACTAGAGCTGTTTACCCAAATCTGTACATGTACTATATTGCCAAAAGTATTGGGACACCCCTTCAAATCATTGGATTCAGGTTTTCCAATCACCTCCATAGCCAGAGGTGTGAAAAATCAAGCACCTAGGCATGCAGACTGCTTCTACAAACATTTGTGAAAGAATGGGTCACTCTCAGATGCTCAGAGAATTCAAGCGTGGTACCGTGATAGGTTGCCACCTGCGCAATAAGTCCTCCCGTGAAATCTCCTTGCTACTAAATATTCCATGGTCAGCTGTTAGTGGTAGTATAACAAAGTGTAAGCAACTGGGAATAACATTAACTCAGACACGAAGTGGTAGGCCACATAAAATGGCAGAGTAGGGTCAATGTATGCTGAAGCATACAGTGCACAGAAGTCGCCAGCTGTCTACACAGTCAATAGCTAAAAGACATCCAAACTCCCTGTGGCCTTCAGATTAGCCAACAAAAGTGCGTAGAGAGCTTCATGGAATGGGTTTCCATGGTGAAGCAGCTGCATCTAAGCCTTACATCACCAAGTGCAATGCAAAGCGTTGAATGCAGTGGTGTAAGGCACATAGCCACTGGACTCTAGAGCAGTGGAGATGTGTTGTCTGGAGTGACAAATCACGCTTCTCTCTCTCTGGCAATCTGATGGACGGTTCTGGGTTTGGCGGTTGCCAGGAGAACGGTACTTGCCTGACTGCATTGGGCAAAGTGTAAAATTTGGTGGAGGGGGGATTATGGTGTGGAGTTGTTTTTCAGGGGTTGGGGTAGGCTCCTTAGTTCCAGTGAAGAGAACTCTTAAAGTGTCAGCATACCAAGACATTTTGGACAATTTAATGCTCCCAACTTTGTGGGAACAGTTTGGGGATGACCCCTTTCTGTTCCAACATGACTGCGCACCAGTGCACAAAGCAAGATCCATAATGACATGGATGCATGAGTTTGAGGTGTAGGAACTTGACTGGCCTGCACAGAGTCCTAACCTCAACCTGATAGAACACCTTTGGGATGAATTAGAGTGGAGTGCCGACTCACGAATAGCGTGGCCTCCTCAAAGGGCCTGAGCAAGCGGCAGGTGTCACGCATGAGCTGCCAATGGCTGACATCTAAGTTACACAGGGTAGTACCTTTATCCGCTTGTAACATCAGGAAATCGGTAATGGCCTTTCGCTGTTCGTAAAGGTGGTCTAACATATGTAGGGTTGAATTCCACCTTGTTGCAACGTTGCAGATCAGGCGATGCTGTGGAATTCCGTTCTGCCGCTGCAGCTCAAGGAGGGTGTGCTTTGCGGTGTAGGAATGGCTGAAATGCATGCAAAGTTTACGTGACATTTTAAGGATGTCTTGCAGTGGGATGGTGGATTTTAGGAACCGCTTGACAACCAGATTGAACACGTGAGCCATGCATGGCGCATGGCACAACCTTCCTTGATGCAGAGCAGACACCATGTTCTTTCCGTTGTGGGTCAACATGGTTCCAATTTTCAGTTTGCGCGGAGACAGCCATCTGTCGATTTCTCTGTTCATTACACTCAGAAGTTCCTCCCCTGTGTGACTACGTTCGCCAAGGTATACCAGGTGCAGCACAGCGTGACACCGTTGCGCCCTGCACATGTGATATGCCGGTCGGGTAATGGGACTTGGCAAGGGGGTGGCGGCTGAGGACACGGCGGAAGAAGAGGTGGTAGAGGCGGACATCTTTGCTGGACCAAGGACGTGAAAACGTGGAGGCAAAAGCGGCGTGACCTGTCCAAGTTGCTGGTGCGGCTGTGCCGGCACCACGTTCACCGAGTGGGCCGTAAATGACATGTACTGTCCCTGACCGTAGTTACAGCTCCACACGTCGGCGCTGCCGTGCATTTTGGCAGAGACCGACATGCTCAAAGACTGGCCCACCATCTCTTCTACATGTGAATGCAGGGCTGGCACTGCCTTTTTGGCGAAGAAATGCCGGCTTGGCACTCTCCATCGCGGCTCGGCACAAGCCATCATTTCTCGGAAAGGTGCTGAGTCCACCACTTGGAAAAGGAGGGACTGCAGCACCAGCAACTTGGACAGGAGGATGTTCAGCTTCTGCACCGTGGGGTGCGTGCTCGCAAACTGTTGTCTCTTGGAAACGGATTCCAAGAAAGACTGCTGACGGAATCCGTGAAGAGGAGTAGCAGGAGAAGGAGCATCTGAACGAGCGGAAGATGCCAACAAGCGACAACTCCCCTCAGCAGAGGTGTTGGAGCCTTGACTGGCTGATAGAGGGCGATTGATGTCGGGTGACGGAGCAAGTAACGGAGCGGGTGATGGAGCGGGGGCTGGGGCAGGCAGAACCGCCGTATCTTTATCACGGTTTTCCCAGGCCACCGAATGGCGACGCTGCATATGCTGACGCAACGCTGTAGTCCCAACATTGGCCCCCTGGCCACGCTTGACTTTCTGGCCACATAGTCGACATACGGCTACGTTTACTTCCTCGGGCGGCTTGACGAAAAATTGCCACACCGCCGAGTAGGAAACTTTGCCCCCGCTACTCCTCACTGGCTGACCGCTACTTCCTCCGTGCACACCGGCACCACTACTGGCCGTGGTGGTAGGCTGCAGTGGAGCTGGTGCTCTACTCCGTGGCCGTTTGGCTCCACTGACACTGCTGCGACCCTGCTGCCTCCTGGGCAACCCACCGACTGTTTTGCTCGCTGGCAAGCTGGCACCCTCTTCTCCTGATGATGCGGAAGCAATAGCCTGATGACGACGAGGCTGCCAAGTGCGATCAGCCTCATCATCATCAATTAGGGTCTCCGCGTCACTACTAGCCCCCTCGGCTGCGTGTGGGTCAAGAGACAGACCTGTCTCTAGACCGGCTACCAAGCCACTCTCCTCGCCAGTACTTCTTCGCCTGGCTGCTGAAGAGGCGGATGTCTCCCCCTGTTCCTGACCGCCCTCTGTTAGCTCTTCCTCACTGTACAGTGGGGCTGAGCCCACAGCATGCGATACTTCGCTTGGTGAGGGAACAGCAAAGGACAGGGGCAGGTCGAGGACACGTGATTTCAGTGGGCTTGCTCCCGGGCCATGCCAACTAACGGTTGTGTCTGACGTACCCACCGACCGTTGGCTGTAGGTGTCAGAGGTGACCTGGGAAGAGGAAGACGACCGAGTCAACCAATCGATGACGGCAGGGTTGTCGGTGGAGACACGATTGCTGGATGACACCGGGAGCACTGGCCTCTGGCTGCGACTAGTGCTGCCTCGACCCCTTCCTCTGCTGCCACGTCTGCTCGCTCCTGAAACATTGCCTCCTCTGCCACTCCTCTGCGTGTTGTCTGACATACTCTTTAATTCAATAAGCACCCCAAAAACCGGATTTAACTCTTTGAACGTACAATAGTGGTTGTGAAGCAGAAAGTCAGTTTATTGTACACAATCGGTCAATTGCAGCTTGCCGTTGGCTGTAAACTGTACGTTTATGTCACTGGAATGCACTAATCACCCAAAAAATATTACCGCCAGCCGGCGTGTAAATGGATTTAACTCTTTGAACGTACAATAGTGGTTGTGAAGCAGAAAGTCAGTTTATTTAGCACAATCGGTCAATTGCAGCTTGCCGTTGGCTGGAAACTGTACGTTTATGTCACTGGAATGCACTAATCACCCAAAAAATATTACCGCCACCCGGCGTGTATATGGATCTAACTCTTTGAACGTACAATAGTGGTTGTGAAGCAGAAAGTCAGTTTATTTAGCACAATCGGTCAATTGCAGCTTGCCGTTGGCTGGAAACTGTACGTTTATGTCACTGGAATGCACTAATCACCCAAAAAATATTACCGCCACCCGGCGTGTAAATGGATCTAACTCTTTGAACGTAAAATAGTGGTTGTGAAGCAGAAAGTCAGTTTATTTAGCACAATCGGTCAATTGCAGCTTGCCGTTGGCTGGAAACTGTACGTTTATGTCACTGGAATGCACTAATCACCCAAAAAATATTACCGCCACCCGGCGTGTAAATGGATCTAACTCTTTGAACGTACAATAGTGGTTGTGAAGCAGAAAGTCAGTTTATTTAGCACAATCGGTCAATTGCAGCTTGCCGTTGGCTGGAAACTGTACGTTTATGTCACTGGAATGCACTAATCACCCAAAAAATATTACCGCCACCCGGCGTGTATATGGATTTAACTCTTTGAACGTACAATAGTGGTTGTGAAGCAGAAAGTCAGTTTATTTAGCACAATCGGTCAATTGCAGCTTGCCGTTGGCTGGAAACTGTACGTTTATGTCACTGGAATGCACTAATCACCCAAAAAATATTACCGCCACCCGGCGTGTAAATGGATCTAACTCTTTGAACGTACAATAGTGGTTGTGAAGCAGAAAGTCAGTTTATTTAGCACAATCGGTCAATTGCAGCTTGCCGTTGGCTGGAAACTGTACGTTTATGTCACTGGAATGCACTAATCACCCAAAAAATATTACCGCCACCCGGCGTGTAAATGGATCTAACTCTTTGAACGTATAATAGTGGTTGTGAAGCAGAAAGTCAGTTTATTGTACACAATCGGTCAATTGCAGCTTGCCGTTGGCTGGAAACTGTATGTTTCTGTCACTGGAATGCACTAATCACCCAAAAAATATTACCGCCAGCCGGCATGTAAATGGATTTAACTCTTTGAACGTACAATAGTGGTTGTGAAGCAGAAAGTCAGTTTATTTAGCACAATCGGTCAATTGCAGCTTGCCGTTGGCTGGAAACTGTACGTTTATGTCACTGGAATGCACTAATCACCCAAAAAATATTACCGCCACCCGGCGTGTAAATGGATCTAACTCTTTGAACGTACAATAGTGGTTTTGAAGCAGAAAGTCAGTTTATTTAGCACAATCGGTCAATTGCAGCTTGCCGTTGGCTGGAAACTGTACGTTTATGTCACTGGAATGCACTAATCACCCAAAAAATATTACCGCCACCCGGCGTGTATATGGATTTAACACTTTGAATGTACAATAGTGGTTGTGAAGCAGAAAGTCAGTTTATTTAGCACAATCGGTCAATTGCAGCTTGCCGTTGGCTGGAAACTGTACGTTTATGTCACTGGAATGCACTAATCACCCAAAAAATATTACCGCCACCTGGCGTGTAAATGGATCTAACTCTTTGAACGTATAATAGTGGTTGTGAAGCAGAAAGTCAGTTTATTGTACACAATCGGTCAATTGCAGCTTGCCGTTGGCTGGAAACTGTACGTTTATGTCACTGGAATGCACTAATCACCCAAAAAATATTACCGCCAGCCGGCATGTAAATGGATTTAACTCTTTGAACGTACAATAGTGGTTGTGAAGCAGAAAGTCAGTTTATTTAGCACAATCGGTCAATTGCAGCTTGCCGTTGGCTGGAAACTGTACGTTTATGTCACTGGAATGCACTAATCACCCAAAAAATATTACCGCCACCCAGCGTGTAAATGGATCTAACTCTTTGAACGTACAATAGTGGTTGTGAAGCAGAAAGTCAGTTTATTTAGCACAATCGGTCAATTGCAGCTTGCCGTTGGCTGGAAACTGTACGTTTATGTCACTGGAATGCACTAATCACCCAAAAAATATTACCGCCACCCGGCGTGTATATGGATTTAACTCTTTGAACGTACAATAGTGGTTGTGAAGCAGAAAGTCAGTTTATTTAGCACAATCGGTCAATTGCAGCTTGCCGTTGGCTGGAAACTGTACGTTTATGTCACTGGAATGCACTAATCACCCAAAAAATATTACCGCCACCCGGCGTGTATATGGATTTAACTCTTTGAACGTACAATAGTGGTTGTGAAGCAGAAAGTCAGTTTATTGTACACAATCGGTAAATTGCAGCTTGCCGTTGGCTGGAAACTGTTCGTTTGTCACTGGAATGCACTAATCACCCAAAAAATATTACCGCCACCCGGCGTGTAAATGGATCTAACTCTTTGAACGTACAATAGTGGTTGTGAAGCAGAAAGTCAGTTTATTTAGCACAATCGGTCAATTGCAGCTTGCCGTTGGCTGGAAACTGTACGTTTATGTCACTGGAATGCACTAATCACCCAAAAAATATTACCGCCACCCGGCGTGTATATGGATTTAACTCTTTGAACGTACAATAGTGGTTGTGAAGCAGAAAGTCAGTTTATTTAGCACAATCGGTCAATTGCAGCTTGCCGTTGGCTGGAAACTGTACGTTTATGTCACTGGAATGCACTAATCACCCAAAAAATATTACCGCCACCCGGCGTGTAAATGGATATAACTCTTTGAACGTACAATAGTGGTTGTGAAGCAGAAAGTCAGTTTATTTAGCACAATCGGTCAATTGCAGCTTGCCGTTGGCTGGAAACTGTACGTTTATGTCACTGGAATGCACTAATCACCCAAAAAATATTACCGCCACCCGGCGTGTAAATGGATCTAACTCTTTGAACGTATAATAGTGGTTGTGAAGCAGAAAGTCAGTTTATTGTACACAATCGGTCAATTGCAGCTTGCCGTTGGCTGGAAACTGTACGTTTCTGTCACTGGAATGCACTAATCACCCAAAAAATATTACCGCCAGCCGGCATGTAAATGGATTTAACTCTTTGAACGTACAATAGTGGTTGTGAAGCAGAAAGTCAGTTTATTTAGCACAATCGGTCAATTGCAGCTTGCCGTTGGCTGGAAACTGTACGTTTATGTCACTGGAATGCACTAATCACCCAAAAAATATTACCGCCACCCGGCGTGTAAATGGATCTAACTCTTTGAACGTACAATAGTGGTTTTGAAGCAGAAAGTCAGTTTATTTTGCACAATCGGCAAACTGCAGCACCAACTGTGCACGACAGCCACCAAAAAAAAAAGGGTGTATGTCACTTTAAATTTTCGATTCTTTGATAGCTGTGGCCCTAAGTAACGATTCTGTGTCCCTGAGTAACGATTCTGTGTCCCTGAGTGACGATTCTGTGTCCCTGAGTAACGATTCTGTGTCCCTGAGTAACGATTCTGTGTCCCTGAGTAACGATTCTGTGTCCCTGAGTAACAATTCTGTGGCCCTAAAGTCTCTGTGGCCCTAACTCTGTCCCTCAATACACAGAGGTCTGTCTCTCTTGAATGACCGGAGGCTAATGGAGAATTCTAAGATGGCCGCGATTTATAGCTCCACCATTACACAGTGCTGGCTGGCTGCTGATTGGCTAATGCGATCACATGTCATGATTCATGACTCATGAATGCATTATGGGTCAGCGCGCCTTGTCTGCGCGCCTTCCCAGAGATCCCCGCCCCATCTTCTCTGTCCATTTTCTCCTGTCGCCACACATGTCGCCGCCATTTTTGGGAAAATTCGATTTGTGCATCCGAAGTTTGCTAATCTTCGGATTCGTCGCAAATAGAATTTTTCCAAATCTTCGGAACGAATTCCACTTCGTCATGTTCGATTCGCTCATCTCTACTAAGTGTATATTCCCAGGACGATGATGAACATATATATATTTTTATATTAGCATCATGATTTGGGGATGTTTTTCTTCAGCTGGAACTGGAGCCTTAGTCAAGGTAGAGGGAATTATGAACAGTTCCAAATACCAGTGAATATTGGCCCAGAATCTTCAGGTTTCTGCTAGAAAGCTGAACATGAAGAGGAACGACCCAAAGCATATATCCAAATCAACATCGCGTGGCCTAAGATATAGCAATCCGCCGGGTGGACGGCAGCCACTGGGATCCCCCCGACCCTCCGTGCTCCTAGAGGGGGGAGCGGTGCCACCGTAGCCCCCACCGCACAGTCCATAGCTCTGATACTACAGCGCCCGGCCAGGCAGGGCGGGGCGGGGCCTCCCGCGCGGCCTAGGACACCGCAAGCCGCCGGGCCGTGGGCACCACTGGCCTAGCACAAAACCACCACCGCCCACAGAGCAGCAGAGAGGAGACCACCATAAGGACCCATAAGCCTCCCTGGGCCTCCAACAGCCCACTGCAGTGCCAGACCCATCAGGGCCCGCCGTGGCCTACACTGCTCAAGCACGCGGCCTACAGCGCACAATCTGGCCGCCCACCGGTCTCCTGCCACCCCAATAACGACAGAGGGACCAGAAGCAAGCCTACTTCCACGCCGCCGAACCCAGCAGACGTCCCCAGCCTGGTGAGGCCTACCATCGCCCTTCACGACGCAACCCGGACCTGCTGAGCCCAACGGACGATCTCGACCTGGTGAGGCCTACCATCGCCTACCCCGGCACAACCCTGCCCTGACCCAAAGCCCATCCGATGACCCCCGGAAACACCTCCACTGCTGATGTCCACCCCGCATCTCCTCAAGCCCAACGGATGATCTTGACCTGGTGAGGCCTACCATCGCCTACCATCGCCTACCTCGGCACAACCCTGCCCTGACCCGAAGCCCATCCGACGTCCACCCCGCATCTCCTCAAGCCCAATGGTAGAATCACACGCTCTTGTACATCCCATGCCACCTTTCTTATCCTTCTTCTCCTCCTAACTGCGGGGGACATCTCCCCGAACCCTGGTCCTCCTCCACCTCACTCACCCACAAGGCACCCACCTGCTTCCACAAATTGCCGCAACACCCTTAAACCTAATACTGGTCCCCCTGCTCTCCAAAACCACCCCTCCATTTTCGTGTGCACTCCTGAACACCCGTTCGGTTTTCAAAAAACTTACCACCATCCACGACCTCTTTGTCTCCCGCTCCCTCAACCTCCTGCCGATCACCGAAACCTGGATCCAAACCACCAACTCCAACCAAGGTGGTGGAGTTGGTATGCTCCTGTCACCGCAGAGCACCTTCCAAGTCCTCCCAAACCCTCCCTCTCTATCCTTCTCCTCCTTTGAGGCCCATTGCATCCGACTATTCTCTCAAATCCCCTGAAGATCGCAGTAATCTATCGGCCTCCTGGACCTGTATCCCGCTTCCTAGATGACTTCTCCGCCTGGTTACCCTTCTTTCTCTCTTCTGAGCTGCCCAGCATCATCCTTGGAGACTTCAACATCCCTATCAACATCAATAACCCGGCCACATCCCAACTCCTCCACCTAACCTCTTCTTTTGCACTCGCACAGTGCATACAGTCCTCCACCCACTCCGACGGGAACACCCTGGACCTTGTTTTCTCTCATCTCTGCACCCCCCACAAACTCACTAACACCCCTTTTCCCCTCTCTGACCACAACCTCATCACCTTCTCTGTCTCCTCGTCCTCCTACACCTACCCCTCCAAACGTCAAACCATCACTAGCTGAAACCTCCGCAACCTGAACCCTGCCCCCTTCCATTCTGCAGCTGACCAACTTTACGACAGTATCCTTCCCCTGTCCTGCCCTGACCTGGCCACTACTGTTTATAACAACTCGCTGTCAGCCGCTCTTGACTCCTTAGCACCCCTAACCACACGAAACAGACTCAGACCGCTTCAACCCTGGCAGAATGACCACACCAAAAATCTCAAGCGGCGCAGTCGCGCCCTAGAGCGACTATGGCGCAAAACCAGATCCCAACAAGCGTTCACTCGATATAAATCCGCCTTCCTCAAACTCACCAACGACCTGCTAACCACCAAAGCCAATGGCCACTACTCAATGCTACTACTCCTCGACCTCTCTGTGGCTTTCGACACAGTCGACCACGCCCTCCTCCTAAAAAAACGATACTCTTTTGGCTTCAGAGACTCTGCTCTCTCCTGGCTCTCTTCCTATCTATCACAACGCTCCTTCAGTGTTACCTATAACGCTGCCACCTCCCGCTCACTCCCCCTCTCTGTTGGGGTCCCCCAAGGTTCTGTCCTCGGACCCCTTCTCTTCTCCATCTACACCTCCTCCCTTGGTCAACTGATACACTCCCACGGATTCAACTACCATCTCTATGCTGATGACACTCAAATCTATCTCTCTACCCCTCTCCTCACCCCTTCAGTCTCCGCCCGAATCACTAGCCTTCTGAACGACGTTTCAGATTGGATGTCACTCCACTTCCTCAAATTAAACCTTGCCAAAACCGTACTCCTAGTTTTCCCCCCAGCCCGTGCTTCCCCCCCGACCTCTCCATCACGACCAACAACGCCACCATCAGCCCCACCCCGCAAGCAAGAGTACTAGGCATCATTCTAGACTCCAATCTGTCTTTCCAGCCCCAGATCCAATCGCTGACAAATTCATGCAGACTTCACCTCCGCAACATCTCCAAAATACGCACGTTCCTAACTCCAGAAACTACAAAGCAACTCATTCACTCCCTTATCTTGTCACGACTCGACTACTGTAACTCCCTCCTCGCCGGCCTACCCCAACACAGGCTATCCCCGCTTCAGTCTATCCTGAATTTTGCAGCCAGACTCATCCACCTTACCAACCGCACCATATCCGCCACCCCCCTCTGCCAATCCTTCCTGTGGCTTCCGTTTGCCCAACGTATAAAATTCAAAATATTAACATTGACATACAAAGCTGTTCAAAACACTGCCCCAAACTACATCACCGACCTGATATCCATCTAATACCCAAAACGCACTCTCCGCTCCTCACAAGACCTCCTACTCTCTAGTTCCCTGGTCTCCTCCTCCCATGCCCATCTCCAGGACTTCCCCCATCCTCTGGAACTCACTACCCCAATCCATCAGACTGTCACCTACCCTCCTCACCTTTAGGTGCACCCTGAAAACCCATCTCTTCAGAGAAGCCTACCCCGCCCTCACCTAATTGCCGATCTCCTCCGCTCTTCCCACCACTCCATCCCCCACAGCTATTTCCTCCTGTACCACTCTCCCCTCCTTCCTAGATTGTAAGCTCCAAGGAGCAGGGCCCTTGAACCCTTCGTGTATTGTATTGTATTGTTACTGTACTGTCTCGTTTACTGTCTCCCATTATAATGTACAGCGCTGAGCAAATTGTTGACGGTATATAAATACTGTATAATAATAATAATAATAATAACAGGAATGGCTTCACCAGAAGAAGATTAAAGTTTTGGAATGGCCCAGCCAGAGCCCAGACCTGACTCTGATTAAAAATCTGTGGGGTGATCTGAAAAGGGCTGTGCACAGGAGATGCCCTCGCAAATTTCATTTGGGCACAGCGTTGCATGACCACGCAATTGTCAATTAAAGTAACAACTTTAACTGAAAATTGCGTGGCCATGCAACATTGCACCCAAATGAAATGTATGTCCTTTTTTTCCCACAAATAAAGCTTTCTTTTGGTAGTATTTGATTGCCTGTGCATTTTTAATTTTTTGCACTATAGAAAAAAAGGGCTTACAATTTTCAGAAAAAAACAATATTTTTTACCTTTTGCTATTAAACATATCCAGTAGAAAAATTTAAAAAAATCAAATTTCGGCATAAATTTAGGCCAAAATGTATTCTGCTACATGGCTTTGCTAAAAAAAAAATCCAATCCGTGTAAATTAATTGGTTTACGTGAAAGTTATAGCGTTTACAAATGGTGGTATATATACTGGTATTTTTTTACTAGTAATGTAGTAATAGCGGCGATCAGCGACTTATAGCGGGACTGCGGCGGGCATTCTGATACTGGGGGGAACTGACTTGGTGTCACTGACATCCCCAGTGACACCAATACTGTGATCAGTGATAATAAAAGAACTCACACTGTACTAATGGCATTGGACAAGAAGGGGTTAACATGTGGGATGATGAAAAGGGTTACTGTGTGCTGTCTGTGCTTTCAACTGTAAGCGCACTGCTTTGCATGGCTCTGCTATGCAGAGCCATGCAAAACAGTGTGCAGGAGCTGTCAGAGGAGAGAACTGCATTGTTTACATACAGTTCTCTCCCTCTTTCGGTAATGCGTCTCGATCACCGGGTGCCGGAAAGTAATCACCGGCCGGGACCCGGTGATTGACAGTGAGGCCGCAAATAGCGGCGTGGGTATATATACACATGATTTTGCGCAACTGTGCCGCCCTGTAGCTGTATTACTGCTATAGGTCGGAAGAAAGCGGGTAAAGATAATATTACCCTTTTGAAAACCGTGGAAGGGGCGCAATTCCTCCAGGTTCCCTGCTCATGGCTATCGACATAGAAGTTTTCTATTCGAGTATTTCCCACGAGCAGGGCATCAGGATGACAAAAACCTTCCTATATGAACAGGACAGTTCAACTTGGCCATTGAATAGCTTTATTATACAATTGTTCGGGTTTATTCTCACTAGGAATTTTTTTTACATTTGCTGACGCCCACTACCTCCATATACAGGGGGTGGCCATGGGCACTTCTTGTGCACCCACCTAAGCAAACCTGTGTTTGGGAGGGGGGAGTACCATATCTTTGCCAATGAGGAACTGGCACCATTGGTATCCCGCTGGTATCGTTATATCAACAACGTACTGGTCATATGGACAGGGACAGCTGATGAATTGTACACATTCTTGGAGAAACTGAATGTCAATTTTTCAATCATATTCACTATACAACATTATCAGAAATTAATATTCTTCCTTGATGTAAAGCTTTATTTCCAGGCTAATGGTATATTGGGCACAATGCTATTCTGGAAATCAACGGCCACAAATATGTTGTTGCATGCTACAAGTCGCCACCCTAAAACACTTATTCAAAACATACCATATGGCCAGTACAATGGAAGAACAAGACAAAAAATCCCCTGCGCTCAAGAGTGGTACACTGATAAAAAAGTGTCAGGTCCTTAGCACATCCAATGTCAGCTTAGGCCTTGCTACCCTCTAAGGGTTGGGGGAAACCCAGAAGAAACACTTTAAAACAAGGGTATGCCGTCTTTCCCCTTGTTTTAGATATGGCCAGTATGTCAGACTTAGATGAAATTGCACTTGGGAAAGTGACTTTATTGATCAAGCTAAAGCTCAGCACGTGGACATAGCTGGAAATCCTTAAAAAAAGGCATATGAATTGCAACAGGATAGAATGGCAATTTTGTATAACACCAAAAAAATTAACAATTCAAACATGACACGATTTAACACCACATTCTCAAGCAAACATATGGAGGTGCGGTCTAAACTACAGAAATACTGGTACCTGCAAAGAAAGGCTGCTCTTCTTTGAAGCTGGATAGTACAGAGTTTCTTGGATCAACCATTATACTTGCACCATCTGTACGAAGTGCCATAACATTTTTCAGGAGAATTCCATATTCCAGAAAACATTGCTTAATCTGCTCAAAAATAGCATCAGTAATAACTTCAGTGAGATCAACAAGGCAGTAGAACTGATACTGGGTTTTATCAGCGTTTTCATGAGAACAAATGACCACCATTTTTTGGTTGTTGACATGTCTGTAGTTTCATCAATCAGTAATGAAAACTGACAACAGGCAAGTTTTTGGCACAACACCTCTTCATTGCACTTGCCAAAGTTTTTTTTTTTTTGTTAGCATGGACCTTTTGGTACATGTACAGCTGTGGGATTTTGCTATTTTGGAGGCTGGAAACCACTCAGCCAAGCTATTGGTAAGATCATCTAATAAATGTAGTGGTAATTTTTTGTGTAATAAAATTAACTACTTTCAACTCTGTTAAACAAGTTCATTTTTATGGGCCAACACTTCTGACTCTGAAATCTTTAGCAAACGTAACAATTCCAGAGTTGGCTTGCCTAGCTGTAGCAATAACTTGCTGTTATTTGTAACTTGCAGCATGACTATGGACATCTTGAGCTCCACGTGTGCTATACTGAACATTTTTTTACACCACCGACACTTTACATTTTGTTTTGAATCATTTGCTAAATAAAACCAGTATTTGATATGTTAGCCATGAGCCTGAAAATGAACATTACTTACATTTCTTACTTTCTTGGCAGGAGGCTCAGGCATTGCCCCTTCCATAGGTTCCATTTGTTAAGTGGAACTGCACTGGCTGCAGTGTAATTTAAAACATAAACCCTGAAATGTTTTTTGTTACCAACAGCAGCTGTTAAGTATGTCAGACTCTAAATTGAGATAAAAATGCTCTTAAAAATCTTTTCACACTTCTGTGGGAAAGCTAAGGCCAAACTATTCCTGAGACCTACTGCATTGTGTGCTGCAGATGGCTGTGTGATGAAAGTCAGGAAAGCTACAAGTGTTAATGAAAACTGATCTTTTGGAATTTAGTGAAAAAATGTTATGATAACATATTAGCTGCAATTAGAGATGCATCATCTGTGAAGTCTGGTTTGGAGTCTTGGATGAGGTGCGGTCTAAACTACAGAAATACTGCTACCTCCTCTCATGAGACCCCACTATATCCAATTATGTTAAACATTATCCAGAAATTACATAGAGATTGGGCTTGTCCCTGTGTGATCAATTGCCATAACAAAGAATAAACAGGTGAAACTCAAAAAATTAGAATATCGTGCAAAAGTTCATTTATTTCAGTAATGCAACTTAAACGGTGAAACTAGTATATGAGATAGACTAATTACATGCAAAGCAAGATAGTTCACGCTGTGATTTGTCATAATTGTGATGATTATAGCTTACAGCTCATGAAAACCCCAAATCCACAATCTCAGAAAATTAGAATATTGTGAAAAGGTGCAATATTCTAGGCTCAAAGTGTCCCACTCTAATCAGCAAATAAGCCATAACACCTGCAAAGGGTTCCTGAGCCTTTAAATGGTCTCTCAGTCTGGTTCAGTAGAAATCACAATCATGGGAAAGACTGCTGACCTAACAGTTGTGCAGAAAACCACCATAAGGAGGGAAAGCCTCAAAAGGTAATTGCAAAAGAAGTTGGATCTTTCCAAAGTGCTGTATCCAAAGCACATTAATAGAAAGTTATGTGGAAGGGAAAAGTGTGGAAGAAAAAGGTGCACAAGCAGCAGGGATGACCGCAGCCTGAAGAGGATTGTCAGGAAAAGGCCATTCAAAAGTGTTGGGGACTTTCACAAGGAGTGGACTGAGGCTGGAGTCAGTGCATCAAGAGCCACCACACACAGACAGATCCTGGACATGGGCTTCAAATGTCGTATTCCTTTTGTCAAGCTGCTCCTGAACAACAAACAACGTCAGAAGCGTCTTACCTGGGCTAAAGAAAAACAGACCTGCCTGTTGCTCAGTGGTCCAAAGTACTCTTTTCTGATGGGAGCAACTTTTGCATCTCATTTGGAAACCAAGGACCCAGAGTATGGAGGAAAAATGAGAGAGGCACACACTGCAAGATGCTTGAAGTCCAGTGTGAAGTTTCCACAGTCTGTGTTGATTTGGGGAGCCATGTCATCTGCTGGTGTTGGTCCACTGTTCTTCATTAAGTCCAGGGTCAACACAGCCGTCTACCAAGAGATTTTGGAGCAATTCAGGCTTCCTTCCGCAGACGAGCTTTATGGGCATGCTGACTTCATTTTCCAGCAGGACTTGGCACCTGCCCACACTGCCAAAAGCACCAAAACCTTGTTCAATGACCGTGGGATTGCTGTGCTTGATTGGCCAGCAAACTCGCCTGACCTGAACTCCATAGAGAATCTATGGGGCATTACCAAGAGAAAAATGAGAGACATGAGATCGAACAATGCAGAAGAGCTGAAGGCTGCTATTGAAGCATCCTGGGCTTCCATAACACCTCAGCAGTGCCACAGGCAGATAGCTTCCATGCCATGCCGCATTGAGGAAGTAATTGCTGCAAAAGTGGCCCAAACCAAGTACGGAGTACATATGCATGCTTATACTTTTCAGAGGTCCAATATTGTTCTATGTACAATCCTTGTTTTATTGATTGCATGTAATATTCTAATTTTCTGAGATTGTGGATTTGGGGTTTTCATGAGCTGTAAGACATAATCATCACAATTATGACAAATCACGGCTTGAACTATCTTGTTTTGCATGTAATGAGTCTATCTCATATATAAGTTTCATTACTGAAATAAATGAACTTTTGCACGATATTCTAATTTTTCAAGTTTCACCTGTATATATTAAATATATTAGGCATTTATTTTTGGTGATTGTTATTAAGATGATGGAGAACTTCATAAAAAAAAATATAAAGAAGATCCTGCCCAAGCAAGAAATGTTTAATTACATGTAGCACTAACTAGGAGGTGCTAGTGTAAGGCAAATTTATTTTTGGCTCATGGTAGTGAATGAGGCTGAATTACTGTGGGTTCAGTGTGAGGTCAGACTGGGTGGCTCATCAGGTTGGGACTCCACCTGATTCTGCAGGTCCATGGAAGCTTCCAGAAACCAAAGGGCAGAAGGGGGTGACTTAAATCTGCATGAGAGTCTGACCAATCCCAGAGAAGAGGCTCTGGTAGTGTGATAGCCTGGTCCATAAATATGAGAGAGCCATGTTAGCAGGGGAGTCGGGTGGAAGATGGATTGCTGCGTAGCCTGGGAGGAAGCCCTGGAGGAAGTTGGTTCTGCTTCTAGACTGGAGGCTGGAGACTGGACAAGATGAAAGAGGGCACTCCACTGCCCTGCTGTCCACCAGAGAAGGACAGCCTGAAAAGCTTGGAGAGGAACCAACCCAGCTAGAAGGCGTGAAAGCAGTTCTATCCACAGCTGCAGGGCAAGGAGAGTGTGAGTACCTGTACACCCCCAGGGCCTAGAAGGAAGAGGTGTTATGGATGCAAGTTCAGCAAGTCTTCAGGGGTCAGTTCATTGCCTACAAAAAAAGAGAGGTTGTGAAAAGAAATTCACAAAGAAAGCGGCTACATTATGAACAGAATGTGATACTCAGAAAAATTTCCAAAAATTAGACTTTATTACACATACAAATTTGACATATGGGCAATCGCCCTGGTTTACCATCACCTCAGTATGAGACAATACACACGGACCTAAAACCATATAAAATGACACCAGTACCGGTCTAAATACCTGTGCAAAAAGGACAATGACTACAAGAGTCTAAAGTCCCTGTGGCACTGGCGCATAGGTGAACACTTCCCAAAGGAGGTGTATACAAAAAATTATACCATAGGTATACCATAACACGTGTTATAAATATGTAGACTATGCTACTACCAGATTGGTTATATCCCAAACAGGGAGTTACAAAAAATTATACCATAGATATAAATATCACATGTATGCAGTACAGCAAGCACAGTATGCGTCAAAAAGAAGGCATGCCTCAAGGCCTATATGAAACAAAACATAAATGTCATGTAAATAATGCAGTACATTCCTATGCCGGCACAAGTGGTTAGGGCCCATTCATCTGTGATTATTACCAGCTGTTTCCTAGGGCTCTTGAAAAAATATGCCCCATTTTTACCAGGATGGAAGGGTAGATGCATAAAGCAGCGCACTGCTTGAAATGGTTTCTTCACCACTACATGTGGACTACATACCACTTTCTGTGAGAAAAACAAGACACATCCCTATAGATCTTCTGCCTGTTGAAATACATGTGGTATATCTTGTTTCCTATACAAAGCACCATGATGTCCCCATCCTGTAGTGAAACAGACAATATGTGGAAAGTCACTGAGAGAGCTTACACTCTATATAGGATATATAGGTCATATATGTCACATAGGACCATATATCTAGTGTCCCGCAACAGTCCACTCACCACCTGTGCAATGGATAATAGGACAGGAAAGAATATCCTTCATAGGTACTGCCATACAAGGCAAAAGAGGCCAGGGAGCCACCGCTGACATCCGCCGATATACCGCGGGCTCCAGCCTCTTCTCGGCGCCTGTGCTGCCACAGTACACAGCCACAGTAATGTGATTAGAAAAGTCGATCTGAATATTAGATCGACGAAAATGCCGAAAATTCGTTCCAACATGAGGATTTCGACATTTCTAGATTTTGTTGCTGATGATCTTAAAAATCTTGAGTGGAAAATGCCAATTGGTGACAATCTTACTAAAAAAGAAAGAAAAGCTCTTAAAGAATTAAAAGAGACTAAGAATATTGTAATTAAGAGAAGTGACAAAGGGGGTAATGTAGTGATTTTAAATGAACAAAATTATGTTAGGGAGGTGAAGCGCTTATTAAGTGATTCATCTACCTATAGGAAAGTAGCCACTAATCCTTTTCATATGGTGGCAAAAAAATTAAACTCTATCCTAACACTGGGAAAAGAAGTGGGTTTGTTAACTAAAAAAGAGTATGAGTATCTGAGAACTGAAGAATTTAATCACCCTACTTTTTATATTATCCCCAAAATACACAAAAATCAAGAAAACCCTCCGGGTAGACCTATTGTTTCTGCCATTAATGGTCCCCTAGACAAAACAGGGAAATATATAGATCTGTTTCTTAAAGACATGGTCCCTAATCTCCCCTCTTATGTAAGGGATACTAAAGATGTGTTGGCTAAGATTGAGAATATGATTATTAATGAAAATTCCATTCTAGTGGGAATAGATGTGGAATCAGAATGAATTTATTAGTGAGTTGTTGGATTTTGCATTACGACATAACTTTTTTCAATTTAATAATACCTTTTATCAACAGATTAGAGGTACTAGCATGGGAGCACCGTGGGCTCCGGCCTACGCATGTCTTCATTTAGGTTTTTGGGAGGAGCAGGTTGTCTTCAGATCATCAAGATTTCTTGTCAATGTCCAGATTTGGTTAAGATATATAGATGATGTGTTCCTTGTTTGGCGAGGAACATCTGAGGAATTAAAACTTTTCATGGAAGAGTTAAATCAAAACTCCTTCAATATTGGACTTACACATGTATCTGATGAAAGATGTATTTCTTTTCTGGATCTGGAAATTAGACTTGAGAATGGAAGACTCCTCACAAAGACATACAGGAAACCAACTGCTGCCAATACCCTATCAGAGGCTAGGAGCTACCACCCACATTCACTGATTTCAGGGATTCCAGTGGGACAGTTTTTGAGATGTCGGAGAAATTGTTCAAACATCAATGACTTTAGGATGGAGGCTCAGGACCTCTATAAAAGATTTAGGGAAAGGGGATACTCTCACTCTCAAATTAGAAAGGCTCGAAGACGGGCATATCAAACTGACCGCAAGGATCTATTATCTCCTAAAAAGGATGAGAAGGCCAAATTAAGTGATCAACCTGTAAGAATGATAACCCAATTTGGAGCCCAATGGCAAGATGTAAAATTAATATTAGAAAAACATTGGAAAATTTTAACTCAATGTCCCAAATTGAATAAGATTGTAGGTGAACGCCCCCAGATGGTAGCAAGAAGAGCACCAAATCTTGGTGATCTCCTTATCCATTCTGATTATCAACCGTTAAAACAAACAACATGGTTAAAATCGCGTACTAAGGGGATGTTTAAATGTGGAAAATGTCAAATCTGTAAATATGTGGATCGTACGGTCTCTTTTTCTGATTCAGGAAACAACACTCACTATAAAATTCAAAGTCTCATAAATTGCTCTACAGTAAGAGTGCTATATATTTTAACCTGTCCTTGTAAAAAGATGTATATAGGTAAGACCAAAAGACAACTTAAGGTACGAATAGGTGAACATCTTAGAGATATTAGATCAAATGACCCTGAAAGTAATCTTGCACAACATTATGCTAAATATCATGGAGGTAAACTGGACGGTACAAAAGTGAAAGGTTTCTATGCATTGCACTTTCCACAAAGGAGAGGGGATTTTGACAGAGAATTGCTTAAAAAGGAGAAATATTGGATATATAAGCTTGATACATTATACCCTAAGGGGTTAAATGTGGAATGTGATCTCCAAGTATTCTTGGATAAATAGATCTACATAGTTATGTACCCTTATATTTCCATATGTTGACTAACCTATGGCATTTCCCTGTTTTCATTAATAGTTGGATTATATGCTAAAGTATTAAGGTTAATCTCTCTTTTTTCGCATTTGGGAACAATATTGATGATCTCATGATATAAGTTTGAGTATATTTTCTCCAAGAATAACTATAACATTAATGGGCATTTGAAATCTGGGTATTTTTGATAAAAGAAGTCATAATGAGATCCCTTAGTCAACATCGCCATCTTGTGGTGGTTTTATGGTAATTTATATTGTACTTTTAGGAATTTGATTTAATAAATAGGCCTGGTAATTCTTTCACTAATATTGCCATCTTCTGGTGAGAATGTGGTAATGTCTCAACTGATCATTATATTTAATCTATGCTCTTTTGATTTATACATGTATTGTTAAAATTGCTAAGCCTTTCCGTTCTTTGATATTTCCAGTCGCCTGTTTTTAATTGTATTCAATAATGACCAGCAGCTGTGCTAAGTATTTAGCCCCCTTTTTTTCTCCATTGGGAATAGCTGCAAGTTAGTTTTTGCATAAATGGGTGGGTCTTAACCCACTATAAATAGGAAATTGAAATGCAGTTGTCTCATTGGTCCTGACGAAGCTGAGTGAGATACGCCCATCGGCGAAACGCGTTGACGTCATACGTCAGATACGTCACTTCCGGTCATGCGCATTAGGTGGAACGCACGCTGACCTACAAGGAGGAAGCCATTTTCACATGCCATGAGGCAAGCCTAGGCAGCACAGGCGCCGAGAAGAGGCTGGAGCCCGCGGTATATCGGCGGATGTCAGCGGTCGCTCCCTGGCCTCTTTGGCCTTGTATGGCAGTACCTATGAAGGATATTCTTTCCTCTCCTATTATCCATTGCACAGGTGGTGAGTGGACTGTTGCGGGACACTAGATATATGGTCCTATGTGACATATATGACCTATATATCCTATATAGAGTGTAAGCTCTCTCAGTGACTTTCCACATATTGTCTGTTTCACTACAGGATGGGGACATCATGGTGCTTTGTATAGGAAACAAGATATACCACATGTATTTCAACAGGCAGAAGATCTATTGGGATGTGTCTTGTTTTTCTCACAGAAAGTGGTATGTAGTCCACATGTAGTGGTGAAGAAACCATTTCAAGCAGTGCGCTGCTTTATGCATCTACCCTTCCATCCTGGTAAAAATGGGGCATATTTTTTCAAGAGCCCTAGGAAACAGCTGGTAATAATCACAGATGAATGGGCCCTAACCACTTGTGCCGGCATAGGAATGTACTGCATTATTTACATGACATTTATGATTTGTTTCATATAGGCCTTGAGGCATGCCTTCTTTTTGACGCATACTGTGCTTGCTGTACTGCATACATGTGATATTTATATCTATGGTATAATTTTTTGTAACTCCCTGTTTGGGATATAACCAATCTGGTAGTAGCATAGTCTACATATTTATAACACGTGTTATGGTATACCTATGGTATAATTTTTTGTATACACCTCCTTTGGGAAGTGTTCACCTATGCGCCAGTGCCACAGGGACTTTAGACTCTTGTAGTCATTGTCCTTTTTGCACAGGTATTTAGACCGGTACTGGTGTCATTTTATATGGTTTTAGGTCCGTGTGTATTGTCTCATACTGAGGTGATGGTAAACCAGGGCGATTGCCCATATGTCAAATTTGTATGTGTAATAAAGTCTAATTTTTGGAAATTTTTCTGAGTATCACATTCTGTTCATAATGTAGCCGCTTTCTTTGTGAATTTCTTTTCACAACCTCTCTTTTTTTGTATGCCTTTTTTGGCTACTGAATGGAGACCATTTACTGGGTGATACGGTAATCTATTGTACGACCTCTTAATAACTATCTTTAATAAGTCAGTTCATTCCCTACCCAATCCCTTGTCCTGGGATCAGACACCGTAGACAGATGGACTGGCATTCTGTGCACCAAAGAGATCAAGAGCTCCTACACATTGTCACACTGCTAGAAATCTACTCAGGGGACATCAAGCTCCAAAATTATAACTCCAATTAAAAGACATGGGATGCAATATAATGGTGATACATCCACAATATCATTCATGGTGCTAGAAAATGGTGTCAAGGACCCATGTGGGGGAGATTTTGATAGGACTGTATTTCATAGGGAAACAAAATGGATCCAATGTTCGAATGCCATTGTCCCCCAGGGTCTGAATGAAACATTGAGTTACAAACCCTTTCTTCAATTCTATGCGTTAAGTAAATACCTAACCTGATAGCACCACATAACCCTTATGCAGTTGTTACAAGCATGTGCCTTCCTTCATGACGATCTAAACTAGAATACAGGCACTTTCCTTCGAGTACGATCCCAGCTTAGTCTCCATCATTTGTGCCGCATCTTCCCTCCCTCCCGCTGTAGCTCTGCAGCGAGAATTACACACATAGGAGGCTCGATGCGACGGCATTCCCATCCAGACTACTACAATGCCTGAGTATTACATGCCTGACCCTTTCGTTGATTGGTTTAATATTGTGGCATATGTCTTTCTCTCTGCAAAAGATTTTCTATTTTTTCATGGTTTGTATCGACAATTGTCATATCTGAGTATCATTTGCATTCCTTTTGTAACATTTTGCGCTTCTTCAATAAACGTTTTTTTGGAAAAAAAAACAAGCATGTGCCTTGCAGAATTTTGTAAATTGTTTTTTTTTCCTTACGGTACATTTGTACACTGTACAGTATATGCCATTTGTGTATATATATATATATATATATATATACACATACATATATATATATATATATATATATATATATACACATACACACACACATATACTTTATGTACACACATACTTTTACATATTCTTTAAGTGCTGGTTTTTATTGTCATTTCTCCTCTTTTTTCCTTTTTTAGAGTTCCCGGGATTTCTAGTATGTGTGGTGTCCTCTGTCTAGATGGACGCTATATATACCCCTCCTCTTCTTCTCCAATGTGTTTCTGTGGGTATGCTGCTTTCCCAGGTTGAGCTCTCTGTTGCAGTTATGCTTACCCCACCCCCCACTAGATGGTGGGGTGGGCTGCTGGGTAGTTGTTCCTCCTTAGTAGGCACTGTTTGCATTGGGTTTGATTAGGTGCATGCGCAGTGTGTGAACGCAGCTTTGACGACGTCACAAGCTGATCAATGGGAAGCCGGCAGTTTTGTAGGTTTTGTGAGCAGTTAACAGAGGCATGGGGACACTTTGACTAGTCGTGGAGGTAACTATTTACTAGATTGTGCTCTATTTTATTGATCTACAGTATATGGCAGATGAAAGTGGCCTTTATATGTGTACCCTTTTGGTATCAGATATCCTGGCATTGTGGTTTTGGATATTGCATCGATACTCTGTTTGTGATGGTTAATTACGTTTGCTTTGTTACAGAAAAGGCTTCCGTTTTACTTTTTACAGAGAGCTTTTTGGAAAATAACTGTCCCTAAATGGGTGGTATTTATTCCTACTACTATTACCACTCCAAAAAACAAATGTAATAAATCAAATATAATCCCAATAGCATAAATCCACCTTCACCCTTGAAGTTGTCAAAGTAAATAATCAAAATTATGCTACCCAATACATAAATAAATTAACCATCGAATCCAAAAATATTCAAGTCCAAAAATTATTCTAGTCCAAAATTATCAAGTCCAAAACTATAATAATAACCCCAATGTGAAGATAATCATACAGGTGACTCCACACAGCAATCCTAATATTTGAAGCCTCCCACGGGCTTTCACGATTAAGATCACCTCAAAGAAAAACAGAAAAAGAAAAATACATAGTGCATTATCCTTTAAGCAAACAAAACTATAAGTGAATGCACTCAGCAAAATAACACACTTGTGAATCCTCTGCAGTGACTAGAGTGCAAAATGTGTTGGTGAATCATACGTTGTGCCACACAAGTGAAAAAAACATGTTCACTTCTATTGAAAGTAAGGAGTAAATACCCTTACCAGAACATCAAAATAATCATGCCTTTATCCACATAGCATAAGGCAGTCATACAGCCCTCATGAAAGGATCCTTATGGTAAATCTCTCTCCTTCTGTCCTCAGGGTCCATAAGCATACCAGCTCCATAATCTTCCTTACACCTGTTAACCTTCAGCATACGTGTCCATAACAGAGAGGCACCACAGAGCCCAGCTAGCAGCAGAGGTTTCTAGCCTGTGTCTCCAAACTCACACAGGTGCAATCAACAGAACTCCCCTACTTCCTCATCAGTCCTCTCTAGGTAGGTATTTATTCCTACCTTCATCTGATCTACAGTATAATAGGAATGGGCTGGTCTATACCCTTAACTCTGTAGTACAACATTGTCATTTGAGGTAAATAGACTATAAGTCAGGTAGTGCTATAGACTCCCTACATATTGTGGTAATACAAAAAAACAGGATTATACTTTTCTTTTCCATTTTCTCTTTAGCTAATATCTGAGTTTTGTGCATACTCTGGATGGCTATCTTGTGTTATTTACTATAGGAAATCCCTATGTAGCAAGCAGGGTTGCCAACCTCCCAAAGTGAAATTTACAGTCACCAAAAATTTACTGGCAGCGCTAATTTTTTACTGACATGATACAAAAAAATACTGACAGAGCCATATTTTGTTTTGCTGACATGACACAAAAAATGTACTGACACTGTTTTTTACTGGCACGACAAAAAATTACTGATGGAGCCAAATTATTTTTACTGGAACGACACAAAAATTTACTGACAGAGCTAAAACTTTTTTACTGGCAATCCACAAAATTTACTGACAGAGACAATTTTTTTACTGGCATGACACAAAAAAATGTACTGACAGAGCAAATTTTTTTTATTGGCAGTTCACAATTAGCCACAAATTAAAGTTTTCAGTGCAAATATCAATATTTAAGCTACAAACATTTAGCTAGTGTTATTAGCAATGTCTTCAAGGTATAACAAAAGGCAGAAAACATATTTCTCCCTTTACATGAAGGGCGGATTAATATAACCCAGCTGTTTTGTCATGTGTGTCCAATTGAACAGATTCCCTTTCATAGCCACCACAGAAAGCGGGGGAAAATCCCGGGTAGCCACCTGAGTCACCAGCATAGAGATCCTCTCTATTTCTTTTCTGGATTTGATCTTACTGTTGGTGATAATGATAAACAGTCCAAAAAAGGGTGAATCTCTCCAACTGGAGCATAGAGACATCAATAAACAACTGACATTTCAGTTATCAGCTTCCAAAGAGACAACCATTAAAGTTGCATCAGCTGTACAAAGTGCCATAACATTTTTCAGGAGAATTCCATATTCCAGAAAACATTGCTTAATTTGCTCAAAAACAGCATCAGCAGTAACATCAGGGAGATCAACAAGGTGGTAGAACTAATACTGGGTTTTACCAGCGTTTTCATGAAAACAAATGACCACCATTTTTTGGTTGTTATGTCTGTAGATTCATCAATCAGTACTGAAAACTGACAACAGGCAAGTTTTTGGCACATCATCTGTTTATTGCACTTGCCAAAGTTTTTCTTTTTTTTTTATTAGCGTGGACCCTTTGATGCACGTAGGAGGGATTTTGCTATTTGGAGTCTGGAAACCACTTAGCCAAGCTATTGGTAAGATCATATAACAAATATTGTGCTAATTGTTTTGTGCAATAAAATTAACTATTTTCAACTCTGTTAAACAAGTTCTTTTTATGAGCCAACACTTCTGACTTTGTGCAGTCTTTAGCAAACGTAATTCCAGAGTTGGCTTGCCTAGCTGCAGCAATAGTGTTGTGTTTGTAACTTGCCGCACAACTATAGACATCTTGAAATCCACATGTGCTATGCTGAACATTTCTTTTACACCAAAGACACTACATTTTGTTTTGAATCATCATCTGCTAAAACCAGTATTTGAACTGCCATCAGTCATTTTTACTTGTTTTAAACTTTTTTTTTTACATCTGATCAGTTACTTACTGGTTTCCAGTAAAACCAGGAGGGGAGGAGTGTTTTTCTCAACTAAGCACACCCTCCTGCCTGCCCAAAAAACTATTGCACTCATAATGGTATTTTGAAGTCAACCTACTATGAAATACTATCAATAAAATATCAAAATTTATTCACACAGGTTAAAAAAAATATTTTTATACCAAACACACAGAAACAATCTCCATAACTCCAAACATAAATTGAGGATTTCATATATCATGTGTTACATATCAAGTGTTAAGACTTGCAATAAAATACAATAAAGGACCAGTGGTATCCCCCACAGCTTACTTTCATTTCACAACCATATTGCTTGATTGTTGGTGTATTCAGCTAGGGAACTCCAACGTGTTTCCAAAATGTTTCACAAAATATCTTTTTCAGGGATAGGATACTACTCTGAAACATAAACCTTAAATTTACAATCTAATTTACAGATTATCACCATTCCACAATATCCAGACATTGCATATTAAATATTAACCTGTACATAACTACAATTTATTATTGTTATTCTAAAAGGGGTCTCATCATGCTGGAGAAATATAACTCCCCATAAGAGGGGTCACCATCATGGTGTGCAAGTACCACTGGGCTAGGTGCCCCCCACTGCCATAACAAAGAATATATATATTAAAGATATTAGGCATTTCTTTTTGATGATGGTTATTAAGATGATGGAGAACTTCATAAACATCAAAAATATAAAGAAGATCCTGCCCAAGCAAGAAACTTTCAAGTATACGTAGTGCCCGCTAGTGTAAGGTAAATTTATTTTTGGCTCATGGTAATGAGTGAGCCTGCATTTCTGTAGGTTCAGTGTGAGGTCGGGCTGGATGAATCAGCAGGTTGGGACTCTAACCAGTAAGCAAAATGGTGGAGACCTCAATCTTCATATTCATGCTGGTCTGACCAACCCCAGGCTAAGAGGTCCTGGTAATGTGTGGTAGAATAGCCCATAAATATGAAAGAGCCATGCTAGCAGGGGAGTCAGGTGGAAGATGCATTGCTGGGAGGTGTTGCTGTGTGGCCTGGGAGGGAGCCCCAGAGAAGAGGGGTTCGGCTTTCAGGCTGGAAGTTGAGGAGTAGCTGAAAGAGGGAGCTCCACTGCCCTGCTGTCCACCAGGGAAGGACAGCCTGAAAAGCATGGAGAGGAACCAGCACAGCTAGAAATCCTGAAAGTAATTCTATCTACAGTTGCAGGACAAGGAGAGTGTGAGTACCTCTACACCCCCAGGGCCTAGAAAAGAAAGGTCTGCTGGATGCAAGTTCTGGCAAGTCTTCAGGGGACAGTTCATAGGTTACCCAATCCCTTGTCCTGGGATCAGACACCGTAGCCAGGTGAGTTGACATTCTGTGCACCAAGGGGAACAAGAGCTCCTACACATTGTTATGTTGCTAGAAATCAACTCAGGTGACATCAAGCTCCTAGAAATGGATTACTTTACTAGGGACTGTAATGTTTCGGCTGTCTGTCGTTTTTTACTAAGTGTGCTAGAGCAGGAATTGTCCTCATTCTGCTATTTCCCCAATCAAATTGGGCATCCCATAGCCCCTTTACCTTATCCAAGTTCTATCCCTTAATAAAAAAAACAAAAAAACAAAGTCCATGGACTGTCCATGACTTTGAATTTGTAAGTGTGGAAAATGCATGTTGCCTGGCTGTTTAGTGCAAATCCAGCGGCCCTTACGAGAGTAATTGCTACATATACAGTATGTGTACAAATAAAACTTCAGCGCAAAAAATCACCAACCTCCTGTCTATACTAATGCTGCTGACACTTATATGCGTCTCCACACACAAATAGGTATATCATATATTAGTGCCGTGTATATATATATATATATATATATATATCTCTATATACTTATATACAATCTCCTAAGTACACCAAGAAAAATTTGATTTAAACACTTGTGAGTGCAATGACCACAACTTATAGTCCTTCATATGTGATTATATCCGTGCATATATAACTTTGTGCCAAACAGGTGCTCCTTATTTCTTGTGTCCATATATTCTTAGAGGTCTTCCTCCACCAGAGACATACATATATACTCTCACCTCCTTATATGACCCAAATTGCATAGGTTCGAATAACACCTTTCCCTTTTAACCCAGGTAGGTGTAATGTATTGTTAGCTCCACTCTCCTCCTCACTCTGCTGCAGAGGGTCTTGTCTCCTCTTTATCCCACATATCCTCCGCATACATATGTAAATAGAAATGCTTGCCATAGTGCAGTATTCAAATGTTGTATAATTTATTTAAAAAAACAAAGTGTACTCACATTTAAAAGTGTCTTGCTGGGACAACACAGTAAAAATGAAGAAAGAACAGGGGGCGCACGGGCCTAGTACATCACCATAAAAAATGTTTAATAAAAAATAAAAGTTGACAGTGAAGTCAAAGGCACGTCATAGTGACTGTTCGCAATAGGGAGTATAGACATCCAATAGGCTGACGCGTTTCGAGGACATACCTCTTCCTCGGAGCCAACTGACCAGATGTCTGTACCCTCCTTTATATGCTCACTACTAGTTGAACCAAAGGTCACACGTAGGCCATCCTGGCGAGGAAAGGAGTCGCAGGGGCTATTGACATTGTGAAAACGAACACAGAAGCATATACTGAAACTAGTCAAAATGTATAAAAACCATAAGAGATGTACAAATGAGAGCATAAAATCCTCCTCTTAAATTGCACTGCATTGCTCGCATATAGATAAATAAATAAATGTATAAATGAGTATGACAATCATATATGAGTGTAGTATAGTAATATAGTGTTCAGGGAAAGACATACCAGGTGAATGGGGCAAGATGCTAGCATGGCACATGGTTAGGATAGTGAATCTTGCAAAGGATTGGCTTCAGGGGTGGTGGTGCATCTAGGAACTGCACCCTGTAGAGCTGTGTGAGCTGGAACGCACGCTCCCATATGGTAGCTATGAATCTGTAGGCTAGTACATTCCAGTAGAAGGCGGGACCGCTCCACCACGAGGATAGGCCCGGAAGAGCAAGAAGTGCGCTCCACCAAGGGCCAATAGGAACCCCTGGATAAGGAGAGTCTTGGACCAAACCCCCAAAGGGCGGGCTCAGTGTGCGCTCCACTAAGGGCCAATCAGAGTGGGGAGTGAACCATATGACCGCTCGACATCACAAAGGGACGAGCACTCCAGGCAATGCATCAAGATCGATACTACAATGCTGCCTAGTCCTATAATTGACATTGGAAGCCATGGGAGGGGGATCCTCATGCAAAATATGTTGTAAGGAAAGAGAGGAGATGCACAGTTATAAAAATAAAACCTGCAGGATGTGTTTTATTATTATGATATAGTCATACATGGTAGTAGATGATAAAGCAAGTCATGTGTTGCAATGCAGTGCACCAAGGGTGGATGTACATATACATTTCTATATAAGAGGGAAAAAATTTATTTCTGGTATAAATATAAATGTTAAAACGTTACAAAATCATTTAAATAATACTGATAAAACTTTGATAAAATAATAGTATAAGATATTGTAAAATGGACATAAATGCATGATGCACATGTGTATATAGGTGAATGAATGCCTACAAGCCATCAAATGGTATGATGGAAAAAACACCTGCATGATGAAACAGCAGTGCCCAGTGAATACTGACTAAAACTCATGCATGCATACATGCATGTGTGTTACATGTCCATAAGTGTACTTGCCGCCAATGCTATAAATCATGTATGAGAGAAAAAAAAAAGTGACCAATGGATGACCCATACACACATGCACCCAGGTAATGTAATCTAGTGCATGTGTACATGGGTGGCACAATATGTGTAATGTGAGCAACCTGATATAAGAGGATGCAGGGTATTGGTAGCTTTGTTGATGATACTAGAGCAGTGGTAGCAGATGAAAATAAGTGGTAGCAGATGAAAATAAGCATTCATCTGTAATGAGTGGTGTACCCACTATACGTCACAAGGGAAGGTATGGAATTAGCACAAAAGAGGTGGGGGGGGGGGGGTAGACAAAAGGGAATGAGAGAAAAATTGTGAGGAACATGTACAGCTCAGCAGAAGGTTCCAATGAGTGACAGGGCCCCATGTATCTCAGGATCCTCGTTGAGCCCAGTGGGTACGAGGGAACCTAGAATACAGATCCAATAAGTCTCTCACAGGTCTGCGACTAAAAAGCTATTTGATTATTTTCATCTGATTTCCATGTATTTTGGTGTGCTGAAAACAAATAAAATATTGAGAAAAACTCCTAGATGTCATGATTTGCCACAAAATGCAAAATTGTCTTCAAATTTATCGAATTTTTTAATTTTTGGTATTTTTTTTATATTATGGGTTTTCAGTCCAAATTACTATTAATTAATTCACATAAGTGAATTTAGGATATAAAATGCCAAAAAAACCTTAAAGGGGTTGTCCGAGTTATGCAAAAAAAATATAGCACTGTAAATCTGATGGTCAGCAATAAATACATAAGCTAAGCAAGTTTAAGGAAAAAAAAAATTCTATTTCCTCCTTTCCCTAGTTCTCTTCTGGTCCTTTGTTGTTATTTGCAAGTAAACAATCTCTTCAGTCCACACTTGTGCACAAATCATCATCAGGTTCTTGGTTCTAGGCTGTTCACACTTTTTCATCGCAGTTCATGTTAGCTCGTCATTCTTCAACCGTTATGTTATGGCTCAGCAAAAGTGTATTAATTCGCCAGACAGTTTCGGTTTCATCTGTGGTGAATATACAGTGTTGAAGCAACAGCAGAATATTACAGACTTTGTGAAAAAAGTATACTTTGCATACTTTGGACTAAAAATTGGAGATCAAGATAAAGTTTTGGCGCCTCACAAAGTGCGCAAACGGTGTGTTAAGGACCTCTGAAACTGGTTCAAGGGTAAGAAAAACTTTCCGTTATGGGATTCCTATGGTATGGAGAGAGCAAAAGAACCATAGTGACGACTGTTACTTTTGTTCATGCGATGTGAAAGGGTTTAATTCCAAATGGAAGCATTCCACTTCATACCCCAATCTTCACTCAGCAATTCGTCCCATCCCCTATGGCACAGATATACCAGTACCCAAGCCCCCTGCTACCTTGGAAGAGATACCTAGCTCCAATGAAGGTGAAGTCATACCTGAACTAGATGACGAATCAAGTTCTGACTTTGAAGATGATACAAGACCAAAATTGTTTTCTCAGGAGGAAATGAATGATTTGGTAAGAGACTTGAATTTTCCCAAAGATGCCGCTGAGTTACTCAGATCAAGGCTGAAAAGCAGGAATTTATTGTTGCCAGAAGTGTCATCTTCATGGTTCAGAGATCCTGTAAAGGAGCTCGTTCCTTACTTCACCCAGGAAGACAAGTTGGTTTATTGCATCGATGTTGAAGGTCTGATGGGTCAATTTAAAATCCAATATGATTCAGAGCAATGGCGTCTTTTTATAGATTCTTCAAAAAGAAGTCTCAAAGCAGTTTTACTCCACAACGGTGGTTTTTACGCTTCCATACTTGTAGGTCAATCCGTACACTTGAAGGAAACCTACGAAAACTTGGAATTGGTTCTTTGTAAACTTAAATATGAAGACCATGGTTGGGAAGTGTGTGGGGACTTGAAGGTCTTGTGCATGCTGCTTGGGCAACAAGCTGGGTATAACAAATACCCCTGTTTTCTGTGTCTATGGGACAGTCGAGACCGACAAAATCACTGGACCAAGAAGAGTTGGCAGCCGAGGGTGCTAACAGTCGGTGAAAAAAATGTCCTCTGAGAAACTTTGGTACCTTCCCATAAAGTTCTTCTACCACCTCTCTACATAAAATAAGGATTGATGAAGCAATGCGTTAAATCACTTCCAAGTGATGGAGAATGCTTCAAATACTTGGTCACCAAGTTTCCAGGCCTGTCGGAGGCAAAATTGAAGGAAGGTGTGTTCGTCGGACCAGACATTAGAAGGCTTATAGTTGATCAAGAGGTTGTCAATACCATGACGGATCCTCAAAAAGAAGGGTGGATTGCATTTAAAGAAGTCGTACAGAAATTTTTAGGCAATAACAAGGATCCTCACTACAAAAAGATCGTCGGACGATTGCTGAAAGCATTTCAAGCTTTAGGTTGCCTGATGAGTTTGAAAGTGCATTTCCTCCAGTCCCACCTTGACTACTTTCCTGAAAATTTGGGAGCTGTGAGTGAGGAACAAGGTGAACGATTCCACCAAGACATTAAAGAGATGGAAAGGAGATACCAGGGAAAATGGAGCATTACAATGATGGCATACTACTGTTGGATGCTTCAGAGAGACATTTCAAATGCTACTCACAAGCGTAGATGCACCAAGAGGAGCCTCACAGGGAAGAAGAATCGAGTTTAGTGTGTGTAGGTGAGCTCATTTCAGTTCAAAAAAGGATTTTCATGAAAAAATTGTAATAAAACTTTAATTTTATAAGTCTATTTCCATTTATTTTGAGGTATTGCCTTATTTAACATAGTTTCCTAAATTGTCAGGAAACGTGATGTCCTATGACAAAATGGAGGTCATTTTCGGATTCAGCACACCAAAAAACATAAAGATTATGTGGAATAACCAATACAGCTCTTGAAAAAAAAATTTTTGCAGACCTGTGATAGTCTCTGGAATTTTCTTCACTATCTGAGTCTCCTTTGATGGATTCAATCCCAAAGACTTTCATGCCTGATGGATCACTGTTGTGTGCCTCCTGAAAATGCCGTGGTACAGAATATTTATATTTGCCTTTATTGCTCTCCTCATGATTAATGATGTTGCATTTATGTTCGCCAAACCTGACCCTCAAGGGACATATGGTTTTGCCAACATATAGGAGGCCACAGGGGCAAATGAGCCCATAAGCCGCGGTGTTTCCTGCCGGCCGTGGCCGAATCGCGGCCAGGATCGCAGCCGCGACGGGACGCCTCCGCTCCATCCCCAGGACAGGGGAAGCTGCCACCACCCCTACCAGTCCTGCCGACACCCAGGAGGGGTCCTGAGCCGCGACGAACCAGGACACCGCCGCCCAGCCGCCACCACACTGCTAGCCACCAGGTACACTAACAGAGGCACCTACTACCCACCAGGGTGCCCAGCCGCCAACACACCGCTAGCCACCAGGGACACTAACAGGGGCACCTACTACCCACCAGGGACTACAAACCACCACCAGGGACTACAGGCCACTATCCCACCAAGAATCGCAAGCCCACCATCCCACCAGGGAGTGCAAGCCCACCACCCCACCAGGGATCGTAAGCCCACCACCCCGCCAGGGATCCCAAGCCCACCATCCCACCAGGGATTGCAAGCTCACCATCCCGCCAGGGATCGCAAGCTCACCATCCCACCAGGGATCGCAAGCCCACCATCCTGCCAGGGATTGCCAGCCACCATCCCGCCAGGGATCACCAGACGCTGTGCTCTACACCAACTCCAGACGCCGTGCCCTGCATCATCTGCAGACGCCGTACCCTGCATCATCATCTCTAGACGCCGTGCCCTGCATCATCTCCAGACTTCGTGCCCTGCATCATCTCCAGATGCCGTGCCCTGCATCATCCCCAGATGCCGTGCTCTGCATCATCCCCAGATGCCGTGCCCTGCACCATCCCTAGCCGCAGTGCCCTGCACCATCCCCAGATGCGGTGCCCTACATCAACTCCAGACGCTGTGCCCTACAGCATCCCCAGCCGCCGTGCCCAACAGCACCACCACACGCCGTACCCAGCAGCACCACCTGATGCCAGTCTACAGCACCCATCAGACCACCGGGACCACAGCACCTCCAGACGCCGGCCTACAGCACCCAACTGACTGCCGTGTCTAGCCAGCTGAAGCACCTCCTGACGCCAGCCTACAGCACCCACCAGACCACCGGGACCACAGCTCCTCCAGACGCTGGCCTACAGGCCCCAACTGACTGCCGTGTCTAGCCAGCTGAAGACCTAGCTGCCCACCACTCTCCCTCTCCTCCCACAGATGAACTCCTCCACCATTGCGCAACTGACTCTCTGTACCTCTATGCCCCAATGTGATACCTCCCACCTCCATCTATCGACCAGCACTCTGCCCACCCTCCTAACATGCCACCTGCACTCCTTCTCCTCTTACTCTTCTCCTACATTCACAAAATCTCCTCCTTTTATCCCCCTACTCCCCTAAAACAACTATACATCGGACCCTCAATACTACCATCTCCCCACTACGGCTCTCACCACCTCCTCCTGATACTCCACTCTCCCACCGACCCACGCATCTCCACTAACAGAACCATATGATCCCACACATCCTGCTCCCACGCCACCTTTCTCACCCTCCTTCTCCTCCTTACCGCCAGGGACATCTCCCAAAACCCCAGCCCCTCATTACCCCACTCACCCACTAGGCACCCTCCTACTCCCACTAACCGCCGCAACCCCCTCAATCTTATACCTGTCCCCCTCCTCCCCGCATCCACCCCCCACTCTCGGTTGCACTCCTGAAGGCCCGATCAGTTTGCAACAAGCTCACCGCCATCCATGACCTCTTTATCTCCCGATCCCTCAACCTCCTAGCAGTCACCAAAACCTGGAGCCAGGGCACCGACTCCACCTCCCCTGCAGCACTCTCCTATGGAGGTCTCGTCTGGTCCCACTCACCCAGACCGAGCGGTCGTAGAGGTGGTGGGGTCGGTATGCTCCTGTCACCGCTAAGCACCTTCCAGGTCCTCCAAAACCCCCCCTCTCTATCCTTCTTCTCCTTCGAGGCCCACTGCATCCGACTCTTCTCCCACACCCCTCTAAGGATTGCAGTGATCTATAGGCCCCCTGGTTCCATATCCTGCTTCTTTGATGACTTTGCCACCTGGCTACCCTTCTTCCTCTCCTCTGAGCTACCCACCCTCATCCTTTTAGACTTCAATATCCCCATCAATGTCAACAACCCTGCCACCTCCCCACTCATCTGCTTAACCTCCTCCTTTGAGCTCACACAGTGCACACAGTCCTCCACCCACACTGATGGGAACACCCTAGACCTCGTCTTCTCTCATCGCTGCACCCCCTGCAACCTCTCAAACACCCCTTTCCCCCTCTCTGACCACAACCTCATTATATTCTCCATCTCCCAGTCCTCTAACACCCCCCCCCACACGTCAAACAATCACCAGCCGCAACCTCCGCAACCTAGACCCTGCCCCTCTCCACTCTGCAGCTGATCGTCTCTACAACAGCATCCTTCCACTGTCATTCCCTGACCTGGCTACTACTGCGTATAACAACCTGCTATCAGCTGCCTTAGACTCGTTGGCACCTCCAACCACACGCAGCACCAGACCCCAACCGCTCCAACCCTGGCAGAATGACCACACAAAAAATCTTAAACAACGCAGTCACGTGCTGGAGCGCCTATGGCGCAAAACTAGATCCCCCCAAGCTTTCTCCCTCTACAAATCCACCTTTCTCACCTACACCTCCTCCCTCCATGCAGCTAAACAAGCCTACTTCGTAACCCTCATTAACACCTCTCCTCCAATCCCCGCCGGCTCTTCTCCACCTTCAATTCCCTACTCTCCCCCCCCACCCAGTGCCTCACTCACCGCCCATGAGATTGCCGAACACTTCCAAAATAAAATCGATGAAATCCGTAAGGACATCACCAATGCTCAACCCACCTCCCCACCTGGCCTCCCCCCCACCATAGCCCCATCAACTCTCCCCTCCTCTGACCTCGCTACCGCCCTCCCACCCACTACACCGAACATCCTGCACAGCTTCACCTCCCCTACACTCCACTCCTTCAGCCCTGCTACCTTTGAGGAGGTCACTAAGGTCTTCTCAAAAGCCCGTCTCACCACTTGCCCCCTAGACCCTGTCCCCTCACAACTCCTCCGGTCACCCTCCTCCTCCATCCTGCGCTGTTTCACCCACATCTTCAATCTCTCCCTCTCTGCTGGCACATTCCCCTCCCCCCTAAAGCTTGCCCACATCACCCCCATACTCAAAAAACCCTCCCTGGACCCCACTGACCTGAACAACCTCAGACCCATCTCACTGCTGCCATTCACTTCCAAGCTCCTTGAGCGCTTACTTTACAATCGCCTAAGCGCCCACCTCACCGACAACAACCTCCTCGATCCCCTACAATCCGGCTTCCGCCCCCAACATTCTACCGAAACCGCCCTACTCAAAATCACTAACGACCTGCTATCCGCCAAAGCTAATGGACACTACTCTGTCCTCTTACTCCTCGACCTCCCCGCGGCCTTTGACACAGTTGACCACCCCCTCCTCCTTAACAAATTACACTCCCTTGACATCAGAGACTCCGCTCTCTCCTGGCTCTCCTCCTATCTATCCCAACGCTCCTTCAGCATTACCTATAACGCTGCCACCTCCCCCTCTCTCCCCCTCTCTGTTGGGGTCCCCCAAGGCTCTGTCCTCGGGCCCCTTCTCTTCTCCATCTACATCTCCTCCTTCGGCAAACTGATACACTCCCATGGCTTCAACTATGACCTCTACGTCGATGACACGCAAAATTACCTCTCCACCCCTCACCTCACCCCTTCATTCTCCGCCCGTGTCACCCACCTACTGAATGACATATTGGACTGGATGTCGCTCCACTTCCTCAAACTGAACCTTTCCAAAACCGAGCTCCTCATTTTCCCCTCAGCCCGCGCCCCACCCTCTCCATCACGACCAACAACGCCACCATCAGTCCCACCCCACAAGCCAAAGACCTAGGTGTCACTCTAGACTCAAACCTGTCCTTCCAACCCCATGTCCAATCGTTGGCAAACTCATGCAGCCCTGTAGGCTTGTGGTTAAATCTCCTGGGTGCTATGTGACTCCTGAGGTCCCTGGGTTTCCTGAACACAATTTCGGGTCTTGGAGCGAGGCTCTGACCAAGGACAGGATCCAGCTTCAGGAATTTCAAATGCTTTTGTATGCTTCGCTGTATGACAAAGGCTTTGGTGTTAAACCTGGTGCAGAATCTGACCTGGTTGCTAGAGTCTTTAGTGGCTTGCTTGGCAGCTGTGTGTGGTAAATACAGTGGACTCTCTTCATATTGGCCCCAATATTTCTGGTAGGCTTCCTTGATGTGGACCTCACTAAAGCCTTTATCTAGGAACTTGGCCCTCAAGATGGCGCTCTGTTCCTCATAGTCAGCTCAGGTGTTACATGTTCTCCTCAACCTGAAAAACTGTCCAAAGGGGATGTTACGGATCCATTTGGGGTGGTGATGGCTACTAGCATGCAAATAAGGATTGCCTGCGCTAGGCTTAAAATGTGTTTTGGAGCAGATATTGCCATCCGAGTCTATCTGTAGTTCAAGATCTAGGAACACCAGACTGTTGGCATGCACCACATGTGTAAACCCGATGCCAAAGGGGTTATTTTGGCAGTGTGCGAGGGACCCATCAAGATCTTTGCCTGACCCTTGTCAGATAATGAGTGTATTGTCTATATATCTAGCGTATAGGGCCAGATTGCCCTGATAAGGGTTGTTGTTCCATATCGATTCCTCCTCCCAATACCCCATGAAGAGGTTGGCATAACTGGAGGAAAATCTAACTCCCATAGCCGTGCCTCTAATTTGTCTGTAAACGTTCCCTTAAAAGGAGAAATAATTATGTGTGAGGGTATAATGGATAGCGTTTTGTAGGAAAGCCACTTGGATGGAAGGTATGTCACTTTTATTCAAAAAGTGTGCAATGGCAGACATGCCATATGGATGTTCAATAGATGTGTAAAGAGAAGTGACATCTAAGGATAACCATTTATATTCTGGACACTGTAGCATTCGTGCCCACAGAGATGGATGCAGTCCTCCATTTGGTTAAGAATTTTCCATGTAATACCATTTCTCACTCCCAAAGCAGGTTGCCCTCTCCATCTTGTAGATCTATCACCCCCACTTCCTCTCTGTTCATCCACAGTGACATATGGCCTGTGTGTTGGAAGTGTCACAGGCAGGCCAGAGCACAGCAGGAAGCTCCGAGCTATAAAACCTCTCTGAGCTGGGTGCGGAGCTGTCCGAGAAACTGTGCAATCTGGCACCTCGTAAAAGGATAACCCAAGCCTTCCCCTGAGTTCAAAGACATTCCAGGGAAGTCATAAACTAGATACCACTTTTAAAATCCATTTTCCCCCTATGTCTCATATCTTGGAATATGAGAGACTTACATAAAAAACAGGCATATCTTCAGATTGCTCACGATCAGACAAATTGTTTGATATGTCACACTCCTTGGCTGGAATATACAGGAAAGCAGAAAATTACATCTCTTGAACCATTCAAGTATGTATTTCATATTTCATATCTAACCGTTCCCGAGATGCGTCTGCATATTAATCTACCCATAGGTGGAATGTTACTTGTGCCTAGGAAAAGTTATGAGCCAAAATATGAGATAGGAGAGATTTTGGTTCTAGTTTGGGTCTCTGCCTAGACACCCCTTGGCATTGGTCCTTGGCTCCAGAGACACCCCCTGCTGGGGGACAACAAAATAGGCTGTCAGGCCTAAGAGTGAAAGTTGAAGAATTCTCCCTTTTAACATCAGAACCAACTTGGGAGACAGTGCCCTTTTGCTCTGAAACTTGATCTGCTTAACCCAGGACTTTTGGCAAGTACTCTACCTCTCTAAACTTCTTCTTTCTGTTACCTCTTTGCTGTGTTATTGCTCTCTGTGTATTTATATATATATTGGTTACATCTTTTTTCTGTAAATATTTTCATTGCACCCTTTTGACCTTTTAGTAATAAATCTTTCTTTCTGAAAGTGTTGAACTGTTTCTAAAGCTCCTTAATGCAACTTACAAATTCATGCCGCTGAAGAACGCTACTGTGTGTGTTTAACCCTCTGTATAACCTGTCTGCGGTGACAGTGGTATACAGACGATTATCTAGCCATCATAGTGTTATTGCTGATATTGCTGAGTTTCCTCTTTCTCTGTACAAAAAGGAGGTGGTGGCAGCGTGAAGGGTTAATTGCGTAATTAACCTGACCCAGTAACAATCGCGCTCAGGCTGCCGATACATCGATTTGAGGTCCAGTGAGCTGGAAAATCGTTGTGCAGGGTGCAGCTGTGCTTGGCATTGTTACACATGTGACATCGCAGCTTTAGATTGACTAGTCCTTCGGTCACGAGTTTGGTGAGAAGGGCAGGTGTCTGACGTCGCAATCGTCACATATTGGCTGGCAGCGTACATGGGATCGTTGCATTAGAGCTTCAGTACATTGTTAGGAATTAGCTCTGCACTGAAGGATTGTAACCTGTGTAGAAACAGTCCTTAGAAACAAACAGTGCATATTTTTATGAGAGAGAGAGAGAGAAAAACAGCTCCTTCCTTTTTCTACTTTATCTTTGCTTGCAATTAAGCCTGGTGACACAGAATACAGGAGAATGAGCAAAAGTGAATTGAGTGTTGAATGCACCTCACAAGGAATGGACCTCGGTTGCAAAACTCGTGAAGATTTGATTCGTGACCTACAGGAGCATGATAGCCGAGCAGATCAGAACTCGGGGGAAATTGACCATGACGGGTTTCCCGCTACCTACGTTCCCAGTGGCTCAGAAACGGCCTCGCAGGATGGGCATACAGAGACTGACACCGGAGTATCACTGAATGTTATCTTCACACCACCGCCTGAGCGGGCCAGCACTGGAATGCCTGTAACCAGCAGAGACTCTCCTCAGATGCAGGAAGCCCTGAAACGCATCATGGAGACAGATCCTATGGCATACTTGCAGTTCCTTGACCGCCAGACTGAGAGCGGCAGACAGAACAGAACGCCAAGCAGCGGCTGACAGAGAAGAACGCCAGGCTGAGAGAGAAGCTGAGCATCGGCATGAGCTGGAGATGGTTAGGCTCCAGCAGCAGTGACAGGCTCAGAACATCGGGTCCTCAGAGCATAGGGACGCCTCTCTGGCCGTGGGCACAGCAGCCAAGTTTCCAGTGATGGAAAAAGATAGTGATATTGACACGTATTTACTGTCATTTGAAAAAACATGCCGTCAGTACCATCTTCCCCAAGCTCAATGGGCTCGGTACCTGACACCAGGGCTACGAGGCAAGGCCCTGGATGCATTTGTCAAATTGCCAGAGGGGCAGGACGACGATTACGAAGTTTTAAAAGATGCCATTGTCCGAAAGTACCAAATGACCCCGGAAGTGTACCGCAAGCAGTTCAGGTCCTTGCAAAAGGGACCTGGGGATTCGTACACGGATGTGGCGAGTCGCTTACGCACCACATTCCAGCAGTGGACTAAAGGACTGAAAGCTGACTCCTACAAGTCTTTAGAGGATCTCATGATACGAGATCAGCTCCTGCATATCTGCCTGGCAGATGTCAGACAGTTTGTTTTGGAGAGAGAGCCAGCATCGACTAAAGCTTCAGCCAATATGGCTGATAGCTACGTCCACACGCGGGTGTCTGATCATCACAAGGCTCCTCCAAACAGCTGGAAAGGAGGGAAATCACCCATAGCAACCCCTCCTACGCCGGTGAGTCAAGAGCCCCCTCAACCAACACCTGCAGCACTTGGAGCCAAGCCATCCCTGCCTGACAACCGCAGATGTTTCACCTGTGGGAAATCTGGACATCTCAGGACGCAGTGTCCTGAGCAGAAGCAGACGACATCACCTGGCCAGCAGCAACTCTTCTTCCATGCTGTTTGTCCACAGGAAGATGCGGGTAACCCCCGCCAACTTGCAGCCAGTCACGGTGGGCAACCGGTCTGTAACTGGTTTCCGTGACACCTTAATCCGGCAAAGGTACTATGTGCAGATGTTGGGGTAATGTCTGGGCAACCTGTGGATGGACAGAGGGAGGGGGCTGGGAATAGAGTGGGGTTGCAAGATTCTTCATTAGCGGGAGAACGAGAAGAAATCCCCCTTGCCTGAGGAGGTATCGAACTCATGTGTCATTGATATTATAAACGTAACTGTTGATAATGATGACGATGATGCTGATAGTGATAATGTCAGTAATGCTGATGATGATGATGGTCATGATGATACAAACGATGCATTTTCAGTGTTGGGAGTCACCCACAGTGCTGTGAAGGGGGCAGAGGTACAATCTCTGGGGGCTGAGCAAAGGGATGGTCTGGATAGGCCTGTTGCTTGCCCAGGCCCAGAGCATTCTACCTTGATAAGCACCCAGCAGTTGTCCTTGCATGGTACTGGACAGCTGGCTGGGACTTGTAGTTCCACGTGTAAGGCAGCACTGAAAAGCAATCCACACATGGACTTCAGCAGCCAGCTAGCTGTGAGCTTTCCTGCTGAGACAGGTAAACAACATCTGGCTAGTACTTGTAGTTCCATGTGTAAGGCAGCATTGAAAATCAATCCACACATGGACTTCAGCAGCAAGATAGCTGTGAGCTTCCCTGCTGAGAAAGGTAAACATCAGCTGGCTGGTACTTGTAGTTCCACGTGCAGGGCAGCACTGAAAAGCAATCACCACATGGACTTCAACCACCAGCTAGCTGTGAGCTTCCCTGCTGAGAAGGGTAAACAAAGGCCTGACAGGGAGGATGGAATGAATGGTCTACCAGCAGGGGGCTTGGAGACTGAAAGCATGTCATCCAATCTGACCTGTCCTGGTGTGTCACCAGGCAGAAAAACATGTGTCCTAGGCAGTGACAACACACCTGGATTGGAAGTGCAAAGGGGCCTCCTTGGAGTGGATCATGAGCGCTTAGTCTACAATCGCCTAAGCGCCCACCTCACTGACAACAACCTCTTCGATCCACTACAGTCTGGCTTCCTTCCCCTACACTTCACCGAAACTGCCCTACTCAAATTCAATAATGACCTGCTAACCGCCAAACCTAACGGCCACTACTCAGTCCTCTTACTCCTCGACCTTTCGCGGCCTTCAACACAGTTGACCACCCCCTCCTCCTTAATAAACTACACTCCCTCGGCATCAGAGATTCTGCTCTCTCCTGGCTCTCCTCCTATCTATTCCAACGCTCCTTCAGCGTTACCTATAACGCAGCCACCTCCCCCTCTCTCCCCCTCTCTGTTGGGGTCCCCCAAGGCTCTGTCCTCGGGCCCCTTCTCTTCTCCATCTACACCTCCTCCCTTAGCAAACTGATACACTCCCACGGCTTCAACTATCACCTCTACGCCGATGACACGCAAATTTACCTCTCCACCCCTCGTCTCATCCCTTCAGTCTCCGCCCGTATCACCCACCTACTGAACGACATATCACACTGGATGTCGCTCCATTTCCTCAAATTGAACCTTTCCAAAACCAAGCTCCTCATTTTCCCCTCAGCCCGCGCCCCACCCTCTCCATCACGACCAACAACGCCACCATCAGTCCCACCCCACAAGCCAAAGACCTAGGTGTCACTCTAGACTCAAACCTGTCCTTCCAACCCCATGTCCAATCGTTGGCAAACTCATGCAGGCTCCACCTCCGCAACATCTCCAAAATACGTACGTTCCTAACCCCAGACACTACTAAACAACTCGTTCACTCCCTTATTATCTCATGTTTGGACTACTGCAACTCCCTTCTCAGCGGCCTACCTCATCACAGACTATCCCCGCTTCAGTCTATCCTGAACTCAGCGGCCAGACTCATCCACCTCACCAACCGCTCCGCTTCTGCCACCCCCCTCTGTCATTCCTTCCACTGGCTCCCAATTGCCCAACGCATTCAATTCAAACTACTAACATTGACGTACAAAGCCATTCATAATGCTGCCCCAAACTACCTCACCGACCTGATACCTAAATACCACCCAACCCGTAATCTTCGCTCCTCGCAAGACCTCCTACTTTCTAGCTCCCTGGTCTCCACCTCCCACGCCCGACTGCAGGACTTCCCCCATCCTCTGGAACTCACTACCCCAATCCATCAGACTGTCACCTACCCTCCTCACCTTTAGGCGCACCCTGAAAACCCATCTCTTCAGGGAAGCCTACCCCTCCCTCACCTAACAGCCACTCTCCTCCACTCCTCCTACCTGAACTCTGTGCCCTGATCTACTAGAACATGAGCGAGCCGTATACATTCTAGTAGTTGATCCCGGGGATACTCCTTCAGAGTTTGATAAGCATACTCCCTGTCATCAAACACTAGCAGATATAAATACACAACCTCATCCAGATCCATCCTTCCCAGCAACAAGCCAAGATGGCTTCCCTGTGCAGCCACTTCTGGTCAGGATTGGCCTTGGTGTAATGTCAGGGCTCCCAGGTGTGACCAGAGGTGTGTGGCTGATGCAGGGAAACGCAGACCTCAGATATGTTATAAACAATATAATTTATTAACACTAACAATACAAACATAAACGCAGTGCAATACTAAAACATAATACAGTGCAACCAAACCAAACCAAACCAACCACCCACAGATAACAAGCGTCGTCACAAGCAAGCAAGCAAGCGTCGTCAGGCAGGCCGGGTCAATATCAATAGGGCAGGTAGGTACAGGGGGAGCAAGCGGAGATTGGTCGGGGTCACAGGCCAGGTTCAGCAGGTAGCAAGCAGCGTAGTACAGAGGGTCAGGCAGAGGGATGGTCAGGGTCACAAGCCAGGGATCAGAACAGGTAGCAAGCAGCGTGGTACAGAGGGTCAGGCAGAGGGATGGTCAGGAGCGAGCCGGGATCAGAGCAGGAGAAGTCAGCAGCGGTTCAGAAACAGGATGCAGGACAGAAACAGGATACAGGGCCCAGGACAAACACAACACCAAGGCAGAGTCTGTGGGTCTGGCCATCCCTTAAATACCACAGCATAATCAGTTCCAGGTGTTAGCTGGCTGCAAAGTTGAGTCTCTGATTGCTGGGAGCATCCGCTGGCCAGCCCTGGTACTGCAGATCAAAAGGCAGGTGAGTCCCACCATTGCTGGCCAGTCCATTCCTGACACCAGGGGTCAGCTAGAGTCTGGGCATCCCCGGTAGTCTCGATCTCCAAACAGGATCAGATGACCAGGCTTTTTGAGGACCTTGGAAAACTGAGCGCCGGCCCTGTGGGTGTGGCCCACCCCATGCCGAGGAGCCATGAGGTAATGAAGCATTCGGAAGGTGCCCGCTGTCCAACCAACCATACCTGAGCAGGGGGTATGGGCCACCATCACTAACCCAGCAGGCTCAGGACGAGTCAGCCTTCACCACCCCATGTGGCTTTCCTGAATTCATGGTAAAGCTAGTTGGGGTTGGGAACGCACCAACCACCTCCCCAGGTGTCAGGAATGACCTACAATGTGGAGTGGAACTGTGTGCAGTTGCCCGCTTTAGGGGCCTTGCGGTGTTCGGCCCTGTCTGGGAAGAGCAACTTGGGCCCCTGTCACTAGTCAGGAACAAACTGCCCGTGCCTAGTCTGACAGTCGAGAATGGTAACTGTCAAAGGGGCATGTCAATGGTTCAGCTTTGGGAACAACCGGTAGGAAGAGACCCCCCAAGGTCTGGGAATGGGGAGACTGAGGCAGTTATGGCCTGGGGAGTACGCTTCTCAGAAGGAACCTGGTTCTCCCGCAGTGCAATGGCACCATATCACCCCAAGGTGAACCCCTGGGCACAGTGGCTCTGTGCCCTGGTCAGGCAGAACCGCGGCAGGAGCCGGTTGCGTCAGGAGAGAAATTGCAGTTCCCTCCCATGCAACCACCTGACACCTGAGGGGGAGGTGTAGCAATCGTGCCCACAGAGATGGATGCAGAATTTTCCATGTAATACCATTTCTCACTTCCAAAGCAGGCTGCCCCCTCCATCTTGTAGATCTATCATCCCCCCTTCCTCTCTGTTCATCCACAGTGACATATGGCCTGTGTGTTGGAAGTGTCATAGGCAGGCCAGAGCACATAAAACCTCTCTGAGCTGGGTACCGGGCTGTCCGAGAAACTGTGCAATCTGGCACCTCGTAAAAGGATAACCCAAGCCTTCCCCTGAGTTCAAAGATATTCCAGGGAAGTCATAAACTAGATACCACTTTTAAAATCCATTTTCCACCTATGTCTCATATCTTGGAATATGAGAGACTTACATAAAAATCAGGCATATCTTCAGATTGTTCACGATCAGACAAATTGTTTGATATGTCACAGTCCTTGGATGGAATATATAGAAAAGCAGAAAATTACATCTCTTGAACCATTCAAGTATGTATTTCATATCTAACCATTCCTCGAATGCTTCTGCATATTAATCTACCCACGGGTGGAATGTTATTTGTGCCTAGGAAAAGTTATGAGCCAAAATATGAGCTATGAGTGATTTTTGTTCTAGTTTTGGTCTCCCCCTAGATACCCCTCCCCAAATGAGGCATTTGTCCTTGGCTCCAGAGACACCCCCTGCTGGGGGACAACAAAATAGGCTGTCAGGCCTAAGAGTGAAAGTTGAAGAATTCTCCCTTTTAACATCAGAACCAACTTAGGAGACAGTGCCCTTCTGCTCTGAAACTTGATCTGCTTAACCCAGGACTTTTGGCAAGTACTCTACCTCTCTAAACTTCTGTTACCTCTTTGCTGTGTTATTGCTCTCTGTGTATTTATATATATATATTGGTTACATCTTTTTTCTGTAAATATTTTCATTGCACCCTTTTGACCTTTTAGTAATAAATCTTTCTTTCTGAAAGTGTTGAACTGTTTCTAAAGCTCCTTAATGCAACTTACGAATTTGTGCCGCTGAAGAACGCTACTGTGTGTGTTTAACCCTCTGTATAACCTGTCTGTGGTGACAGTGGTCTACAGATGATTATCTAACCATCATAGTGTTATTGCTGATATTGCCGAGTTTGCTCTTTCTCTGTACAAAAAAGGAGGTGGCAGTGTGAAGTGTTAATTGCGTAATTAACCTGACCCAATAACAATCGCACTCAGGCTGCCGGTATATCGATTTGAGGTCCAGTGAGCTGGAAAATCATTGTGCAGGGTGCAGCTGGGCGTGGCATTGTTACGCACGTGACATCGCGGCTTTAGATTGACTAGTCCTTCAGTCACGAGTTTGGTGAGAAGGGCAGGGGTCTGACGCCGCGATAGTCACAGATGCCACTTAGAGGAAGATAGGATCTCCAACATATGTCCAGAGTCTCTTACATAGGATGGTAAACTTACGACTAATTCTTGGAGGAAATGATCAATGTAGCATCCCAAATTGCTAGTGATGCTATCCATGCCAGCTATGATGGGTCTACCAAGGGGATTTTGCAGGTCTTTGTGAAGCTTTGGTATGTGGTAAAAATAGGGAGTTAGTGGGTGTTGTTTGAACAAGAATAGGTATTCATTATTTGATAGTATTTTATTGGCCAGAGCCTCATCCAGTAACCTTTTTAAGGAATCTTTGTACTCTGGTAAGGGGTCTCTACGGAGCTGTTCATAGGTGTCAGGATCTACTATTAATCTTCTGGCTTCCAAAAGATATACATCTTTGTCCTGGATGACCAGAACGCCCCCTTTATCAACTTGTCTTATAATAATGTCATGTCTATTTTTGATGTGGGTCATGGTGGTGTCAAGGTTCTTGCCCTCAGAGCAATGCGAGATGTTTTTGGACTGCTGTGATGTTTGTTATGTTCGCTGATCCTCTTTATATCCTCAAAATACCATGTTGTAAAAGGTTGGGATGAAATTCCCTTTAACCCAAGCGTGGATAAACGGTGGAGGCAGGTTTGAAGGTCATGTGGATGATCTTATCTTTATCTGTTGAGAGGGATCTCAAGTGATCAGCTAAGGCCAATGTAAACCCATCACATTTGCCTCCCTGCAATAAAATTTCCAGCAAGGGGAGTGCAGGATCATTGCTGATGGAGCTGGTGTTGGGTGACTGCTTTACCTGAGGATCTGCAGCCACTGGAGGTTCTTTTTTGAGAGCAAAGCACCTCTTGACAGTGAGGTTCCTGACATATGTGTTAAGATCTATAAATATTTTGAACAGATTAGGATTTTTTTGAGCAAAACTGAGCTCTTTCCGTAATAAATTAAGTTCCATGTCCGTGAACTGGATAACTTGTAGATTTTGATAGTGGAGTGTGTGGTGGTTATCTCCTTCCTTTTTCTGTTATACTTTCGTCCTCTCTTTCCCCTCCTTCTCTTTTTCTCCCCACGTTTTTGGAATATAGCACTACTCTGCTGATGAACAGGTGTAGGGGTGGAATTACCCTCAGCACCTCTCCCTAACAAAGAGGGGGAACTGGGTGGATGGTCAGTGCAAGATGAATTGTGGGGCAAAGTGTTTCTGATGATAACATGAGTACCCTCTTTAATGTTGATGTGGTTGTTGGATTAGTGGGCAGTGGATGTGCCAGGACATGGGTGATTTTGGGAAAGGGTACTGCCCTGTGGTCCACTTGCAGATGGATGATCCAGTGGGGGAGGGGACCTCTATGGGGGTCCCTGGATGTGTGGTGGGAGGAGTTATTATGGTTGTAATGTGTGGAAGAGGCTTGTGGCTTATTGTAAAAGTTGTGGGGATGGTGGTGTTTGTGGATGTTGCTGTTGTTGGACTCTTCGCTTCTGTTTGCCTCTACCATGGGTCCTATGGTTTACGAATGGGGGCTTAGGAGCCGTGGTTCTGACCCCTTTGTCAATTTCTGAATAATGTGTGGGAAAGACCCTTTTCCAATTAAACTAACGCCCTTGTTGGTAGTCCAGTCTGTCTCTCTCAAATTTCCCATATTTTTTACTAATTAAATCTGTTTCAAAATTAACCATGTGATCATTGATTTTATTATCCCAAGTGTTAAAAGAATCAAGATCTGAATAAGTGACCAGATCATCTAGCAGAACTTTAAGATCTGCTCCGATTTTGCAAAGATTTTTCCCTCTGTGCAATATGGACCGGAGAAGTATTTTGTTAAATTCTCTAAGTTTATCAATCCATTCAGTTTTCAAATAATTTTTTAACCAGGTACACATTTTAGTAAGTCTGAGTCCCCTTGGGACTCTATTAACCTCCTTAGCGGTAATCCCGAGTGTAACTCGGGGTAAAATTTCTATACCAAGAGCGGTAACCCCGAGCTACACTCGGGCTTAACATGCAGCGTTGCCCAGGGGGTCCCTGCAGCACTTACCTTGTCCTTCGGTCCCGCGATGTGTCCCCTGCAGCGTCCCCGGTTGTGACATCAGTTACAACACACTGCCAGCAGCTGGGTCCGAGGGTGTCAGATCACCAAGCTAGACACACTGCCAGCAGCTGGGTCCGAGGGTGTCAGATCACCAAGCTAGAGGAACTGTTACAACTGCTGTTACTGGAGCAGTTTTACAATGGACTTCTAGGGGATGTTAGACATTGGGTCCGGGACAAACACCCCCTAACCTTAGCCGACGCTAGTCACTGGGCAGATGAGTACCTGGACAACAGGAGGCTAACAGAGCCCACCATTCCCCCTGCACCTCATCCACAACCAGTTGTGCCCACTCTGGTCACCCGAGAATGCCTCAGACCACCCACACCTTCTGACACAAAGCGGTCTGGCCCACGCTGTTATGGCTGCAACCAAACAGGGCACATCCGCATTCATTGCCCACGGAATCCACCAAGGCTCCAGAGCAGCCAACCCCCTCGGGGCACTTCCAACCGACCTACCACTCCCTATGGCCGAGCCTCTGCCTACTCTCTACAGGACCACCCGAGTGACACCGCCTCTTCATGGAGGAATTTTACCACCGAGGATGAGGACATCGGGGTCTTTCATGAGGCTAACCCTCTCCAGGCTGCCACCCCGGACAATCGCCGACACCACCAACAGGTTGTCCATGTTAACGGCCGTCAGGCCCAAGGATTACAGGACACTGGAGCCACACTCACCCTTGTCCAACCTCAACTGGTACCAGACTGGGCCAAGACCGGGCGATCTGTGGCGTTACGGGTAGCGGGAGGCCATGTATACCGGATTCCTACCGCAAGGCTTCATCTGGATTGGGGGGCTGGGGTCAGGGACGTTGAAATTGGAGTAATGCAGAACTTGCCAGCTGAGGTTCTCCTTGGAAATGATCTGGGAGTCCTGGTCTCCACTTTTTGGCACCGAGACCCCTGCTGAAGCTCAACCAGTACCGATCGGGGAAGCAAAACGCCAATGCAGATGAGTTGTCCCGGCAAGCCGAGTTGGAGAAGTGAACCTCTGAACCGACCAGCCCCAAGCGGACCTGTTTGAAGGTCTTGCCGGGTCTGGTGGGTGTTACACAACGGGGGAGCCTTGTGATGAATTGTCCCTTTGTGATACCATTTTGCCCTTTCTGTTCTGGTTTTTATCCCCTTTGTAAAGCTGGACATGTTTCACAGACATTCTACACTGTTTGTTTAGGAAAATGTGACCTTGTAGTCTTTCACTTCTATAGAGTTCCTAGGTATTGTTGTATGGTTTGTTGTGGGTGGGGAAAACCTGGTGCCAGTCTGTCTGGTGGGGGTGGGGTGAAGTTGTATATACTGAGCTGTGTTTAATAAAGATGGTCAGTTTCACCCTACACTAAGTTCTGACTCGTGTTTTTAGCTATAATACCTGCCTTGGGAGAATGCTGGAAGACTTGCCGGAAATGAGGACCATTGGGTGAGACGCACTGCTCCGCACGAGGAAGCCCAGGCGGAGCGGTTCCGCCACACCGGTCATCTCCTCCGGCCGATGCCGGCATCCGGCTTCCGTGTTCCGGTCCCTGTGAAGTCGGGACGTAAGGGCATCGGAACCGGCGGGAAATTTGAAATTTTTTAAAAATGTCATTTTTGCTGTCATTGCTGTTTCAATGCATTTCACATATATTTTGTCCCTACTGCTTTGTCCTGTGCCCTGCCTGCATTTTGAATGTTCTTTCTGCCTGGAAACTTAGAAAAGTCCATGGCATCCAAAAAGCGTCCCTTTACGTCAAAAGCGGTTTTAGAACAGCGATAGTAAATCAGAACCACTTGCAGAATTGAGTGATAATGATTTGTGGGGCAATTCGGCATCAAACACTGAAAACGATTTTGTGACTTTGCTCAGCGATGTGCGAATTTGCCTCTATTTCAAATTTCAGTGTTTTTGGTTTGATTATATTATTGAATTAAATTTATTATTATTATATTATTATTTTTTATGATTATTTATTAAATTATAATTTATGATTTCGTGTTTCAAATTTTATCCTACCCGGGATGTTTAATAGACTCTTGTTCGTACAGATTTCAGTGAATTATTCCTAAAAATTACAGCCTACAATAAAAACTACATATTTCCATGCAAAAAAATGGTACCGCTTTCAGCACAAAAAAATCGGAAAGAATCATACCGCCGAGGAGGTTAACTTCTAAGTATTTTTCCAGCAAGAGAATGTCCCACCATTGTGTCATCTCTTTTTCCAATGTATGCTTAAGTTTATAAAATAACAAAATCATAGTCTCCTCTCTGCTAGGAGAGTCAAAGCTAGTTGTTGGGATGTCATAGTTCCCTTTGGGTAATTCATAGGAGTCTATGCTGTTCGTGAAGCATTTTGCTAAGGACAAGTCTCTGGATCCCGAGCAGCTGGAGTAGCAGCCCAGAGACCTCTATAGTATACATATTGTAACAGGGTTTGCTCGGCAGGTGGTATGTGTGACCCCCTGGGTGAGTTCACAACACAAAACAGGCACAGCAAAACAGCAGGGTAGGTGAAAAAACAAGGTGCAGTTTGTTTACACTATTTATGAGAGAAAAACATCAAAACAAAAAGAAATATGAAAATAAATCCTTGCCAAATTGGCCACTTACTATACAAAAAAGCTTCCCTTGCTATCAACTAGGTGCAGCCTTGTGCTACACCCAGTCCCTATCTCCCTGTTAATTTTAGGCTAGCCACACAGGTGTTTGTCTCACCACACAGACAGGTATGGTGCTCCACAGTCTACTCAGGCACAGAACTGGTTCCAGGATGGAGCAACTCCATAAGCTGGCTGGGAAGTTTTATAGAGGCCCTAATGAGCCTACTACCTTCAGCTGGGCTCATTACCTCACTGCTGAAGGGCTCAGCACTTCCCCCTAGTGGAACAAATCCACATAGAGCCTAAATCTCTGACAAATGTATCTGCCATCCTTGACGCAGCCAGGTGATTTTACCTGTCTACTGTCACATACCCCCCCCCCCCCTCTTGTTTCAACCTTGGGGTTGTAACACAAGTAGTCAGGCAGGCATGAACCCGGGATAAAGCATCCACAATCCACATCTGAACCCCAGGGCGATGCTTTACAGTAAAGTGGAATTCTTGCAGGGCCAGGAACCACCTATTTACCCTTCTATTGGTCTCTTTATTTTGAGCCATCCACTTTAAGGGAGCTTGATCCATGATCAGGTCAAAATGTCTGCCTAGCAGATAGTACCAAAGGGAATCTAGGGCCCACTTTACCGCTAAACACTCCTCAATCGTGGGGAAATTTCCTCATAAGACTTTAGTTTTCTGCTGAGGTAGATTACCAGATGCTCCTCCCCCTTCCAAACCTGGGACAATACTGCTCCTAAACCAACATCAGATGCATCCATCTGGACCACAAAGTCTTTTGATTAGTCCAGTGAGTATAGAACTGGCTGGCTACATAAGGCCCTTTTTAAAGACTGAAATGCTGCTTCAGCCTCCGGGGACCACTTAACCATGACCAGCTCCTTCCCTTTTGTCAAGTTGGTTAGGGGCACTGCCAGAGAAGCAAAATGGGGAATGAATCGCCGATAGAAGCCACAAATTCCTAGAAAGGCCCGTACCTGCTTTTTCTTGTTTTGACGTGGCCAACTCTGCATCGCTTCAACTTTGTTGATTTGGGGTTTTATTACTCCTCTCCCAATAGTGTACCTAAGGTACCTGGCCTCTTCCTGTCCAATAGTACACTTCTTTTGGGTTGGCCGTAAACCCAGATTTCCATATAGAATTCAATACGGCCTGCACTTTTGGCAATTGTGTGGCCCAATTTGTGCTATGGACAATTACATTGTCCAGGTAAGCTGCAGCATACTTCTGACGGGGGTGGAGAATCTGATCCATTTTTCGCTGAAAGGTGGCCGGTGTATTCTGTAACCCGAACGGCATTCTTCTATACTGGAATGACCCATCCGGGTTACAGATGCAGTCTTCTCCTTTGCTGACTCAGCTAGGGGAATCTGCCAATATCATTTTGTCAAATCGAGCATTGTCATGTACTGGGCTGCTCCCAGTCGGTCAATTAATTAATCTATCCGTGACATGGGGTAGGTGTCAAATTTTGTAACTTTATTTAACTGTCGAAAGTCGTTACAAAACCGCCAGCTCCCATCCGGTTTGGGCATCAACATTATGAGGCTGGACCAGTCACTCTGGGACTCCTCTATCACCCCGAAATCCAGAATTCTCTGCACTTCCCCATGTATTGCCTCCCAATGGGCCTCTGGGATTCTATAGGGTGTTAGTTTTACCCTTTCACCAGGCGGGGTGATATTGTCATGCTCCACCCCAGAGGTTTGTCCCAACAGCTCAGAAAAAACTTCTGTGTTGCGGAGCACAAACTCTTTAACTTCCTGTTGATGGGTTTTAGATAGAGAGACTGCTATTCCAACCTCAGGAACCAAGCAGTCAGATTGAGCTTGTGACAAAGCCTCTATGACTAAGGATTCCCTGTCCCTTCAGGCCTTCAACAGATTAATGTGATATATCTGTTCAGGTTTTTGCCTTCTTGGTTGTCTGACCCTGTAGTTCACCTCACTCACTTTCTCAATTACCTCATATGGGCTATGCCATTTAGCCAGGAATTTGCTTTCAAGTGTAGGAATTAGCACTAGTATCTCCCTGGGCAAATGACCGAGTCTGGGCCCCTCTTTGAACACACTGCTATGCTAACTGCGCTTGGGCCAAAAGATTTTAAGATTGGCATTACATGTGCAATTCTATCTTGCATTTGGGGCGACGTGCTCAATCACACTCTGGTGAGGAGAACTCTCACTTTCCCAAGTTTCTTTGGCAATGTCCAACAGCCCTCTTTGGTGTCTCCCCTAGAGCAACTCAAAAGGTGAAAAACCTGTAGAGGACTGGGGTACCTCCCGGATAGCAAACATCAAATTGGATATTAGATAATCACAAAACTTTCCATCTTTATCCACCACCTTCCTTAACATTTGTTTCAGGGTTTTGTTGAACCCTTCAACCAACCCGTCTGTTTGGGGATGATACACAGAGGTGCGCAATTGTGTTACTTTGAACAACTTGCACAGCTCTTTCATCACCCGTGACATAAAGGGGGTACCTTGGTCTGTAAGCAGTTCCTTTGAAATACCCACTCGGCTGAAAATGAGAAATAGCTCTTTAGCTATCATCTTGGCAGAGGTATTTCAGAGCAGAATCGCCTCTGGACAGTGGGTGACATAGTAGAGTATGACCAACGTGTACTGATGCCCCCTAGTGGCCTTCACCAGCGGACCTACCAAATACATTGCAATCCTCTCAAAAGGGACCTCAATGATGGGAAGAGGTATGAGTGGACTACGGAAATGGGGCATAGGGGCCAACTTCTGACACACAGGGTAAGAGGAACAGTAATTTTCTATCTCCTTAATGACCCCAGGCCAATAGAACCTCTGCAATACTCTCTCTATATAGTAGGTCCCTTTCCACAAGGATAAGCACAAGTCTTATCTGGGTTCACTAGTTCGCCATCTATTTTTACCACATTTTCCCATTCTTTTATCAGTGTGGGGTCTTTCAACTGTTCGGTGGCAAAATTTTCCCTATGAACTACTAAGTCAGAAAACTCAACAGCCGGCATGTTTTCATCTGAAGAGGTAGGCTCTTTCCTAGTTCCTTGAGTCTCCCCTGCTAATACCGACAAGGGGAACTCGGGAGAGTCCTCACCACACTCAGAAGATTCCTCGGATTCACTTCCTGGTCTGAAGGGGAGACAGTGGGGGGGGGGGGGAGGTCAGGACAATCCCAGAGTTCCCAGAATTTTGGAAAATCCCTCCCCACAATGGCATCATGTGATAAGTGAGGCACCAACCCTACCTCATGAGACAGGTTGCCTTTGGGGGTCCCAAAATACACGGTTGCCACTAGACACTCTCTGGTGTCCCCATGCACACAAATAACAGCCACCTTTTTATGCCCAGAGACCTCTGTAGTGACTAATTCCTCTTTTATCAGTGTTACCAGGCTACCTGAATCCAGCAACACAACAACATCACTTCCATTAATAGACTTTTTACATAAATGTTTCTCGGCTGACAGTGCATGCGACTGTCTCAAATAGCATCTGACGTCTGTCCCTTAGAAAGTCACATTGCATTGGCTCATCCACAACTGGGCAATTGGCTGCAATGTGTCCCTCTTGCCGGCAGCAGTAACAAATAACCTTTTTCGCCACCTCTTGTGGCCTTGACCTTCCCGGCCACTCTTGCCAGACATTGGGTAGGACTCCCACCCTCTCACTATCTTTACCCTAACCCCTTGGTATCATCTTACCCACCTCTGGGGACGGTCTGGTTTTAGGGTGGAAAGTCCATGAGTCTCTGGAAGAGGAGGTCAGGTTCTCTGTAGCCAAGTACCTCTCAACTATATCCACAAGCTTGTCCACTGTCTCTGGGTCTCCATGGCTGACCCACCTTTGTATGGTATTAGGAAGAGATCTCATGAACTGATCCATAACTACACGTTCCACAATTTTTGGTGATGTCAAAGTCTCTGGCTGCAGCCATTTCCTGCTCAGATGAATGAGATCATACATCTGCAACCTGGGGGGTTTCCCAAGCCGAAAATCCAATTATGCATACGCTGAGCCCGGACAGGGTAACACCCAGTTGTGCCAATATTTCTGCTTTCAGCACATCATAGTCTTTTGCTTGGTCAGGCTTCAGGTCATAATAAGCTTTCTGTGACTGACCAGCTAATAATGGGGCCATCAATCCAGCCCACTGCTCCTTAGGCCACTTTTCCCTTTCAGCAGTCCATTTAAATGTGGTTAAAAACACCTCTGGATCATCATCTCCAGTCATTTTTGGCAATAAACGGCCCACACAAAAGGATGGTGTATTACCAGAATCACTCCCAGCCTCACTCTGCTGCCTCTGCTGGAGCTGCTTCATGACGGCCTCAATTTGTTGCTGGTGTCTCTGGTCCTGCTGCACCAGCAATTCCCTATGGCGGGCCTCCGCTTGTTCCAGGGCTTGCTGCTGGGCTGCAATGCTCTCCTGGAGACTTGTTTTACTCCGTTGTTGAATGGCATTTCCCTGTTGTTGATTGGAATTTACCAGAGCCAACTGTCTTATTATCTCCTCCATGCTGGCCCTTATTTACCACAAACTGCCCGTGGTCCTCCACCATGTGTAACAGGGTTTTCTTGGCAGCGGGTGTGTGTGACCCCCCTGGGTGAGTTCACAAAACAGGCACAGCAAAACAGCAGGGTAGGTGAAAAAACAAAGGTGCGGTTTATTTACAAGAGAAAAACATCAAAACAAAAAGAAACATGAAAATAAATCCTTGCCAACTTGGCCACTTACTATACAAAAAAGCTTCCCTTGCTATCAACTAGGTGCAGCCTTGTCCCTGTTAATCTGAGGCTAGCCACACAGGCATTTGTCTCACCGCACAGCCAGGTATGATGCTCCCCAGTCTACTCAGGCACAGAACTGGTTCCAGGATAGAGCAACTCCCTAAGCAGGCTGGGAAGTTTTATACAGGCCCTAATGAGCCCACTACCTTTAGTTGGGCTCATTACCTCACTACTGAAGGGCTCAGCAATTCCCCCTAGTGGAACAAATCCACACAGCCTAAATCTCAGACAAATGTATCTGCCATCCTGGACGCAACCAGGTGATTTTACCTGCCTACTGTCACTATATATATATATATATATATATATATATATATATATATATATATATATATATATACACATGTGCATCATGCATTTATGTCCATTTTACAATGTCTTATACTATTGTTTAATCAGTATTATTTATATGATTTTGTAACATTTTAATATTTATGTTTATACCAGAAATACTTTTTTTCCCTCTTATATAGTAATTTATATGTACATCCACCCTTGGTGCACTGCATTGCAACACATGCCTTGCTTCATCATCTACTACCATGTATGACTATATTATAATAATATAACAAATCCTGCAGGTTTTATTTTTATAACTGCACTGTGCATCTCCTGGTCTCCAGATCCTCTCTTACAACATATTTCGCATGAGGATTCCCCTCCCATGGCTGCTAATGGCAATTATAGCACTAGGCAGCATCGTAGTATCGATCTTGATGCATTGCCTGGAGTGCTCGCCTCTTTGTGATGTCGAGCGGTCATGTGGTTCTCTCCCTGCTCTGATTGGCCCTTAGTGGAGCGCACACTGAGCCTGCCCCTTGGGGGTTTGGTCCGAGACTCTCCTTATCCAGGGTTCCTATTGGCCCTTGGTGGAGCGTACTTGTTGCCACTTGTGACGGGAGTAACTTTTGGGGGTGGGGGGACCTCTGTATCATCTTCCCAAATTCCCATTATGTTTAAGGCACCCTGTGCCTGTTAGGGTACAGGGTGTGTAAATGTGAATGTCCCAGTCTTGTGTATAGTGTGTGTTCCTTTGTTCTCGGCCACATGGCTATCCATTGTTTGTTTGCCATGTGCTACCCCCCATTGTGCTGTGTCTTCCTGCCCAGCCAACTATTATGGGATGCATGTGTCCCTGTATTGTCCCTGCCATGTGGTTGCCTATTGTTCTATGCCATGTGCTTCATCCCATTGTTCTGTGTCTTGGTTGGATGGGGAGGGGTGATGAGGTGTTTCCTGCAGCCTCCCACTGATGGGGCGGGCTGATGATGTATTTCCTGTTCTTGGTTGTGTTTCCCCGCCCTCTGTATATATCCTGTGTTTTGTGTTAAAATAAAAGTAGTTGGCTTCCTGTATTAAGAAGAGCTGGGTGCTGTCTATTTCCTGAGGGATTTCAAGGGTGTGGTCCATGGATGGTGTTCGGACAGGGGAAGCTGCGGTATAATGGAATATACCCAAGTGCAGTCGGGTACCGGTTCCGTTACACCACTCTTCCGGGCCTATCTCATGGTGGGGCGGTCCCGCCTTCTGCTGGAACGCACAAGCCTACAAATTCACAGCTGCCATATGTGGGCTTGCCTTCCATCTCACACAGCTCTACAGGGTGCAGTTGCTAGCCGCACCACCACTCCTGAAACCGCTCCTTTGCAAGATTCACTATCCTATCCATGTACCATGCTAGCATCTTGCCCCATTCAGCTGGTATGTGTGTTCCTGAACACTATATTACTAAAATACACTCATATACGATTGTCATACTCATGTATTTATTTATTTATTTATATGTGAGCACTGCAGTGCAATTTAAGAGGAGGATTGTATGTTCTCATTTGTACATCTCTTATGGTTTTTAGGAATTTTGACTAGTTTCAGTATATGCTTCTGTGTTTGTTTTCACAATGTCAATAGCCCCTGCGACCCCTCCCCTGCCTCGGGGAGTATCCAGGATGGCCCACATGTGACCTTTGGTTCAACTAGTAGTGAGCATATAAAGGAAGGTACAGACATCTGGTCAGTTGGCTCGAAATGGCATGTCCTCGAAATGCGTCAACCTATTGGATGTCTACATTCCCTATTGCGGACAGTCACGTAGTGCGGTATTGACCAAGCTGTTCTTTTATGACATGCCTTTGACTTCACTGTTGTTTGTGAGTACAACACCAACTTTTATTTCTTATTAAACATTTTTTATGATAAAGCACTAGGCCTGTGTCCCTCTGTTTGTTCTTTCTTCATTCAGTATATTTGGATTTCCCCGGTGTTTTGAGGGCAGAAAGGTGTGCATATTCCAGGACAATCATGATGTGGTTCTAGCCTACATTGAGTCCATCCCCAAGCGCAGGAGCATTTGTGTTTGCTGTTTCTTTGTTACCACAGTAAAAATGCCACAATATAATTCCAATGCATTCAGGAAATTCCAAGGTGGTGGCTCATACACTTCCGGTTTAGCGGATTGACATCATTGGCCCACCCTACGCGTTACGTTACGTCACGTGACTTCCTCCTGAGGAGCACCTCTAAGATTATATGTGTGCACAAAGTTATATATGAACGGATAAAATCACATAGGACTATAAGTTGTGGTCATTTCATTCACAAGTGTTTAAATCACATGTTTCTTGAGCTACTTAGGAGATTGTATATAAGTATATAGAGATGTATGCACAGCACTAATATATGATATAGTGCTACATATATACTGGGAACAATAGTGCTCAAGATGAATATGAGTATTAGAGCATATTAAAATATATTAGAACACTTAAAACTAATATCGTGCTTAAAATAACTACCATTCTGCCTGCCTGCTTGTCTGAGCTAAGGGCAGATGTATTCCAGGAACTAAAAGCTACATGAATAATCCACCCTTACTGAAGATTTTCACAGCCAGAAATGCTAAGCGGATGATTTTCAAAGTTAATTCTCAGCAAACTTAAGCATGGAGACACAGATGAATGGATGAGTTTGCCGTGAATATTAAAAATGAATTAAATAGCGTTTTTGGTTTGTGGTGCTCACATGCAGTGTATTTCCACTTTAAAGATAACCACTTTTCTAACCTGGTGGTGGTGGTGGATGTGAAGCCATACAGCTGGCATCTCAATATGTCATTGACTGTTTTCTAGGGAATAAATAAAAACAATCAGATTGCTTTGACCTCAGTGACAGTCCCCACTCCCCAATTTCCCAAACACATAAATGAAGTAGACACACAAAAAAACACTGGCTTCCAAAATTGACATACTTACCAGTGGAATTAGAGGCAGTGCCAGTCAATAGCAGTGACATGATTCTGATTCCAGGAGAACCTAAAGGCTCAAAGAGGGAGAAGGAGAAAAGCAAATATGGGACCATAGCAGATAATTACTTGAAAAAACAAACCGCAACAAAGTTTAGCAAGCAGGCAAGTGGTACTTGCACTTGTAGTGGCAGATAGCTGACCTTGTGTTCACTTTATCCAAAGAGGGCAGCAGCAGGCAAAGCGTTGGTGGTAGTGGTGGGAAAGGCTGGTTAATATCAGTGGTGTGATTGGGAGTCCGGACTCCAGGAGAACCTAACTGCACAAAGAGTGAGAAGGAGAAAGCAAACATTAGACTATTGCAGGCATTTCCAGATCTAGGGAGGTGCTGCGGTAGGCTGAGCCCCTCAGATTTCAGTTGCACCCCCCAGGCAACACATAACCCCATGGAGGTTGTGCCCGAGCAGGTTTGCCAGCCATCCATAAGAAAAAGCTATAGAGAAATATAGGGAAGGGCTGGATGCACTTGTGCAGGTTAAGTGTCTGTTCCACTCTCACACAGTCCAGCCAGCACAATTCCCCCTCCGTCCCTCCTAGTACAGACAGGAGAGGAGAGGTAGTCATGCATCCAACAGATTCATCCGGCTGTTCGATTAATGCAGCTGTCTGAGCCTACAGACACCATCCAGGGGTGAGTGAGAATTTCACTACCACTGAACTTTCCCTATCTCCCTCCATTCAATCCTCTATCTGTATCCCTCCCCTTCTCTGTTCTTCCAGGAGCTACACACACTTGACCAGTTTGTTTCATGTCCAGTTAGCAACTGAACTCAAGAGGGTAGCGCTACATGTGGGGGCTCCTCTAGGATATCCCTATAGCAACTTGCATGGTCGTTGCCCCTAGCAATTGGCAGCCATCGAGTCAGAGGACTGATATATGCTGTCAAGGGATCACAGGAAGCAAGTGGGAAAGTGGAATTGTGCTCTACTACTGGGACTGTGATTGTGTATGTTTTATTCAAATGTCGTTATTCATGGTGTCACCTGTGGCAATCACAGTGGGCCCGTGCAAATGTGTTCCTGCTGCTCAACAGGTGGCTGGAGTTAAAGACTGTGCTAATCATCTGCCTGCCTATGCCAGTGAGATGAATATCATTATCCTGCTTGCTGTTGCCTGTAGCATGGCCTATCACGTTGTGGATTACATATGTCCAGCTGCCCAATAGTGGCTGGGATTCAAGACTCTCTGTTTGTGAATTTTGCTAAATACAGTAGGGAGTGTGTCATGCTTTTCGCTGTTGCTCATGGCAACTACCACGAGCCATCACTACTGTTAATACCCAGTTTCCCAACAGTGGCTGGGGCCAAGTATCATGTTGAGACAAGTTCTGTAAATATCAGTGAACTGTTCTTGTGTTCCTGCCAGGAAGCAGCACTTCTTAAGCCTGCAACCTAGTCAGTACACTCCCGCTGGGTGGAGTAGGGGTTAACACAAGAAAGGGAAAAATCCGGTAAAAGAGTGCTCATGTCAGACCTGTCCTAATGGGCGGAGCCTGAACATGGCGGCAGGGGAGAGCTCAATGTAGGAGCTCGTGGACGGAGCTCCGTTGTCTGACCTCCCCAGGCCTCCAAGCTTATCCCCTGGGGTATGTTAGAGCCCTGCGGTGGGGGACTTACCCGGTCTGAAGGCTCCCGGCGGAGGAGAGACTGATGCGGGTGAGGGAAGAGAGAGGAGCGGCTGGTGACTGGTGAAGAGAGAGTCCCTGGACGCTGGGAGACGAGAGGGGCCGGCGCGATCACGTGACCGGCCGCAAGGCACCTCTGGGAGATCAGGAAGCCGGCCGGCCGGCGTTTCGCGGGGAGAGAGCAGCGCTGACCTGTTTACCGGGGGCCGACACACTCTCCCCCTATCCCCCTAGTAACCCAGGAGCCTAAAAGAATGTGGAAGGAGAACCATTGAGACCTGGACAAGGAGTCTGAAGAGACCCTGGGGAGTTCCCCCCCATGAACAGACCCTCAGAGGAATCGACCGAAAAGGCACTCACTGGAAGAAGACATAGGAGGAGGGTGAGTGACAGATGTGAATTGCATTTGAAGATTTATTAGGCTGACCTCCAAGAAATAGAGTGTATATGAAAGGGGGGACCCCTAGAGACTGTATAAAAGGTGGAAGAGGCTCGCAGAGAGAAGAGGAGAGGCTCGGGGGGAAGGAGGGGGAGAGGGGCGAAGGAGGAGGAGGAAGAGAAGAGAAGGAGAAAAACCAGCAGGGGGACAGGGCAGAGACTTGAAAGTTTAAAGAAATAATATCCTGCCCTACCCACAAATTTATAAAGGACTATAAGAAGGATAAGCGTCACAGAGAAAGATGAAAAACAAAAATGTAAAAGGAAGTGGGCTTAAAGGGTCCCAGACTGGCACAATTAAAAAATATACATCCCAAGGAAACGTAACCCCAGAAAGACCTCAGAGCAGATCTGAAAAAGGAGAAGCAGACCTTAGTATGGAAAGAAGCCCTAGAGTATCAATAGGCCCTGATACTAGGAACCAGCAAATATCAGGCAATACAGAGGCGGAAAAAGACCTACAAATACCTAATAAAAAGGAAATGGCAGAAATGTTTAAAGAACTGGAGAAAACAATAAAACAAGAAATGGTAAACATTCGCAGTGATCTGGGACACCTCTTGGAGAGAGTTGAGGAAACGGAGGAGAAAGTTAAAGGTCAGACCCAGGCTATCTCTGAACTTGAAAAAGAACTAACTAATATAGGGAAAATCCAAGAAAAACTGTTATATAAGGCTGAGATACAAGAAAATAAAGACAGGAAAAGAAACATCTTGATACGTGGGGTCTCAGAAAACTTAAAGGGAGAAAGCCTGCAAGAGGTGGTTTGTAAAATATTTAACATTATAACAGACAGCTCTGAAATGGAAAGGTCTAAAATAGAAGGAACCTTTAGAAAAGGAAAAATCCTGAGAAACCTGGGGAAAGAAAGGCCGAGAGATATAATTGTTAAATTCTATGAACTTCGGGACAAAGAAAAAATCTGGAAGAAGACTAAGGGAAAATCAGTAATTAAGTATGAAGGAGGAGACATACAGATATATGCGGATCTGGCTCCAGAGACTTTGTGGAGAAGGAGAACTTTGAGACCCCTACTGGAAAGGTTGAAAGAACAAAATGTGCAATATAGATGGGGGACTCCCGAATGTTTAATAGGATGGAAAAATGGGACTACAGCATACCTTAGGTTTCCAGAAGATATGAAAAATTTTTGTGACAGTTTAAAAATTCAAAGAACGGAAATCCCCGGCTGGGAAGAAGAACGATGAGAAAGTAGAGCGAAGAGAAAAGAGGACTGGCAATGTGTGGGGGGGAGAGGTGGTGGGGGGGAGAGGTGGAGGGGGGGAGAGGGATGGAGGAAGAGAGAGGTTTTTTTTTTTTTTTTTTTTTTTTTTTCTTCTTCTCCTCTCACCTTCTACCCCCACTCTATTGCCTTAGTTATGGATTTTTCTTCTTTTTTTTTTTTTTTTTTTTTTCTTTTTTTTTCTCTTTTCTGCCGGTGATAAATCCAGGGAGGCTTGGGAGGTTATGGGGAGGTTAGACAAGGGGAAAGTCGTCCATGGACGGAGTTTTAGCCCAAGGACCAAATCAAAGGTGGATTTTTAATCCATAAATGATTAGTAGGCAAATGTTAGGCCTAAAAAGAGGGGGGAGGGGAGGGGGGAGGGAGGGGGTTGGAAGGTTGGAAGGGTGGGATATGGGAGAGGGAGGTTGTTTTTTCTGCAAAATAAAAGACAATATAAAAGCAAGTGAGAAGGGAGAAGGAGAGAGAAATAAAAAATATAGATGGAGGAGAAAAGAGGAAATTTAAGGAAGATGGAAGAGATTCAGTTTATAACATATAACATAAATGGGTTGAACTGTCCCGGGAAAAGATATAGATTATTTAAAGAATTACACCATAGAGATGCCTCAGTGATATTTTTACAGGAGACACATCTTGAGATAAGTTCAAATGTTAGGCTGAGGTCTAAAAATCACCCAACATGGTATTATGCAGATTCCCCGGTTAAAAGAGCAAAAGGGGTAGCAATAGGCCTGGCAAAGAATGTTAGGTTCGAGTTGGAAGATAGAAAAACAGACCCAGATGGGAGATTTTTGTTCTTAAGGGGCAAGTTACAGGAGATCGAGTGTACACTGGCTAACATTTACTGTCCTAATAAAAAACCGGAGGAGTATCTGAAAAAGGTGTTGAGGAAGTTGATGGACTTTAAAAAAGGACGTTTGATCCTGGCAGGGGACTTTAACTTTTGTATGGACCCACAAAGGGACGCCACCTCCCATATAAAGACAGAAGGAAGTAAGGCCCTGAAATTATTGAAAAAAGAACTACACATAAGTCAATTGGTAGATGCCTGGAGAATTACACACATGCAAGATAGAGATTATACTTTTTTCTCAAATATGCATAAGAGATATTCAAGATTAGATTATATATTAATAGAACATCAATTAATTGACCACCTGACCCAGGTAGACATAGAGACAATATCTTTATCAGACCACGCTCCAGTTACTATGAAAATGGAATGGGGGAGAAGGAAAAGCGGAGGGTTGGGATGGAAATTGAATGAGACACTTTTAGTGGAAAGGGAAATAGCTCAGAAAATAGGGGAGGAGATTGAACGCTTTTTTAAGGAGAATCAGACAGGGGAGGTGTCAACAGCCACAGTGTGGGAGGCACATAAAGCTTATATAAGAGGAATATTAATGGCGATTGGGGCAAGAAAGAAAAAAGAAAGAAGGGAGAAAATGAATGAGCTCTTAGAAGAAATAGGTAAATTAGAACAAATACATAAGAATAGAATAACAAAAGAAATAGAGCTGAAGTTAAAAAAACAGAAGGAAGAACTGAAAGAAATGATAGAAGAGGAGAGGAGAAAAGTATATAATAGAGTTTTAAGTGAGAGATATAGATGGGGAGAAAGACCTGGAAAGTATCTGATGAGAGCCTTGAGGAAAAAGAAAAATAGAAATTATATAGAAAAAATAAAAGATGCTAAAGGAAACATGAAACACTCAAATAAAGATATCACCAAAGCCTTCATAGAATATTACAGGAAACTGTACAATATAAGCCCCTTGGAAGGTTCAGAAACTATAGACAGTGAGAAAAATCAGAAAAGAAAGAAATATCTGGAAATGGCTAGGTTATTAAAATTAAATGAGGATCAACTAAACTCCCTAGATGCAGATATCTCACAGGAAGAAATAAAACTAGCATTAAAGGGGACAGTGTCGGGGAAAAGCCCAGGTCCAGATGGTTATACAGTGAGATACTATAAAAAATTTAGTGAAATCTTAGTACCAAAACTCAAAAACTACATGAATGCACTAGGTGGAGAGATGGAAGTAAGAAGAGAATCATTACAAGCCCAACTCGTGCTCATTCAGAAAGAGGGAAAAGATCCCTCTCAGTGTTCTAGCTATAGACCTATTTCACTATTGAACACAGATACTAAGCTGTACGCAAAAGTCCTAGCAAACAGATTGAAAGAGCTAATGCCTGGATGGATACACGAGGATCAGGTGGGTTTTGTTCCAGGGAGGGAAGGAAAAGATAATGGGGTACGATCATTGATGTTAATCCAAAAGAGTAAAAAGGGAAAAGAACCGGTGGTACTACTGTCTATAGATGCTGAAAAAGCGTTTGATAGGGTAAACTGGAGATTCATGATGGATACTCTGGAAGCTTTGGGAATCGGGCCTAGGATGAGAGAGTGGATAGGAAAGCTGTACAGATACCCCTCGGTGGTCATTGGGGTAAACGGGGAGAGGTCAGAACCCATTGAGATGTCAAACGGAACAAGACAGGGATGCCCATTGTCCCCATTGCTGTATGTTATATCTCTAGAACCTCTATTGTCAACAATAAGATTGAATAGAGACGTAAAGGGAATCCTGATAGGAGATACGGAACATAAAGTTGCTGCCTTCGCAGACGACTTGTTGTTCTATGTAGGAAACCCCAGGTTAACACTTCCAAACTTAATGAAGTCACTAAAGGAGTACGGAGAACTATCAAATTTAAAGATAAATCCAACAAAAACGGAGATTCTAAATATAAACATCTTAAAAAACGAAAAAGAAAAGATACAAAAAGAATTCCCCTTTAAATGGAAAGACAGAGATATAAAATATCTAGGAGTAAAACTCACAGCCTCACATAAACATCTATATAAACTAAACTATATTACACTGATTAATGAGATTAGAGATGAATTAAAAAGATTGGAGGGAGGAACCCCGACATGGATGGGTCGTATTAATCTGGTAAAAATGGTAATAGTACCAAAAATCATATATAGATATCAAATGATCCCAATTAAACTCCCAGAGATTTTCTTTAAAATAATTAAGAAATTGATAACAAGATACATATGGAGGAATAAAAAACCAAGACTGTCATACGAACTGCTAAGTAGGAGGAAAGAAAGAGGGGGTTTAGGGCTCCCAGACTTTAAAAGATATTACAAAGCGGTAATACTGGCAAGAACCATAGATTGGATATTTAATAATAAAAAAAGCTGGGTGAGAATAGAGAATGAACTCAGCAGAATAGACTTGGGAAGAATGATATGGGTGCCAACACAGTATAGGGGTTTAAATGATAATGTAAATACATACACTTTGAATGTTTTAAAGATTTGGGATAACTTACACAGAAGTATGAAATGGACTTTTAATTCTACACTGATTCCACTAAAAAATACAGAGTTTTTCCCCCCAGGTAGAGAAGAAATAGGAGGGAAGTGGTTTAAAAAAGATAAGGTGCAATTAGGAGATATCTTGGTGGGAGACGAAATAGGAGCATTTGGCGAATTGAAAAAAAAAGAGGGAGAGATTTTCACTAAATTAGACGAATGGCGGTATTTCCAATTGAGGTGTTTTGTCGGAAGTTTGCCAAGACCTTTAAGGACAAGAGACAATTGGAACTTGTTCGAAAAGACATTGGGAACACAAGGTGATGGGAAACACGGGATTGCTAGAGTTTATAAAATACTCACTGAACTAGACACAAACACGAAACCAACATATTTAACAAAATGGGAAATGAATATGGGAGTTGTGATAGATGAGGAAAAGCAGAGGAGAATGTATAGATTAACTCACGAAAATGTCTCTATGAGAGAAGTAGAGATGAACTATAAGTGTTTGACAAGATGGCACACTTCACCAATAGTAGAAAATAAGATGTGTGGAGAGAGTACACCGCTGTGTTGGAGGGGATGTGGAGAAATAGGCACAATATACCATATATGGTGGGGATGCCCAAAAATCCAGATATTCTGGAAAACAATAATCCACTTAATAAGAAAATTGACAGGAATAGATATAAATCTAGACCCAGAAGTATGTATCTTGCACATCACGGATATAACGGTAAATAAATATAAAAAATCAGGGATATGGTACTATATAAATGCTGCAAAAGCCCTGATACCCAAGTTCTGGAGGCAAATAGAGGCACCAAAGGAAGAGGACTGGATTGAAAGAGTCGAGCAGATTAAAAAGATGGAAAGGTTGTGCCATACCCAAGAAGATAAGATGGAAGTTTATTATGGGAAATGGGAGAACTGGGAAAAAGCTAGATTATATATGAGATGTAGGAAAGAATAAAGATAACAACAGAAAAATTTCCACTTGCTGATACAGGAAGACGCAGAGAAAAGATAGAATAGGCAGAGGGGATACGGGGTGGGGGGTGGAGAAGGGGGGGAAAGGTTGCATAAAGTATATAAAGTAGAAATGTTGGTTAATATAATATTATAGAATATATTCTTATATATATATATTTATATTGTGATGATGAAATGTAATTAAAATGGAAAATTAATAAATATTTAAATTATAAAAAAAAAGAAAGGGAAAAATCCTGCAAAACAGTGCTGCTATCACCAACAAGTCTGAGTAAAGGGCGTGGCCACACCCTTAAGCCTGCCCAGTACACCAGTGTGGAGAGAGGGAAGAGAAAGATGGAGGACAGTGCATGAGTTTTTCCAAAGTTCTTGTTCCGGAGGTGCCAGAAATGACCCTGGTGGATAACGGACTACGTCTGGAGCATGGAGGGGGCTTCACCCTTGTTCTGATTGAGGCGCCGCAGTGATCCCTGACATTGCCCCCCCCCCCCCTATGGGCACCCTCCGGGAGCCCCACTGATCTCTCCACCACGGGTGGCTACGAAAGAATTCCCGGATGAGCCTGGGGGCGTGAACATTCTGGATGGGTTCCCATGAGTTCTCCTCAGGGCCATAACCCTTCCATTTTATCAGGAACTGCGTCTGGCCCCCCCTCCTTCGGCAACTGAGAATAGTTTCTACTTCATACTCTTCCTGTTCACCTATGGTGACTGCCTCGGGAGGTCTGGATTCAAGATCCGGGAAGGGATCCGGTCTGGATGGTTTCAGGAGTGACACAAAGAACACAGGGTGTATCTTGAAGGTTTCCGGAAGCTCGAGTTCGTAGGCCACCTCGTTGATTACCCGTTTAATTTGGAACGGGCCAATGTACTTCGGTCCTAGCTTCCTTGAAGGACATAGCATCTTCAAGTTGGTCGTAGCCAGCCAAACCTGATCCCCCGGGTTGGAGCAACAACTCTCCTCTTCTTTTCCTGTCGAACGCCTTTTTACTGTCTTCTTGGGCTTTTGCGATGGCCTCCTGAATCATTTTGTTATTGACAAAAAAGAAATTCAAGACATCTTGAGATGCAGGTACTGGATTTTCGGGCATCAGATCAGGGAGAAATGTAGGATGAAATCCATAATTGGTAAAGAACGGGGATTGTCCCGTAGCTGAGTGGTTCGAGTTGTTGTAGGCAAATTCTGTGGAAGGCAACAGTGTTAGCCAGTCGTCCTGAAGGTAGGATATGTAACATCTTAGGTACTGTTCTAACGTTTGGTTGGTCCTTTTCGTTTGCCCGTTGGTCTGGGGATGGTAAGCGGATGAAAGAGACAGCTTGATTCCCAACGCTTCACATAAGGCTTTCCAGAACCTTGATGTGAACTGGACTCCCCGATCTGACACTATATCCTCAGGAACCCCATGTAGCCTCACTACTTCTTTAATGAAAATCCATGCAGTCTCCGGCGCCGATGGTGTCCTTTCCAGGGGCACAAAATGGGCCATCTTCGAAAAGCGATCTACGATCACCATTATTGCAGTGTAGCCTTGAGATGGTGGGAGTTCGACTACGAAATCCATGGCTATCATTTGCCAGGCCCGTTTGGGTATTGGCAACGGACGCAACAATCCCCAGGCCCTGCTTCTGGAGGGCTTGTTCCTTTGGCAGGTGGGACAGGTCTGGACATAGCGCTCGCAGTCCTTGATCTCATGTTTGGCCACCAGAATGAGCGCTGCAGTAGTTCCTGAGTTTTCATAACCCCGAAGTGGCCCGCCATCGGATGGTCGTGGCAGTGCCCCAGGACCAAAGTTTGGACTCCTTCTGGTACCACGATCCAATCTTCCTTCCACAGCAGACCCTTGCGGTTCTGGAGGGGCGACCCAGGCGGGACTGGCAGTCCTACGTAAGCGTCGATAAGTCTGGAGCGAAGTTCCGTTTGAAGAACGAGGAAGCTCCCGGAAGGTAAGATTGTGTCAGGTAACGATGTATCGTCGGGGTCCTCAAACATGCGGGACAGAGCGTCTGGTTTCGTATTCTTAGAACCAGGTCGGTACGTTATGTGAAAGACAAACCGAGAAAAGAAAAGAGCCCATCTCGCCTGGCGTGGTCTCAGTCGTTTTGCCGTTCTTAAATATTTGAGGTTTTTATGATCCGTGAATATTAGGATTGGGTGGGTGGCTCCTTCCAGTAGATACCTCCACTCTTCTAGAGCGGACTTAATAGCCAGGAGTTTCCGATCTCCAATGTCAAAATTTCGCTCCGCCGGAGTCAGTTTCCTGGAGAAGAACGCCACAGGATGCAGTAGCTCCTTCGTACCATTCCTTTGGGACAGGACCGCTCCTACCGCGTTTTCGGAGGCGTCCACTTCCAAAACGTATGGGAGAGAACAATCCGGATGGCAGAGAATGGGAGCAGAGGTGAACAATTTCTTGAGCGTTTCGAACGCAGTCTGAGCTTCGGGAGTCCACTTAAAGCGGATCCCTTGTTTAGTCAGTTGCGTGATTGGGGAGACCAGACCGGAGAAGTTCCTGACAAACTTTCTATAAAAGTTCGAGAACCCGATGAAACGCTGTACCCCCCTCTTATCGGTGGGTATTGGCCAATCTAAGATCGCCGTGACCTTCTGGGGATCCATCGCGACCCCAGCAGGAGAGCGGACCAGTCCCAAGAACGTGATTTTACGCTGTTCGAAACAGCATTTTTCTGCCTTGGCGTATAGCCCGTGTTGGCGTAAACGTTCCAACACCCGTAATAAGTGATTTCAATGAACCACCAGTGAGGGAGAGAAAATTAAGATGTCATCCAAATAGACCACGAAGACATCAAGGAAATCACGAAAAACGTCATTGATAAAATGTTGGAAGGTGGCCGGAGCGTTACAGAGCCCGAACGGCATCACCAAATACTCAAAATGACCGAATCTTGTACGGAAAGCCGTTTTCCATTCATCTCCCTCCCTGATTCGAACAAGGTTATATGCCCCCCGCAGGTCTAATTTAGTAAAAATCATCGCTGACCTTAATCTCTGGAGGAGCTCGGGAACCAGGGGTAATGGATAGCGATTTTTTACCGTGATCTTATTCAGATCACGGTAGTCTATGCAGGGCTGTAACGATTTGTCTTTTTTTTCAACAAAGAACAACCCGGCCCTGGCTGGTGACGTAGACGGCGAATAAATCCCTTCCGAAGATTTTCATCAATATACTCCCTCAGTACTCCTGACTCTAGTTCAGATAAAGGGAAAATACGACCGAACGAGATTTCAGACCCGGGTAGGAGGTCTATGGGGCAATCATATGAACGGTGCGGGGGAAGAATGTCTGCTCCTCGTTTACTGAATACGTCTAGGAAGTCGTGGTAGGCCAGAGGAATAACCTGAGATAGATCTGTATCACCATCCATGCACAGAAGAAACTGGGGAGCCACGGACCCTGTGACGTGGCAGTGACTCAGACAGTATGGTGACTGAAATTGAACTGTTCCCTTCTCCCAATCAACCTGGGGGTTATGGGTCCGCAGCCAAGGGAGCCCCAGAATGATTGGGAAAAGGGGGGATGCGATGGCATCCAGACGGAGAAACTCTTGGTGATGGTCTGCCATCGTGGTAAAAATAGGAGGTGTCTCCTGATCCACCACCCATGATTTTATGCTAGACCCGTCTGCCAAGAAGATGTTAAACCCCCTTTCTTTGGTCTGGAGAGGGATCTTTTGCTGGTGAGCAAAAGTAAGATCGAGGAAACAACTACATGCTCCCGAAACCTGGGGGTTATGGGTCCGCAGCCAAGGGAGCCCCAGAATGATTGGGAAAAGGGGGGATGCGATGGCATCCAGACGGAGAAACTCTTGGTGATGGTCTGCCATCGTGGTAAAAATAGGAGGTGTCTCCTGATCCACCACCCATGATTTTATGCTAGACCCGTCTGCCAAGAAGATGTTAAACCCCCTTTCTTTGGTCTGGAGAGGGATCTTTTGCTGGTGAGCAAAAGTAAGATCGAGGAAACAACTACATGCTCCCGAATCAATGATTGCGGTCACCGACAAGGTTCTTCCGGGGAGCTGTAAAGACACAGGTATTGCCAGGTAACTAGATTGATCACCCCTTTCTGCAGGTAAAGGAAAAAAAAAGGAAGCGGACTTACTCATTTTTGCAGGACAGGAGCGCACCTGGTGAACAGCTTCCCCGCAGTACAGACATAGAATCTGCGATCGTCTCCTCTGACGTTCCTCGACCGATAAAGTGGAACGGGCCAGTCCCAGTTGCATGGGTTCCGAGGTGTCCCCTGGTTCCGTGCTCCGGATATGGTTCCCTGGGGCTGGAGCTGCTTCTCTCGGTGGAATCCATACCCATGCCACCCTTTGACCCTGGCTGCTCCTTTCCAGCCGGCGTTCCCTCAGTCTGCGGTCAATTTGGATGGCCAACTCTATCAGTTTCTCAAGGGAGTCAGGTAGGCCTACTCGTGCTAACTCATCTTTCAGCGACTCAGACAGCCCGATGCGGAACTGGTGACATAATGCCGCATCGTTCCATCTGGTATCTCCCATCCAGCGCCTAAAATCGGACGCATATTCTTCGGCTACCCGGCGGCCTTGCCGTAGAGAGTATAGGGTAGCCTCTGCGGAAGCAGCCCACTGAGGGTCGTCATATAAAACAGACATGGCCTGAAAAAACTTGGTCACGGAATCATGATGCTTCTCCATCAGACGGTGAGCCCAGTCCTGGGGCTCATCCTGAAGGAGAGAGACTATAAACCCCACCTTGACGGTCTCGGTGGTGAACGTGCGGGGCTGTAAATCAAAAAACAAGGTGCATGCGTTCCGGAAGCGGCTTCGGTCTCCACGGAATCGTTCCGGCAGGGGAATGCGGGGTTTGGGAGCTAGATTTGTGGTAACTGCTCCGGATGCTGGGGTAGCGGGTGATTCCGCAGTTGGGGGACTCTGAGCAGGGGGAGTCAGGGTGGCTAACGTCTCCATGCGGTCCTCAAGACAGGGCAGCGGCTGTGAAAATTCTGGACGGCCTGGGTCAGAGTTGCCAGGTGCTGGCATATATCCTCTAGGGACGCCGGTCCTCTTCCTGGCTCTGTCATGGCCACAAGGTACTGTTATGATCCGCCAGGTGGTGCCTCCGGCTGCCCACTTGACAGACCTACCCAAAGCGTGGAGTCTAAGTCCCGGTCTGTGCTTTCACCAGGGCCCCTGATGGTGGGGATGGACTTGTAACAGACCAGGACCAGGTCACGACCTCTGAGCAGGCCCACCAGTGGCAGAGGGAACCTCCGGGGATGTATAGGTACCGGGAGAGCCAGATGTGAGGAGACCGGCATGACCTAGCAGGATGGGTCACGAGCAGTGGTCCCGTGGGGTAAGCGAGGTACAGAATCGGCAGGCGGAGAGTAGTCAGGTCACACGCAGGGTCAGCAGGATAAGTCAGTCCGCAGATAGGTCAAACAAGCTGGGAGTCAGGAGGGGAGAAGGCAGAGTAGTCAGGGCAATCCGGGTCAAACACAAGAGAAGGCAGCGTAGTCAGGACAATCCGGGTCAAACACAGGAGAAGGCAGCGTAGTCAGGGCAATCAGGGTCAATATTACAGGTACAGGAACTCAGGATCACAGATAGACCTTGCGGAAATCTGTGACAGTGCAGGGCATCTTTAAATATTGCGCCCTGCGCTGTCATTGGCCGCCCGAGGCGCGCCCGCGGCTCCTACTGCGCATGCGCGGCGTCCTGTCAGCTGCGGCCCGCCGGAACCTGGTGCTTGTGTCCCGGCGTGAGCCGCCGCTAGTGTGCGTGCGCCGGGGGAGGCGCCACAGCGATCCCTGACACGGGCAATTTACAAGGATCGAGTAATGGTCATCAACGCCGGGCGGTCAAGTCGGAGTTTTTCAGTTGCTGTCCAGAAGTCTGGTGGTGAAATTGTTAGACTGCTTAGCCCCAGAAATGTATTGTTGAAAAAAAAAAAACGCTAACGCAGGATTCTAGCCCAAAGGAATTTGAAAGGACTCATTGCTGATGCCTTCCTGCTTTTGCACATGGACTACGCCGGACCAATTCACCCACTTCCTTCCAGATGTGTTGATTTTAGAGAAGACACCTGGATGAAGCCTAGAACTTCTACTTTGTTGCTATGGAGGGGCTCCTTCTTAATGCTTCTTTATTTAAGGACTCATGCTGAAGTGCCTTATGCTTTTTTTTCTGTCAGCAGGATGATAACCCCCTGCTGGTAGAAATAATTTAACCAGTTATTGTGAGGGCTGTGTTTTCTTTTTTACCTGTTTCTGCAGGTGCATCATGGACAGCTGTCCTTCTGCTCTGTTATTGGACATTGGGACTCTATCTTCTTATGGGGGGCTTCCTGCCAGGAGGAGGTGCTTCACCCTCATGTAATCTGTGCTACTGTATATATGTTTCATTCATGTTGCTAGCTGCAGTTAGGTTGTACATATACATATACTGCTGCAGTGCATATTTGAAATGTATATATTTTTATACAAAGTATCTATTTATATATATCCCCTTCCAAGTTCGTTTCTTTTTCCCATCTATGTTTTAATATGGGATGCCCTTGCTCCTGGGCACAGGAGCCATTTTTCTGCTTTTCCCAGTCAAAAGAGACATGGCTGTTTTCTAGTGGAGGTGGATGTAACGCCCTCATGTGTAGATAGTTTTTTTTTTGTACAGTTAGAGTCTTACAAGAAGCCTGGGTATGAGCCAGCCTGGGAGAGAGTCAGCAGGGTTACATCAGATTAATGTTGGAGGGCTCTACAGGTCAGTTCTCTGACACCTCCCCTGCTCTAGAGACTAGGAGAAGTGTCTAAAGGTCAGTAGTAGGAGGTCGCGGAGGGGATGATCTGCATAGTTAAGGGAATCTGGCCAATCCTCAGGCAGAAGACCTGGCATGGTGGCTAGATCAGCCCTTAAAGTGGTAGTAAACCACAGCTTAAAAAAAAAAAACCCTGCAAGTATGCCCTCCATGCTGTCACCGCTGTAGTATGCACGCTGTCACTGCTGTAGAGGCTTCCATCTTCACCCAGTCTTCCTTCCGGGTTCATCTCTGGTCATCTGACTGACCAAGCCAGGATGGCATCACTGCCATGCATGCATGCGGGAGTCCTGGGTAATGGAGTCCTGGGCACGGGTATGCCATTCCTTCAGAGCACATGCGCACGCTCTCAAAAAGAGCAAATATCTCCTAAACGGTGCACGTTTAGGCAATATTAATTTTACCTACAGATAAGCTTATTATAAAGCATATAAAGTATGAAAAAAGCATTTACTACCACTTTAAATATGACAGAGCCTAGTCAGCAGGGGAGTCGGGTGGAAGATGGAGTGAGGAAGTGATGTGGCATCTGGGAGAGGGCCGCAGAGGAGGAGGGTTCAACCTACAGGCTGGGAGCTGGAAAGAGTCTACAAGGAAGGACAACCTGTCAGCAGGGGAAGAAGCCAGCCCAGTGTAAGGCCTAAAAGCAGCTTAACCTTTACAGCTACACGAACAGAACAGTGTGAGTACTTCTATACCCCCTGGCCTACAAGGGAGAGGATGGTCATGTGCAATACCAAACTAGTTCTCCATGGGACTGCATTCTTTGTGTGTTTTGGAATCCCTTGCCCTGGGATACTCTCATGACAGCCAGGTGGATGAGATTTTTATCTGGGGTTTGAAGAGGTTAGTTTAAGGGAACAGAGTGCTCCTAATAAGGACTGTGTGTAGATTTCTTCAAAAGACAAGAGCCACTTCTGAAGGAGTAGAAAGTCCAGGATCTATTCATTTGTGCTTTTTGCAGAATTTTTGCCTTTTTGTGCCTAAGAAGATGTCCGCCAAGTTGTTGTAGTTCCATTGTGCTTCCCATATACCCTTAGACCCTATCCACATTGTTAACCCCTATTAAAACAAAAAAAACCAACTCATGGACTATTTACTGGCTTTGGAAGCAAGAGTGGAAAATGTGTGTTGCCTAGCTGTGCCGAGCTTAAGGTAGACCCCAAAACAAAGAGGCCCTCAAGAGTGTATTCCTTTATATGTATGTAATATTTTCTTTTGCCCCCAGTATTGCTGCTCCAATGCGTGTGTATTCTTTTTTTTCACTCCACTGTCAGTAGTGTTGCTCCAGCTCCATATATGCATGCAATATGCATGCATGACATGTTGTATCCATTTTTTTCCCCCCAGCACAGTGCTACACTACTCCAGTCCATTCATGCATTAATTTTTTTGACTAGTTACCACCATTGCATTTGCATAATTCATTACACTGCAGGCACTTCCCGCTCTGACCCCCTGGCACTAAGCACAAACCATACATCATACATACTAAATAAATTATGGGCCTAGTTTGACAGTCAGCATTGGTCACTGGGCAGCAGCAGCAGATGGGTCAGACCAGGGACAGTCCCAGTCAGCAGAGAGCAGCAGAGGCAGGCACTGAGGCAACGAGGCACACTGAGAGACAGGTAGGCAGCGCGTGTGTGATTGAGCACCTGCTCCCTGCTTCAATGGAAGTGGTGCATCGGCCATCCTTTTGATGCACGCCTGACACGCCTTGTGCCATGACATCACGTGACATCAACCTAAAACGAAAAAAAGAATAGACCTACACAAAGTAAAATCAGGTCAGTACTTGTGGTGTGTTGTGGTATGCTGACCTTATTTTACTTTATATAGGTCTATTTTTTTTTACTTTTAAGTTTTTACCTTATAAATTATTTAGGCATTAGGCGGTGGAGTGGTACTGCATTTTGTTGCAGACTAAAGGCCCCTTTCACACGGGTGGTTGTTCTGCTGTGTTTTGTTATTTTGAAATTTGAAGACTTCAAGCACAGTGATCACTTGCGGTTGTACATTGCGATTGGTGGTAAATTCTTTCCATTTCTACAGAAACTGTGTTTTTTTTTTTGGTCCCTCGACTACCCATAGTGCATTTGTGCCCCCCCATTTTCTGTGTCTTTGTTCAGTGTCTGTTTCTATGTTCAGTGGGAGGACTTCAACCTTTGTTGAAGTGTGATCATTGAAAATGGATTGCAAAAGAAATTTCCTTGCTCATTTTGCAGCTTATGAGAATGAAAAGGAGGAGACAAATAATCTGATTAAGTGGAGGAGACATCATTTCCACTGTCTACTGGGCACATCCCTTGACTTCCCATTGTATTGGTTACTTTGCCCTCATGTTTGGAGAAATGCGTACTAACCCAAACAAGTTCTACAATTTCATCAGGTTGGTGGCAACCTTTCGATCTGTTATTAGACCTTGTAAAAGGATGTCTGAGCTGAATGCATACCAACATGAGATGAAGCATTAGCACAGAAGAACGGCTGTTAGTTACGTTAAGGTAGGTTTTCATATCTGTTGATAATATGTGTATTTTTCTTTTTCCTGTCCTGATTCTGTCATTCATCCTACTCAGACACCTTCAGGTTTTGCAGACTATATGAAGCAAGATGGTTTGTGACTAGAACAGAGGCGACAAATGGGAGGTTAAAATTGTAAAATTGAAGCAGTTAACCCGTTTCATAATGAATACCTGTCTTTTGTGGGGAGAGCATAAAGAACAGTCAGCAAGAAGTTGGATATACCTCGTCACAGTGTGACAGGAAGGCAGAAAGAACTAAGGGATGTGTCCAGGATGGGAGGTATATTTATCCCAGGTTCATGCTGTACACTGACTGCTTTTCTTGGGCTGTGTAGTGAGCCTGTTTGGCTCACTGATGATGTAATTAGCGCAGGTGTAGTGGGTTAAGGGCTTTGGGCTCTATAAAACTCCCAGGCTGCTTAGAGAGGATGCTCCAGCCTGGAACCAGTTTGCTGTGCAGGACAGACTGGGGAGCAACTAAACAATACTGCGGTCAGAGCAAATCTGTGTAATTTTGGTCTGGGACACGCTCAGTGTGAACACCCTGTGTCTGTGCAGTGATAGGCTGTATCCAGACAGGCAGATAGGAACCTGTGTTTGCAGTTAGATGCCCAGTGTGGCAAGGCTTTATTTTCTGTTTGTATTTGCTGTTTTTGAATATATGCACCGTGTGTTCACCAGACTTGTAAATAAAGCACAACTTTATTCAGCAAGATCCTGCAGTCATGCTGAGACTCTTTCACCGTACTCTGACCCATCCAGGGGGTCAAGCACAACCTGCCACTGGGCTAATCCCTCACAACAGTAAAATTATTAGTCATATAAAACCGTACAAAACAGTATAAAAATAAAACAAGTATAAAATAACAAATTAGGAAGAATAAACATAACTACAAATCATTTCATAAACTGAATAAGGAGAATGTATAGAAGAATGGCTTGGTTCCCTGCCAAAATCTATGGGTGATTCTGATTGGAAAGATAAAGATGAGTCTAAGCAACATGGATTTGGCTGCTCATGCATTGTTTGAAAACTCTGATGAAAAGGTGTATACATCGGTGGGGGTCCTGAGTAACCCTGGCTCATGGCATGGGTAATGATGGGGCTGGGTAGTGATTTTGTAAAAGAGCCACTAGATGCATTAACACAAAGTCCCCAGGGCTGAAATCTAGGAAATGGATAATGCTTTCTGCAAGTGGAAACTATATACATATTATATGCATATATATCACCTTTGACTTCAGTACACTTATCAGGAGGGACCTCCCCAATTACAGACAACAACCTTTGGCAAAGCATTGCATCAGGGTCAATAGAGGAATTCATCAGCAACCTTTGAGGCAGAAGTTTACAAATGTTTTTTAAATTCTTCAAGTAGGCAATCAAAATATTCTTCAACAGTGGACTCGTGCTGAGGAGTGTTCGGCAGGTGGTGGAACTTGACTGGACTTTCTTATCCATTTTTGCCTGTAAATAGAATGAGAATACAGATTATGCTTTTCTACAAATATGTCACTGCACCAACACACAAGCTGCCATTTTTGAAGGTGTCAGCAATAAGAAAAGGATGGTTTGCAGAGAGTGGTTTCGACATGAAAATTGTGACATTCAAGAAATATACCACAGGTGCTTATGTACATGGTTGATTTTCATCAGGAGCAACTTTCTCTGCCTTTCTTTCTTGGTTTGATGTCATTCGATTCCATTGTCTGATGACACAATTGCACGCTTTGTTCTGGCAGGAATACTTGAGACAGTTCTAGATAAACATAATAGCATACAACTTTAAGGTTACAAATGCAAACCATATAGTTGTTTCAGTGTTTACCATGTTTTAGCCTGTCTAGTGTAAACTACAGGATTGCTCCCTATCAAGAGCTGATGGAACTTAGAAACTTGGAAAAATTGGTCAGATGCCTGCAGGATAGTGATTACAGGAAATCTAGGCTGGAATAGTGAGTGTTCCAGATGATAACACCGGCAAAATTTTCAGGAGACAGGGCAATTAATGGTACTTAAAATTGGATAATATCTGCAGTTGCTTAGATACATAAAATACAGCAAAAACTTACGGTTGCATCTCTGTGGTGCGCCTCAAAGCTTCTGCATGGGGGTTAGGTCTATGGCATGTTGACGGTGCTCCACTTCTCTCTGCAGACTACGCTTCATGGAGTTCCCATTTGTAGTGGTCATGTAGGGACCTCCATCTTGTAGAAATCTCCTTTCCTGCAAAATGTTCCACTGGCAAATATTACAAACCTGATGGATGCAGCATTAATTGACCATAGCAAACGATTACCCTAATGTAATGCGTTTGCTGTTTTTCAGGTATGAATGTTATGGGCAACTGCTCCCATGTACAGTATCCACACAGTGTTCTGCATCCCACACATTGATTCGCTCACCTCAGTTTTCCTGTTCACTTGCAAACATATTTTCCCAGTTTGGAGATAGAAATTGGTACACTTCCTCTCATTTCAGCCTCTTCATAACTCATTATATACACATAGCTGCGATACATTGGTCCTGTAAGCAATCAACTTTTTTTATAACCACAAAAACATCGCTAAACGTTGTGTGAATGGGGCCATAGGAATGCATTGTCTAAGTTTAGCTGTGGTAGTTACCTTCATCTATCCACAGCTAAAAGCTGAATTCTAACCTCGCGTGTGAGAGGGGCGTAATATAAGGTGCATAAATACATTTCAATAAATGTTATTATGAACAATAGGTAAGACCTTTAAAAGTTGTATAGAGAATAGGTTTTAGTAGTTTTTTGTAAAGTGTATCCAGGGGCAACCAAGTTATTGATATGCTATTTAGGATTAAATTTGGTTATTGTATATAAAACTTAATGAAGGTGGTGTCGGAGAGCTTACTGATAATGCCAGTGTATGGGTGGAATGTAAAAATAATAAAAAGAAGCGCCAATAAATCAACACAAAGCTGCAGTCCTAACCAAAAAAAGGTAAATATTAAAGTAACAAAGGAGTGCGCTAAATAGAATCACAAATAAACACAAAATAATGTCCATAATAATAAAGTCCAACCACCATTCAGAGTGCTAATAAATAAATACAACGATCTTGTCTGAAAAAAACTGTGCACGAATCCACCAACGAATGAAATGAATACACTCACCAGAGCTATATGCTGATCAAATTATAAATTAGCATAATAGCAATTGCTCTGTGAGCGATGATCTGCAGGGATATCCGAAGTATGGGAGCAATAAACTGCAATCAGCCAATCAGCACAAATGGAACAGCCTTATAGCAAGTGGTCATCATTTTCTCCATAAATAGTGGTAATGCTCGAGGAATCAGAAGAAATATAATGGCGCAGCACGTTTAAAACCATTAATACTTTATTAATATAGCCAGTATAAACTCATAAAAATGATGTCTCAACCAACACCAGCATGAACAGCATCTGAAACATCCACTAAGGAAGACAGGGAAGGACCTCGCACACCACGATCTCACAGCCGACAGCTCCGAGGAACGTCCTGATGTCACATCCGTTAGGCCACGCCCTACGTGTTTCATCACACGACGTCTTCAAGGGGCGGGACCATGGGTGGAATGTGTAGAGAAGGGGTTTACAGACGTCCACGTCACTTCTGGTTACCTTTGATCCTCCCCTTAAAACACATGCTGGTTCCAGCGACGCGGAACAGCAGCTTTTTGGGTGGTTCATTTTTGCTGGATGTACTAAGTACTGGAGGACACCAGAACATGTAAGTTTTACTGAGTTTCTTTTATTGTTTTGTTGGTTATAAGGAATAAACATGTTGTGCAATGATACTTGTGTCAAACAATTAGATAAGATATATATTTGTAGGATGTTGATTCAGGGATTGTTTTATCATCAGTTTAAAACTGATTAATGCTCTACGGTTCACTGGACTCAATTCATGAAACTGTATCTTTAAGAAATGGCAGCTTCCAGCAAGAATAAAATGGAACAATGTGGAGGTAATTTACAACACACACTAATTTTGGTAGCATAACTATTAATGTGGAATGTATGTTCCTTGCAAAAGAATATTCTTTTTATCAAGTTGGTATGTGTAAAGTTCCACTTTAAGCAGGCTCTTAATTATTTGATTTTCTTTCTTTCAACCAAGGGTTGAAGAAAAGAAAATTGCTCAATTCCCCTATCAACACAAACAGTGAAATCCCTCCCACAGAGCCTTCCCTGCCAGCAGAATACATTGATTATTACTGTTGTGGCCATAATTGCCAGCAGTGATCTGGAGAAAAAACCTGACAGGCTGGTTGATCTGAAGTCAATCAAGAGATCTACTTCAGTACAACCAGCCTGCCCATAAAATATCAAAGATCAAAATTTTGGCTGGTTCATTATTATTATTATTAATAATAATAATATTTCTTAGATTGTAAACACTCTTATATTGTAAACTCCAAGGAGCAGGGCCCTCCTAACCCTCTTGTATTGAACTGTATTGTTGCTGTATTGTCTCCCATTATATTGTAAAGTGCTGAGTAAACTGTTGGCGCTATATAAATCCTGTATAATAATAATAATACAGGATTTATATAGCACCAACAGTTTGCTCAGGTTCATTCATGTTTAAACAGGATAGTTAGCAAAGGTGTTAGAAAAGGGGTTGTGGGTGTTTGTTATAGGTACTGATACCAGTTTTCAATTTTATCTTAAGGTTACAACAACCAAAACATTATCTTTGTTGATAGTGGCGATACATCATTCAGATATGTCCACGATATAGTTGATCCTAAACATATCCTAATCATTAAGATGTTTAAGGGTACATGTCAAACTCTGACATAGCAAAGTTCCTTTTGGGTATGCCTCAAGACCTGTAACAGTTGATCTGCATATTTCAGGTCTAACAATGCTTGGCCTACTATATGGCTGGAGAACATTGGTGCTTTCTGTGATGTTTTTTTAATTAAGGGTTTTATAATAGAACAAAAGATATCGCCAAAAGACATCTCTAAAGATATTTGCAAAGAAGTATTCCCACTACATAGAACATATGTTCTGGGGGGAGTGCACATGCGTGGCTGACGGCGCAGAACATGTCTCCCTGAGGCTCCTCCGCGCCGAAGGGAAGACAGCCTCACTGCCGTGCGATCCGGGCCCGCACCGCTCCACGAGCGGCAGCGATCGACTGTGCAACCCCCCGGCCACCTATCAATATGGTCAGGGGGGCACATAAACATCAAGCGGCGCCGCCGCATAAGCCCATAAAGGAGGCCCTAGCCCGTGCCTCCTCCAAGATGGCCGCCGCATCGGAGCACCGCAACAGCCAGCCAGCCCTCTCCAGACTTGCAGCCCTGCAAACAGAGCAGCCGAGCCGCCCAAGCTCTTCAGAGGGTGAGTGGGATGATGACACTGCGACCCCCAAACATGTCTCGACGCCTAACCTCACTGCCCCTGACATTCTAACTCGCTTCGAGAAAATGCTACATAAGGCCCTGAAACAGACCTCAGACCGCATAACTGACCAGCTGTCAAGGGAAATCTGTGAGCTGGGGCAACGCACTGCGGACCTAGAACAAGGGTGGACGACATTGATGCATCTCTCCAAACGCAAGGGGATGAGCTAGACTTGCTGCGTGACGAAAACGCTATACTTCAGGCGCGTTTAGAGGACTTTGAGAACCGGGCCAGACGCTCCAACGTGCATATTCGTGGCCTCCCCGAGTCAATTATTGATGTCCAATCTACAGCTACTGCGCTATTCCAAGAGCTCGCCCCCGCTATCCCAATAGAACGCCTTGAGATGGATAGGGTCCACAGGGCACTAGCTCCAAAGCGCACTGACGGCCCGCCGCGAGACATCATAGTTAAACTTCATTTTTTCCGAACAAAGGAGCAACTACTACAAGCCGCCCGCAATTCGGAGTCCCTCCTGTTTCAAGGCCATCATTACCAGCTGTTTCAGGACCTTTGCCCCACTATCATCACCAAACGCAGAGCCATGAAACCGCACTTGCTAGTGCTTCAACAGCATAGTATACCATATAAATGGTGCTTTCCCTTTGCGGTACGCTTCCGCTATCAAGCCCGTGACCACGTATGCAAGACTACTGACGAGCTTCAGGATGCGCTATGGAACCTCCAGCTGCACCCTCCCGATGCACAGTCTGAGACTTTCAGAAGGCGTTCGGCGTCGTGCTCACCGCAGAAATCCCAGCCATCACGGATCCCTAACCTAAACGTACACAAGCGGGGACGCTTTTCTTCGCCTGCTCCCTCCCCACAAGATTCAATGGATTGAATCCCGTTGACCACCTTTGACCCTTAATCCTGCTCCTTATGTGGTAGTCCGTTGCCACCCACACAGTCGCCACCCACAGGGTTTAGTCAATTGACTCTCTACCTGACTGCTATCATTGCACCCTTGTATCCTTATACTGGCCTGTTAGGCTCCATTTGTTTTTTTTGTTTTCTTTACCTACGTCTGACCAGCACCGTATACATGCTGCCCGGGTTGGGAATCATATTGGTTTACTGTTTGGTTTGATGTTCGCCGTGTTTAGGCTGTTGTTGAACCTTTACCTCGCCTGGTGGACCCTTGGTTCCGGCGATTCGGTTGGTTTGGCTCCGGCCTCTCCGAGGCTGGGCCTGGTTGTCCAGGGCCACCGGAGCCGAGGCTCTCCGGGCTTTTTGCTCGTTGATTTTGATGCTTTCTTCCTACCAGGATCACTTTAATATGCCTTTGTCTACATGCTGTCTTCCTAGCCGCCTGCGTATATGTGCACTCACCACTAGCCCCCTTGGTGTCCCATTTTTTTACACCACTTGGGCTACCAGGTTTTGGGTGTTTCCGGGGACCGTTCCCTTTTTTTTTTTTTTCCCCTTTCTCTTGGGGTTTTTTTTATGTTCTTCAGTGTCTATCATAGAATGCCCTCCCCTCCCCCCATCCCCACCTTGCTCTCGCATACGACTACACGTTAAAGCTTAGCTCCAACAACCGCATACCCTCCCTACGCCAAATTCACAAAACAGCCCTCTTGATGGTACCTCATTATCCGCTTACCCATTGTTTGCTCTACCCATGGGTTCCTTGAATATCCTCACTCTGAATGTTCAGGGTCTTAACATCCCGCAGAAGCGCAACAAAGCCTTCCGCTCATTTGCGTCACATAATGCGCATATAGTCTGTCTTCAGGAAACACACTTCACTCCTACCTCTATTCCCAAATTCTTTGGCCCCCGTTATCCACAGGTCTACGCGGCCTTTGCTGCTACTAAGTGTAGAGGGGTTTTAGTCACCCTTCACTGTACAACTCCTTTTAAGTTACATGCTGAGATTAAGGATCCAGAGGGTCGATATAATATACTTGTTGGGCAATTGCTGGACTTTGAGGTCACCATAGCCACTTATTACGCTCCAAACCAGGGTCCTCTGCCGTTCCTTTCCCACCTCTTCTCAGTTATAGATCATCATAAACGAGGCATGCTCATAGTCTGTGGAGACTCTAACCATATAATATACCCCTTTCTAGACAAATCCCCACAATCCCCTTCTCCCCATACCCCCAACCACTCCTTCCAATCCATACTGCACCATTATTCATTGGTCGATTCCTGGAGGGAAATCAATCCCTCTAAACACTAGTATACTTTTTACTTCCACCCACATAAGGTTTTTTCGAGAATAGATCATATTTTTATGACCGCCAGTTCTTCCCCCCGCATCTTAGCTTCTGACATCCTACCGATCCCTTGGTCGGATCACTGTGCAGTGGTCACTACCATTGCTTCTTTGGCCCCAGCTCCCCCTGATCCCTCCTGGATCATTAATGAAAGCCTGCTGGCTGACCCAGTTTATTGCTCAGAGATAGCAGTTGCGCTTAAGGACTATCTCTCCTTAAACCAAACCCCTGAAACCTCCCCCTCTTACTATGGAAAGCACACAAACCGGTACTTTGCGGACTCTGTATCAGCAAAGCCTCCTTCCTGAGTAGAGAAAGGAGGCAGAAATGCCTCCTCCTTGAACAAGCTTATGATCAATCCCATGCCGCCTTCCAAACTTCCCCCACCCCTGCTAACAAAGAAGCTCTCGAGCACTCCCGCATAGCCCTGGACCTCTTCCTCATGGACCGAGCCGAGCTCTCCATCCGCAGATCTCGACACAAATTCTACACTAAAGCCAACAAACCTGGCACTTTCCTTGCTCTCTCTCTCTGTAAACTAGACCAAACTGTTAGACCCATACGGTTACGGACCTAAACTGCAAATCTCACCAGCAACCCCGAACGGATTCTGCGCACCTTCCACAAGCATCTCTCGCACCTTTACTCTGCCTCCACGCCCTTTGACTCTTCCCAGGCCAAAGCCCTTTTTGCTTCCCTTCCTTTCCCGAAATTGGCTGAGAATCACTTAGGAGCACTGGAGCGACCTATCTCAGTAGTTGAAACCTTAAATGCTATCAATTCCCTAAAGCCCCGTAAATGCCCAGGACCCGACGGCTTTTCTGCCACATATCATAAAAAGTTTGCCCCCATTCTAACGCCTATCATGACTAATGCGTTTAACGCCATACTTTCAGGCCATACCTTTAACTCAGATACAGTGCATATCGTATGTACTCTCCAGCGCCTCAGGATATGCACAGCCAAAAGGGAAGCCAAAGGTACCAGGACAGTGACAACCAAAAGGAAATGTTCCAGGGGTGCAGCCCTCCTCAGACGGGGAAATCAGCCACTGGATAGAGAGAAAACAGGTGGCGCACACACCTAGTGCATTATCCAAGGTTTATTGTAGGAATGAAATAATAAAAACATACTCACAGACGAAGCATGTATCTAAAAAGCATAGAAAAATGACAATGGTCACAACGGCGGGCAAGGTGTTCTCACTGTCAGTGCGGTCAAATGGCTGACGCGTTTCGGGGACGAATCCCTTTCCTCAGAGCTGACGACCAACCTGTATGGAGGTCAAGTAGTAAATAACCAGGGCTTGATGCCTTGGGAGCAAAGCTCCACCTCCTCTACTTGTTATAAGATGAGGGGTTGGAGGGGGTTATTTAAAGTGCAATCTTTTGTAGTTTTTATAAACGCATATACATACATATATACACATGCATATACACATATACAAAGATATATACATGCACTAAGAAACAAAGCAAATAAAAAAATTATTAAAAATACATGAATATAGCACCTGCAAATGTAAATAAATAGAAAACATTTTTTTAAAATAAAATATAGAAAACAATATATATGAAAATAATCATAGTAGTAACACTGGCAATGATGATAAAAATAATAATAATATTCGTAAACATCATAAAAATAAAAGTAATAAGACTAGTGGATAGTGGATGATTATCAGTTCAAAGTAATGAGTGTGGCTGTAGACCATATATATCTCTTCAAACGCGAAGCGCTGCGCAAACTGTCAGCACTGTGTGAGTGCTGTGTAGTGATATTGGACTGTTGTTGGAAAAAAAAAAAAATGGGAACATTAGAAAACATAAAATAAAGAGTGTGTGTATGGGTAAATGAATGACCTTTAGGAGGCAATGGTTAAGTGAATGGATGAGACATATGAATATGGTGTAGATACCTCTGATGCTGATGTATGATGTATGGACAGAAAGAGCCTCGCTGTTGATGCCTGAGTGAGATGGTGTGGGAGTGTGCTTTTATACCTGTGGGGAAATGGCTGCTGGAATGCAAACCACAAGACAGGAAGTAAACTCCGGATGACTCATGTCTGGTATCCCTGGAACAAAACATGAACAGGTGCAGTGATTGCAAGGCTCCTCCCAGGGGGGAAGAAGGGAACTGAGTCAGCATAGCCATGTGGAGGATGGCTGGAGGGGGTGAATGTGGTGATAATGGCACGGATGGCCTCGGGAACACAGGGACTGAACTGAAGAGTGATAGGAGGCAGATAATGAGTGTGACAGAAACGAAGGGGGGGGGGAAGGGGAGACAGAAACCTGTTGTGTGATGTGTACTGGAAATACAGCTGATACTAGTGACAGAGCTGGGGAGAGGGTGGGGGGGAGGAGGGGAAAGAGGAGGTAGATGTGATGAATGTTCTATAATGGAAATGAACCTATGAAAGTGGCAGACTTCGGTCGCAAGGAAAAGAGGGGGGAAAAGGGAACCAACAGGGCAAATATGTTTGTAATGAATATTGAAAATGTAATGATCAACATGTCAGAACTGAGGGGGGGGGGGGGAAGGGGGATACAGACATGTGGTGAGTATTGTATGATGTATGGAGTGTGGCAAAAATAGGGGGGAAGAATGAGAGAACATGAAACTAATGAATAATAAGTCTGAGAAGAAGGAAGAAGAGAGAAAAAAACCCACAAAAAAAAAAAACAAAAAAAACAACCACACACCCTCTGATGCGGGTATATATTAAAAATATGTGATATGCTGATTTAATTTTACAACAGGACCCTTTTCTCAGTAGTACCATCCCTGAACATCAGGAGGTTATCTTTAGAAAACCAAAAGATTATAGGAGTTACATAGCCACTAACAGAGTCAAAAAAATTCAAAATTCAATGAGATCCCCTTGGAACAGACTTTTTGACCAAAAAGGTAGTTACAAATGTGGTGGCAGCAACTGTGGCTGTTGTAAGTACATGTGGCACAAGAAAGAAGAAAAAAGAGGTCATGGGGCATGATGGCAACACATACAGCATTAGGCATTTCATCAACTGTAGCAGACAATATGTGGTGTACTGTCTCATTTGTCCCTGCGGTCTATTATATGTGGGTCGTACCATCCGCACTTTGCGTACAAGATTTGGGGAACACAAAAGGAATATCAAACATGCTCATGATAAACACTCCATCCCAAACCACTTCAAAGAAAAACACGACAAGAGCCCCATGGGCCTTAGGGTGTTCGGTTTGGACAGCATACCTAAGGACATAGACACAGGCAGACGTTTCCGCCGTCTATGCCAGAGGGAAACCTTCTGGATCCACCGTTTGGGCACACTATCACCCAGAGGGCTAAATGAGGGGTTGGACATCCAATCTCTCATCTAGTTTTTAAATATTTATCCCCTTTGACTCACTCCCCCCCTTTGTTTTTTTTTTTTTAATATATATATATGCCCATCTGGGTGATGGGATATTTTTAAGATAAGTCACTTTCTTTGTGGTCAATACATTAGGCATATCACCGTTTTAGTTCCTAGAGATGTCATTCTCCTGCTATCATGGCCAAAAGTAGGGGCGGACTGTTGGCTCGTGGGACCCCCGGTCAGTGGGGGGTCTTTGGGCATTTGTGTTCTTGCCCACACTCGGGAGGGCACATGGGGAGGCTCCGGGGGGATCTCATGGGGCCCCTGCTGGCTCCGGGACCCTCTGGTGGTCCATCCGCCCCTGGCCATTAGGGTTTATATGGTTTTATTGCACGATTGTTCTCATTATTTTATTACAAGTCTTCATTATCATAATTTTTCCACCACCATAGTTTATGATTATGTTCAGTTTCTCATGTGCGGTGTGAACTTGGATGATTTATTTATTTATTTATTTATTTATTTTTATATATATATATATATATATATATATATATATATATATATACACAGATTCCTTGCGATCAGTTAAACCAATACAATTACATCAGTATATCACATATTTTTAATATACACCCGCATCAGAGGGTGTGTGGTTGTTTTTTTTTTGTTTTTTTTTTGTTTTGTTTTTTTTCTCTTCTTCCTTCTTCTCAGATTTATTATTCATTAGTTTCATGTTCTCTCATTCTTCCCCCCCCCTATTTTTGCCACACTCCATACATCATACAATACTCACCACATGTCTGTATCCCCCTTCCCTCCTCCCCCCCTCAGTTCTGACATGTTGATCATTACATTTTCAATATTCATTACAAACATATTTGCCCTGTTGGTTCCCTTTTCCCCCCTCTTTTCCTTGCGCCCGAAGTCTGCCACTTTCATAGGTTAATTTCCATTATAGAACATTCATCACATCTACCTCCTCTTTCCCCTCCTCCCCCCCCACCCTCTCCCCAGCTCTGTCACTAGTATCAGCTGTATTTCCAGTACACATCACACAACAAGTTTCTGTCTCCCCCCCCCCCCCCCCCCCCCCCCCTTCGTTTCTGTCACACTCATTATCTGCCTCCTATCACTCTTCAGTTCAGTCCCTGTGTTCCCGAGGCCATCCGTGCCATTATCACCACAACACCACATTCACCCCCTCCAGCCATCCTCCACATGGCTATGCTGACTCAGTTCCCTTCTTCCCCCCTGGGAGGAGCCTTGCAATCACTGCACCTGTTCATGTTTTGTTCCAGGGATACCAGACATGAGTCATCCGGAGTTTACTTCCTGTCTTGTGGTTTGCATTCCAGCAGCCATTTCCCCACAGGTATAAAAGCACACTCCCACACCATCTCACTCAGGCATCAACAGCGAGGCTCTTTCTGTCCATACATCATACATCAGCATCAGAGGTATCTACACCATATTCATATGTCTCATCCATTCACTTAACCATTGCCTCCTAAAGGTCATTCATTTACCCATACACACACTCTTTATTTTATGTTTTCTAATGTTCCCATTTTTTTTTTTCCAACAACAGTCCAATATCACTACACAGCACTCACACAGTGCTGACAGTTTGCTCAGTGCTTCACGTTTGAAGAGATATATATGGTCTACAGCCACACTCATTACTTTGAACTGCTAATCATCCACTATCCACTAGTCTTATTACTTTTATTTTTATGATGTTTACTAATATTATTATTTTTATCATCATTGCCAGTGTTACTACTATGATTATTTTCATATATTTTTTTTATATATTTTATTTTAAAAAAATGTTTTCTATTTATTTACATTTGCAGGTGTAATAATAATAATTTTTTTTTTAATAATTTTTTTAATAATTTTTTTATTTGCTTTGTTTCTTAGTGCATGTATATATCTTTGTATATGTGTATATGCATGTGTATATATGTATGTATATGCGTTTATAAAAACTACAAAAGATTGCACTTTAAATAACCCCCTCCAACCCCTCATCTTATAACAAGTAGAGGAGGTGGAGCTTTGCTCCCAAGGCATCAAGCCCTGGTTATTTACTACTTGACCTCCATACAGGTTGGTCGTCAGCTCTGAGGAAAGGGATTCGTCCCCGAAACGCGTCAGCCATTTGACCGCACTGACAGTGAGAACACCTTGCCCGCCGTTGTGGCCATTGTCATTTTTCTATGCTTTTTAGATACATGCTTCGTCTGTGAGTATGTTTTTATTATTTCATTCCTACAATAAACCTTGGATAATGCACTAGGTGTGTGCGCCTCCTGTTTTCTCTCTAATCAGATACAGTGCAAGCCAACATCTCTATGATCCCTAAGCCGAACTCAGATGACACGCAATGGTCCAATTATAGACCAATCTCCCTCCTTAACGTAGATGTTAAACTCCTAGCTAAAATCCTATCTACTCACCTCAATACATGCATTGGATCCCTAATCCACAATGATCAGGTTGGCTTCATACCAACCCGACAAGCGGGGGACAACGTCAGACGTGCATCCCTTTTAGCACACAAAACTCGCAATATTCCTGCTTGCTTCTTGTCCTTAGACATACGGAAAGTGTTCAACACTGTCTCGTGGCCATACCTACACTACATATTGTGCCGATGGGGTTTTGGCCCGCATTTCTTAACCTGGATCTTTTCTCTCTACCAGGGCCCTTTGGCCAGGATCAAATACTTAGGACGTCGATCTGCTCATTTCCCAATTATGCGTGGCACCAGACAAGGTTGTCCCCTATCCCCTCTGCTTTTCAATTAGCTATAGAACCGCTGGCCCTATTGATTAGGACTGATCCGGATATCCGCGGACTTGAGATAGGAGGCACCTCACATAAACTGTGCTTATTCGCAGATGATGTCTTACTTTTTCTCACCTCTCCCTTAACATCCACACCTACCCTTCTTCGTCTACTTGATAGGTTTGGGAAGCTCTCTGGCCTCCAAATTAATCCCCAGAAGTTACTTGCGCTCAATATCTTGCTACCACCCAATGAACTTAACCATCTAAAATTGATCCTGCCGTTCTCGTGGTTGCAAGGCTCTGTTCCCTTTTTGGGTATAAAATTCACCCCACATATCTCAGGTCTCTATACCGCTAACTACATTCCTATGCTAGCTCATCTAACGGCACTAATGACCAAATGGTCCTCCCTTCCGTTGGCTTGGCTGGGCAGGATAGCTGTTGTGAAGATGTCGATCCTCCCCAAAATCCTTTACCTCTTCAGAGTTCTCCCTATCCCAGTACCTTTTCACTACCTTCGCGTATTACAGCGCCGTATTTCCTCCTATTTTTGGGGCAAAGTCCGCCCCCGTGTTCCTTGCTCTACTCTATACCAATCCAAACTCTATGGCGGTCTGGGCCTCCCTGAAATTAGCAAGTATTACCAAGCGGCGCATATAGCACAATTGCCAAAGTATCATGCTACCAACGAAACCCCGCAGTGGGTCATTCTGGAATCCATTGAGTGCGACCCCTTTAGCACAGCAAACCTTCTTTGGCTGAGACACGTTGATCGCCGCACGATTGCGAATCCCATTACCTCGCATTTTTTGTCCCTTTGGGATAAACTGAAGTCCCGTTATCTCTTACAATCACCCCATAATCCCCTTCTTTCATACCTTCGAAATCCAGCCTTCCCTCCAGCCTGGTCCACGCCGCACGTCTTTACTCGCTGGTTTACGGCTGGTCTCACCCAGACCAGACACTTCGTATGCAGGAATAAATTTAAATCCTTCGCCTCACTATGTGAGTCTCATAACCTCCCTGCCTCTGAGATATTCAGGTATCTGCAGCTGAAGCATTTCTTTGCTCCATACACCACGACAACCAACCCAACACCTACTTTGTCACCTTTTGAGCGAGCATGCCTCAGGGACCCCCATAGACGGGGTCTCATTTCCTATTTATATTCCCTCTTCACAACTTCAACTACCTCATCGTTAACCTCGTATACAAATAAATGGGTAGTGGATTTAGGACGGCAAATCGACCCCTCAGATTGGGACCTTATTTGGTCCAATACCAAAGAGTCGTCGCTGAATATTGTGGCCCTGGAGACCAATTACAAAGTCTTGACCCGCTGGTACCTAGTCCCAGCTAGAATTGCGAAATATACCCCTGATTACCCCTCGGTTTGTTTCAGGGTCTGTGCAGACCTGGGTACATTTTTTCATATTTGGTGGGATTGCTCAATCGTCCGCGCATTTTGGGTGGAGGTTTTTAAAATATTATCTACACTCAGTGCCATAACCCTCTGTCCCGATCCATTAGGCGCGCTTCTTAACCTGCGACCACCTGGCATAGCTAAGGCGAATTTCAAGCTCATTCTACAAGTCACCACCGCAGCCAAGCAGGTTATCGCTAAGTAATGGAAATCTCCCTCGCTGAGTATGACTGCAGTTTCGAATAGGGTCACTCAGGCAATGATTCACGCAAAAATAGAAGCCACTATCCTAGATTCCATCCCTAAGTTCAAGAAGATTTGGAATCCCTGGGTACAGCATTTTCTTCCATCCAATTTTGATGACTCTCTTCTCAATCCGTAATCCACGTCTTTTGTTTTGATGGTACCATTCCTTAACCATACTGCGGTTTTCTCCCTTCTCCCCCTACCGTCCAGCCGTATGCCCATCCTCCCTCCTCATTCCCCCCCTCCCTCCCCATTTTGTTAGGCCTCAACTGCCATTTGATAGTCCTCTTTATTAGTGATGCCTAACCTTGTATCATTGGGTTTCTTACTGTGCAATCAATGTACACCTTCAATGACCCATATTTTTGCTTATTATTTTGTACTGTTCCATGTTAAAATAATAAAATTATTTGAACAAGAACATATGTTCTGATAAGAGAATAGGATTTAAGAGCAGTAGAGGAGCTAGTCTCCCTATTAGCAGTAGCTGGCGATATTTCAGAGGAAGAAGATTATTTAAATGATCCATGGCAGAGACAATCCAAAAGTTAATTCCCCTATAAGGAAAAATAGATAGTTTTTTAGATCTTGTACAGGAATATCCGAGTAAAATAGACTGGATGAATATGGTACATGATAACTTCACTCCAGATGAGAGGCTAGCATTAAAGGAATTAAAGAAGGTCCCAATCCTGATCATTAAAAAGAGTGATGGGGGGGGGGCATTGCTGGATGTAGAACAGAACAGAGCAGAGGCTTGTCTGAGGAGCTCCTGGAATCCTGATCCATCCTGCCATTTCTATTGCTCTCCTGCTGTCCTGTTTGCAGTATCTACTAGGTCAGAGTGCATTGCTACTGTCGGTAACTTTATTGGGATGCCATCTAAACTTAAAAAGGCTTGCATCCCAGCCGGGAGGGAGCAGGCAGCCCTCTCTCCCACATGCTTCAGCAGTCGTCCTGGCTGCACACCTGAGAACTCTCTTATCTGACCTGCACATGGTGGAGGATACTGAAGGTCAGGCTGGCGGGGGGGGGGGTCCCGACAGATTACATCAGTCATCCTGGGAGCTATAGAACAATACAAGACATCGCTCCTGGCCCAGATTGACAGGGTGGCTGAAGACTGCAACTTTATCAGGAATGACCTAGACAGAATCAGAGGTCAGCTGTCTGAAATGGAATCTCGCATCTCAGCTGCTGAAGATCTAACCTTATAACATGAGGCTACCCTTCAATCCCTACAGAACAATGTCCACACTTTGGTTGCTAAAGCAGATAACACTCAGAACTGCCTATACCACAATAATGTCTGAGTCCTGGGGCTGCCAGAGGACACCGAAGGAGATAAACTTGCAGAATTTGTGGAAACATTCTTTAAAGAGCTACTCTATCTGGAAGACATCTTCGCCACTTATGTGGTGGAACACGCCCATAGGGTGCCCCCAGGCAAAGGAGTCCCCAGATCTCCTCCACCGCTGTTCCTCGTCCAGTTTCTGAATTATAGGGACCATGACAAAATCTTGTTGGAGGCTAAGAAGCACCCTTCTCTGCCTTTTAAAAACACGGTGGCACCTGTATTCAGATTTCTCCGCAGAGCTGCAACGCAAACGCAAGACCTTTACTGAAGTTTGCCTTCGCCGCAAGCTGCAGGTCAAGAATATTCCATACAGTATGCTTTATCCAACCCAGATCTCCTCCACCGCTGTTCCTCGTCCAGTTTCTCAGTTATAGGGACCATGACAAAATCTTGTTGGAGGCTAGGAAGCACCCTTCTCTGCCTTTTAAAAACACGGTGGCACCTGTATTCAGATTTTTCTGCAGAGCTGCAATGCAAACGCAAGACCTTTACTGAAGTTCACACCTTCGCCGCAAGCTGCAGGTCAAGAATATTTCATACAGTATGCTTTATCCAAGTCGTCTCCGTGTTCCGTATAATGGCATGATTTGCTTCTTTGACTCCCCTGAAGATGCGGATACCTGGCTACTCACCCTTAGGTAAATTTGCCCCCCCTTTTTTTTCTTGATACAAGTGACTCTATAGCTGTCTCCTACTCCTCAGCCAATCCTGATTATCGTTTACTGGGAAGTGGTGTACTGGTTGCTATATTCTTTTATGCATTTTTCTATTGTTAGGGCTTGTTTGTGGCCCATGATGCACATGGCGTGGCTAACCTGGTTGCCAAGACTGCACCACTCCCCCATTCACCTACATGGGGGATACGGAGTACTTTTACACCCTCTTATTTAACATCTTCCCCCATGTTCTGTGCATTTATACTCCTGATGCTGGAAATATATTTTGTTGTGAGAGCCGCCTTTTTTTTGTTGGCAAGCGGGTGGACCAGTATTTCATATTCTCCAGGACCCTCCCTTCAAGTTCTGTCTGCTGGAAGTTGGATTGCCTATGGACCATTAATGGACATCGCCATCTAGCGGATATTTCAAGTTTTCAAAGTTTTGGGAATCAAACTGTGTCAGCCTATAATGGTTAAAGTTTGGCTACATGGTAGGGTATGTTTAATCCAGTTCATCTCCTGGACACTCAGGTCTCCTATGGTCAGGTACTATGCTAGCTATTGCATCTACTGCTTTGCGGATCATTGTTTCTGTGTGCTACTCCTTTGCAGAATGGTTTATCCTTACTGGTTTTATATCATCTGCATTCCCCCCTTCCCTTCTCCTACCTCTGTTCCTCTTCACTGCTTCTCCCCTTTGTATGGCTATTAAGGCAAAATCTTGGAATGTGCGAGGACTTAACAACAAGTTTAAATGCTCTTTGATGTTTAAATATTTAACAGCCCATAAACCACACATATTTTTACAAGAGACACACTTAATGGGCAATAAGATACTGGCCCTTCACAGAGCCTGGGTTAACTTCTTGCCGACCGCGCATAGCCGAATGACGGCTTCACCGCGGCCGGCCAGTTCTGAGTGGACGTCATATGACGTCCTCCCAGAACGCACTCTCCTGCGCGCCCCAGGGGGCGCGCACCCGGCGATCTCCGTGATCGCTGTGTCCTACGGACACAGCTGATCACGTGATGTGGTGAAAGGCCGATCCCACCGGCCTTTTACCACGTGATCAGCGGTGTCCAATGACACGCTGATCACAGGGAAATGCAAGTGCCGGTTCTCGGCTGCACTTTCCTCACGCTGTCAGATCGTGAGGAAAGTACTGCCGAGAACCGGCAGTTGTCAGAGCGGGGATCGGCACCGATCATCAGGGCACTGATGATCAGTGCCCTGATGATCGGTGCCCAGCAGTGACACCCGCATGTTCCGTCCAGCAGTGCGCCCACTAGCCCCGCCCACCCGTTCCCAGCAGTGCCCCCACCTGTGCCCAGCAGTGCCCCCACCTGTGCCCAGCAGTGCCCCCACCTGTGCCACTCTGCAGTGCCACCTACCTGTGCCCAGAAGTGCCACCTACATGTGCCCAGCAGTGCCACCCACCTGTGCCCACCCACCAGTGCCACCCACCTGTGCCCACCAGTGCCACCCACCTGTGCCCACCCACCAGTGCTGCCCACCAGTGCCACCCACCAGTGCAGCCCAGCAGTGCTGCCAGTCAGTGCCACCAGTCAGTGCCCAGGGGTTGTGCCAGTCAGTGCCGCCAGTCAGTGCCCAGAAGTGATGCCAGTCAGTGCCGTCTATCAGTACCCATCATCAGTGTCACCTATCAGTGCCGCCTATCAGTGCTGCATATCAGTGCCGCCTATCCGTGACCCCTAATTAGTGCTGTCTATCAGTGCCGCCTATCCGTGCCACCTCATTAGTACTGCCTATCAGTGCCCTTTAGTGCTGCCTATCAGTGCCCATCAGTGCCGCCTATCAGTGCCCATCAGTGCCGCCTCATCAACGCAAATCAGTGAAGGAGAAAAAATACCTGTTTGAAAAATTTTATAAAAGAAACAAATAAACTTTTTTTTTTTTTTCAAATTTTTTGCACATTTTTAATTTATAGCGCAAAAAGTAAAGCGCCCAGTGGCGATTAAATACCACCAAAAGAAAGCTCTATTTGTGAGAAAAAAATGATCAAAATTTCATATGGGTACAATGTTGCATGACCGCGCAATTGTCAATCAAAGTGCGGCAGCGCTGAAAGCTGAAAATTGGCCTGGTAAGGAAGGGGGTATAAGTGCCTGGTAGGCAAGTGGTTAAGCAAGTGAGATTATAAGTGAGACGGAGATATTATTTTGACACTGATATACGTGTCATGCTAGGTGGCTTCTTTCTTTTTGTTTGATGCATATTTTTAAAGGTTACTATAACCTGTTCTGCCACCTTTATGAGGTTTTGACTGTTTTTGACATTTTTACGGTGAACACTATCTGGTGACTAGAGAGGAAAAATGGCCTATCAGATTGATGAGGAAATGGATGCAGAAATTAAATCTGCATTTACAAAGAATCTTAATCATCAGATGGATGATGGCAATGTGGACATTAAAACTAAGTTTAAAATACATAAGAAATTAACTACCCAATATCTGAATAGAAAATGGGATATTACATTTTTGGAATCGTATATAGAAAAGGGAATTATCCCCAGAGGGCTAAAGGAGAGAGTAATTACGGCGGAACATCTCCATACTCCTAGGTTTTTGGAAAGATGGAAAGATGTCTGCATCAAACATGGCATTGAGGTCATGCGACTAATAGTGGAAGAGGAGAAGGTTCAATTAAATGAACTATCTAAACAAATAGATTCCAGTATTAAATCCTTGGACCCTCTGAAGGATAACCCCGAATTTGAAAAATATAATGACTTTCTTAAAAAAGAGATAGAAAAAACACAAAAGAATTTGAAATTTACTAAACAACAAAAATTTAAGAGAGACCTGGAGGACTGGGAAAGAGGAGAGATCTTTGATCTATCTAATAATAGAGGAAGAAGTCGATCTAAGCGTAAGAGATATTTTTCCAGAAATAGTAGGCAATATTCATCTATGAGTGAGGATGATGATGATTACAACAGGAGATCCGTTTTTTAGAGGAGGAAAAAACTATAGGGGAAAACCAGGGTATTTTAAAACAGGTAAACAAACAAATAAATATGACAAAAGATGAAAGGAGTACCATGTTTACCCCCAAACTCCCCAATCAAAACCGAACCCGGAGTCACAAGAGATAGAACTAACACCCCAGGAGGATGACAAAGATCTGAAGGTAATAAATCTATCTAAATTTGTTCTAGAAGAGAGACATTATGACCTACTGCGTAAGGGACTGACTTTTTCTCCCACTGATAAAATGGATCTGTTTGAGGTCTATAAAGATCTAAATTTATTTTTGAGGAAAATTATGCTAAGAATTCCATATATTTCTAAAAATGAAAAGAACCCCTTTGGTCTAGATTCAGAAAAGGAACAACAGGCAATTAAAGATTTTCTAAGTCTCTTAGATGAGGCCCTCATTATGAAGGAACCTGTTGAAGAGTGTACCTCTAATAAATGGAAGAGACACACTAGACTAAAAACTCCTTCTAGGAGAATGCCCAATATTAGAGAGAACAAATGGCTCAGTACCTTTCTAGATCTGGTGCATGATGATCTGAGTAAAATCAATTGGTCTATGAGGAATTCGGATAACCTAAATAGAGATGAAAGAAGAGCACTTATGGAGTTAAAAAATGTGAAAGATATTGTGATAAAAAAGAGCGACAAAGGGGGAAATGTAGTATTACTACAGAGTGATGACTATAAGAAGGAAATTCTGAGACAACTGAGGGATTCCAATACATACCGTAAACTTCATTTGAACCCCTTCCCCAAATTAGTTGAGGCTTTAAATAGGAAGGTCAAATGGGCATTTGAAGCAAATCTTTTAACAAAACAAGAATGCGATATGCTGACAGTAGATACTTACAATATCCCTACATTCATGTTATCCCAAAAATACACAAGAACCCCACCCAACCACCGGGACGTCCAATAGTATCAGCTATAAAAGGCCCACTTGAAACAGTCGGCAAATTTGTCGATGCCCTTATTAAAGATCTGGTCATTGAACTTAGATCTTATGTAAAGGATACCGGAGATGTATTGGCAAAAATTGGAAATTTTAAAGGTACCAGAGGGAGCACTTTTAGTGGGTATAGACGTTGAATCACTATATACCTCTACCTCACATATTTGGGGCTTGAGAGCTATAGCTTTTTTTCTGGAGATACATTTCCCAGAAATGGAGGTTCAGAATGAATTCATCTTGGACCTCTTGGAATTCATGCTGACCCATAATTGGTTTCAATTCCTGTGGGCCTTTTAACAACAAATATGTGGTACTTCCATGGGAGCACCCTGGGCTCCGGCCTATGAATGTCTTCATCTGGGCCTATGGGAAGAAGATTTGGTATATCCATCTATTCCCTTCAATCAACATGTGGTGAAATGGCTGAGATACATTGATGACGTCCTGATGGTATGGGATGGAGATATGGATCAATTGGAAAGCTTTCTTGGACTTCTAAATGATAATGACAGGAATATTAGACTAACATATACTGCAGATAGTAAAGTAATCTCATTCCTGGATCTTTCAATTTCAATACATGAGAATAGATTAACCACTAAAACATTTAGAAAAGAAACAGCAGCAAATACACTTTTACATGCTACCAGCTACCATCCGGAAAGTCTAAAACAGGGTATACCCACTGGCCAATTTCAGAGAATTAAAAGGAATTATATGGATGAAGCCCAATATAGAGCTGAATCTATTCAGCTTTATAAAAGGTTTAGGGAAAGGGGGTATTCACATAGAACCTTGAGAAGAGCCAATCGTAGAGCCTCTTATAATACAAGATGAATTAATCAACAAATTAAAATCTAAACCTGGGGAGGAATCTTTAAATCAACCTGTAAGGTTTATAACTAAATTTGGACAACAATGGAAGGAAGTTAAGAGGGCTCTGGAGTTACATTGGCATTTATTAACTCAAAATCCAGGAATAGCACAAATTGTAGGCGATAGTCCACATATGAAAGCAAAAAGAGCCCAGAACTTGAATGATATTCTAGTACAGTCAGAATTTCAAAGAGTCCCCCAAACAAATTGGTTAACTAGGCAAAATCGTATAACTGGCATGTTTCCATGTGGCCATTGCCAAATTTGTCCATATGTACACAAGACTAATCAGTTTTTCAAAACGGACGAATCCCAGGTATTCCAAATACGAAATTTTATTAACTGTTCTAGTAATAAGGTAATCTATATGATAGAATGTCCATGTAAAAAAAAATATATATAGGGAAAACCAAAAGAACCCTTAGAACTAGGATTGGTGAACATCTGAGAGATATTAAAAATGAGAACAGGAATAAGAATGAAAGAGAGAGGGAAAACCCGTTAGCCCAACATTTTAAGGAGGTACATGGGGGTATGATTGATGGTTTGAAAGTCAAGGGAATTTTCCTGCTAAACATTTCAGCTAGACGGGGTGATTTTGATAAAGTTCTCCTCCAAAAAGAAAAATTTTGGATATACTCTTGGTACGTTAGTCCCACACGGATTAAATACAGAACTTAATTTCAAGGTTTTCCTGAATTAAATAAAAGAATTAAACCTCTATGTTGAGGCTATGCCCACATTGCCATCTGAGTCTAAAGAATCATATTCCTCTTCTTTAAGATGATTTTTTTCTTCTTTTGAATAAGGCTTTCCTTGCAATGTCACCATTTAGTACATGCTTTTCTATGTAATTTTGGCTTTTAATGTAGTGATAGTTTTTCAACACAAGAGGGCGACATAAACAACTTTGTATGCAATTAGGGCACTATATAAGGCAATGGAAGAGAAGTCCCCTCTCAGTTCTGACGAAGTCTGCGGTGATTGGTGGATGAAACGCGTCAACGTGATGACATCATTACGCTCAGCATTTTCATAGGGTGCGGCGCCCACGAGGAGGGAAGAAGCTGTTTGCTTCAGCTCCATATTGGAAAGGCACGAGGCACAAAAGATTACGATGAGGCTATCACCCTAAGCAGCCCGCACATGGCAACCTAGAGTCACAGCTCACTTCCCCCGGTGGCAAGTTATTAGCCTGTTTGGCTCAGATAGCCTATATTATTATTTATATACAGGGAGCATACTCCACATATTAGGAACCATGTGCCTATCAGCCCTGTTTTTGGGGAATTTTTGAACTCCTATTGGAGGAATATGTTTACACTATGCTACATACGGGCTGCGGTATGTGATAGTAGCCTCATATATCTATAAGGAACCGCATCATTTCTCAGTAAGAGTAATTTTTGGAAACCCTAAATTGGGTATATATACTTAGGTATATTTTGCCTGTTACAATCAGCTAGGATTTTACATACAAGGACCACCTGGCTCTCCACCCCCATATTCACTATTGGAAACACAAAGACCTGATCTTATATTCAAGTGAGGTGAAGTCTCCTTGATCCTATTTATGGTAATATATTTTTTACCTTTATATATTTATCCCATTCGGGTTTTTTGTTTGATTTTCATGATTTATGTTTATACATTCCCAGAATCACTTGTTACTGTGGATTCATTTCCATTTGGGGTGGTTACCCAGGAAGGCCTTGCATTCATCATTTTTTCATGATGGTCAAGCTCATGAGAAGGTAATGGAATTATTAGTTTACCATTTTGTTTGGCTGCCTTGTTCAAGTACATGACTTGTGCATACATTATTTTTATGTTTCCACTACTATGATCCTTCTTTGGTTTCCATTATAGGAAGTCATTCCGCTTATTCTGGTATTTACCAAAGAATATCTTTGAAGAATGCTCTCCCTATCCAGACACAATGTGGAAACACATGAAAATTTGTGATCACGTAGTTAGGAAACTTCATTGCCTTATGTGGATTCCTGCTTTGCCGACAATTATCCAGATTTGAAGACGCTGCTTGCTTTTAATTTTGTATTTTTATTATGTTTTGTTCACCGTGTCTATTTCTAACCTCTTTATGATCCATGGGATCAAATAAAATATTTTTGTAGTTATTGAATGCAGTTATATTACTCCGCTTGGATTTTTAATTAACCACTTTTTGTGGGCAGTGTTGCTCTCGTCAGACTGCCATATTTTCTACTATGTATTTTGAGTTTATAAATCCACATTTATATTATAAGTGAGACGGAGATATTATTTTGACACTGATATACGTGTCATGCTAGGTGGCTTCTTTCTTTTTGTTTGCTTGAATCAGAGGACTTGCCATCATCCATATAGCAGGCCCACATTGTCCTTATTCCCAAGCCAGGAAAAGATCCATGTCATTGTGCCTCCTACAGGCCTATATCCCTATTAAATTATGACCTTAAATTGTAACCAAGGTGCTGGCAGTCAGGCTTATGAAGGATCTTCCCTCTTTAATTACTACTGACCAAACCAGGTTTATGCCGGACAAATTAACCAACATCAACTTGAGAAGGGTACTTACCCACCTGCAGCTACCTTCTGAGGATTGTACCACCAGAACACTGGTAGCCTTGGATGTTGAGAAATCCTATGATTCGGTCTCCTGGAGGTACATGGGAGAGGTACTGAACTACTTTAGCTTTGGCCCAGTATTCCAGAAATGGTTTAGGCTGCTTTACAAGTTCCCTGTTGCGAGGATCAGACTGGCAGGGGAGTTTTCCCATACATTTCAGATCCATCGCGGGACATGGCAGGGGTGCCCGTTCTCCCCTTCACTGTTCGTGCTTGCCATGGAACCACTTGCTGAGGCATTCTGTCACTCTGACAAAGTGTTGGGTATACGTGTAGGTAATAGTACAAAGTCATCTGCATAATGCTAATTTTTCAGTGATATTTTTGCAAGATCCAGGCCCATCATTGCAGGAGGCTTTAGCTATACTCTTTGCCACTTTTTCCGGGCTCCACACTAACTGGGACAAAATCGCTCATTTTGCCTATAGACTCCGATGCCCAAGCTGCAGCTGACCCAGGCCTCCCCCCACAGTGGAGTACCTCCATTTTTATTTCCCCTGACATGCAAAACTTTTGCCGATTACATTTGGAACCAGCAGTACAGACCATTAGGCAGAGGCTAAGGGACTGGAATAATCTCCCCTTGACCATAAGCTGGAGTATAAATCTAGTCAAAATGAAAATATTGCCTGTGTTACTATATGCCTTGCAGCACTCCTTGATCTGGATCCCCACTAAAATTTTTTCTCATCTCCACTCTCTAATAAGTTAATTTATTTGGAGAGATCGCCCCCCCCCCCCCCCCCGAGATTTAGTAAAAAAAAAAATACTTTGTCAGCCTTGGGCGCAAGGAGGCCTGGTGTGTCTAGATCTGTACAAATACTTCTTGGCTGCCTTACTCACCCATGTGCACATGCACATAATTGGGTAAGCACTAACGACACTAGTGGTCCCTGAAGCTGCTTACCTTGGCTCATACAAAGCCCTTAGTACTCTACCGTATCATGGTCCTAGACTCTCATTTCATCGCCTCCTGAAAGCTGTAATCCAGGCCTGGAGATTTGTCGTCTCTCTGGCCTCTGCCTCCTGGTCACCATATACTACCCTATGGTTCAACCCGCTGCTCTCTGAATTTTTAACCATCTCATACCCCTCTCTTTGGGCCTCTAGGGGGATTAAATATTTTAAAGATATCTGTGACATAGATAATATCACCTTTGATAAATTGAAACAACTCCATGACCTCCCAAATTCTTTGTTTTTTCGATTCCTGCATCTCTGCCATGTCTATTCTTCGAAATTTGGGGCTGACCCACTTCATTTATTAAAAGCGATTTCTCCTGCGCTCCGGGACCCAGGCCGGTGGCGAGTAGATGGAATTAGAACCTCCAGAGAGGCAACCACCGGAGTATCCAAAGTCGTGCAGCTCCAAACCAAGGCTGGGGAAGCCCGAACAAACTGTGAAGTGAAACAACAAGAAGCGCACTAACCTTGTGCATTACCTCAGTAACCAAAATTTATTTAATGAAGGAATGGTACTCACAAACAGCGAATAAAAACAGGCATTTAAGTCCACCCAGGGACTTCAAAGGCAAGAGGCCAGCGCGAATCCCATCATGGGTGTAGGTACTCAGTCCAGCTGACGCGTTTCGAAGGTCAAGCCTTCTTCCTCAGAGCTGACTGGACTGAGAGTGTATGCTCCCATTTATGCCCACAGACTGAAATGGGACCCTCCCAAATGGGTTGGGCTGTCCTGGGCCGGGGGGAGGGGCCCGGGTATCAACAAAGAACAGTAATCAATAGTCATCCAGATAAAATAATCATAAAATTAAAATAAAATGTATGTATATAAATGGTGGATAATACATTATATATTAAAAAATGCAGCTTATCAATACCATAGTAGGAGTAAAAAATAAAAAAATTAATTAAAAATTAGTTATTAGTATTATACTGATCATCGGACGCATAAAATGTATATAAAAAATATATATATATATACATAGAAATATAAAAATCTATATATAAATATACATATCAATGGACATAGAGGAACCCACACAATTGCATGAACTATACATTGTCTGTTTGTTCATAGATGATGAGCAATTCAGCTAGAGTGTTTGTTAAAAATACCAAAATTCATAGAATTAATGTAAAGTTATATATGAACACAAGTGCAAAGAAAAAAGTATAAACATACATTCATATTACCAAAGCCGGGGGATGTTTCATATAGAATGGAGGAAGAGGATGGTAAATTCCAAGTGGAGTTCATTACATTTATGTATTACTACTCGGCAGCAGAGTGAGAGCTTGTAATCATGATCAAAGAGCAGACAGGGTCCACCTATGGATCTCTGTATTATTGTCAGTTCAGCAGCAGAGGGAGATCTTGTAAGCCTAATATGGCTGCAGACCGGAACAGCCTGTGGAGCGCACGCCGCTGTGGAACGCACGCCTCTGTGGCGTGGTACTAAATGCGCATGCGCGAACCAATCCGCGCCTGCGCATTACGAGCAGCGCTCGCACAATCACAGCGTTCCATGCGCGCGCACATATCCGGCGGCGCTGCTCGATCCCCGCAGGGTCATAGATTCTCTATCTCCCCACTGACTGGCTCCCCACTGCGATGTGTGTTAAAGGTTATGAATGCCTATCAAGACTTGATAGTAATGGGGCCAGGTCGTCAGAGCAATTGACAATGTGATAGCCAAACCCTATGGCTGAAACTCATCGTCAGAACTCACCATAATAGTCAATTATAAAAAACACCATTTTTTTAAAAGAAATTAAAAAAATATGCGATATAGTTAATTAAATAGATGATTAAATAGATGATTGAGTACAGATTAATAAATAGTACAATATGAAATATGAAATAATAATAAAAAAATTATAAAAAATGTGAGATAGTAATTAAGAACTATGAAGTAATAAGTATAAAATAATATATGAAATATGACATGTGAAATATGATGTATGAGTGTACACAGACGCACAAATATACACGCCTATAGAACGCCAACACCTACGCTCACCTATTTGTACGTGCATATACAACTACACACATATATATATATATATATATATATACACACACACATATGTGCACATGCATACAGTTGCAAGAAAAAGTATGTGAACCCCTTGGGATTACGTGGAGTTTTGCATGAATTGGGCATAAAATGTGCTCTGAACGTCATCTAAGTCACAACAATAGAAGAACACAGTCTGCTGAACATAATACTACACAAACATTAGATGTTGCCATGGTTTAATTGCACATAACATGTAAACATTCACAGTGCAGGGAAGAAAAAGTATGTGAACTTTTGGACTTAATAACTGGTTGACCCTCCTTTGGCAGCAATAACCTCAACCAAATGTTTCCTGTAGTTGCAGATCAGACCTGCGCAACGATCTGGAGTCATTTTGGACCACTCCTCTTCACAAAACTGTTTCAGTGTAGCAATATTCTTGGGATGTCTGGTGAGAATCGCTCTCTTAAGGTCATGCCACAGCATTTCAATCGGGTTGAGGTCAGGACTCTGACTGGGCCACTCCAGAAGGAGTATTCTGTGCTGTTGCAGCCATTGTTTTGTTGAATGACTTGTTTGCTTTGGGTCATTGTCCTGTTGCATCACCCATCCTCTGCGGAGCTTCAGTTGGCGGACAGATGGTCGTACGTTTTCCTGCAAAATGTCTTGATAAACTCTGGAATTCATTTTCCCATCAATGACAACAATCCGTCCAGGCCATGAGGCAGCAAAGCAGCCCCAAACCATGATGCTCCCTCCGCCATGTTTCACAGTGGGGATGAGGTTTTGATGTTGGTGTGCTGTGCCTTTTTTTTCTCCACACATAGTGTTGTGTGTTCTTCCCAAACAACTCAATCTTGGTTTCATCTGTCCACAGTATATTCTGCCAGTAGTGCTGTGGAACATCCAGGTGCTCTTTTACAAACTTCAAACGTGCTGCAATATTCTTTTTGGACAGCAATGGCTTCCTCCGTGGTGTCCTCCCATGTACTCCATTCTTGTTTAATGTTTTCCTGATTGTAGATGTGTCACTAAAAATGTTAGCATGTGCCAGAGATTTCTGTAGGTCTTTAGCTGACACTCTGGGATTCTTCTTTATCTCATGCAGCATTCTGCGCTGTGCTCTTGCAGTCATTTTTACAGGACGACCACGCCTAGGGAGAGTAGCAACAGTGCTAAACTTTCTCCATTTGTAGACAGTCTGTCTTACCGTGGACACATGAACATCAAGGCTTTTGGAGATACTTTTGTAACCCTTTCCAGCTTCATGCAAGTCAACAATTCTTGATCGTAGGTCTTCTGAGAGCTCTTTTCAGCGAGGCATGGTTCACATCAGACAGTGCTTCTTGAAGCCAGTAAACCCAAAACAGGTGTGTGTTTTTTAAGGGCAGGACAGTTGTCAGCAACACATCCAATATCATCACACTGATTGGAGTCAAGGTTGGCTCACTCCTGGCTCCAATTAGCTCTGGGAGAAGTCATTAAGCTAGGGCCTCACATACTTTTTCCTCCCTGCACTGTGAATGTTTACATGTTATGTGCAATTAAACCATGGCAACATCTAATGTTTGTGTAGTATTATGTTCAGCAGACTGTGTTCTTCTATTGTTGTGACTTAGATGATGTTCAGAGCACATTTTATGCCCAATTCATGCAAAACTCCACGTAATCCCAAGGGGTTCACATACTTTTTCTTGCAACTGTACATGCATACACACAACCTGTGCCACAGTCCTGTGTCATATCTAGGCTGATGTATATCCTGTAGAATTATATACATATATATATACACACATGCACATACACCCATACACCTGAACACAAATACACAGATGTCCCACAAATGCATATACTGTATGTACACACATATATACACATACACGTATATATACAGTCATGGCCGAAATTGTTGGCACCCTTGATATTTTTCCTGAAAATCATGTATTTCTCACGAAACGTATTGCATTAACACATGTTTTGCTATACACATGTTTATTCCCTTTGTGTGTATTGGGACAAAACAAAAAAAGGGAGGAAAGAAAGCAAATTCGACATAATGTCACACAAACCTCCAAAAATGGGCTGGACAAAAGTATTGGCACCCTTTCACAACTGCGGATAAATAAGAATGTTACAAGCATGTGATGCTCCTGTAAACTCACCTGGGGCAAGTAACAGGTGTGGGCAATATAGAAATCACACCTGAAAGCAGATAAAAAGGAGAGACGTTCACTTAACCTTTGCATTGTGTGTCTGTCTGTGCCACACTAAGCATGGACAACAGAAAGAGGAGACGAGAACTGTCTGAGGACCTGAGAACCAAAATTGTGGCAAAATATCAACAATCTCAAGGTTACAAGTCCATCTCCAGAGAACTAGATTTGCCTTTGTCCACAGTGCGCAACATTATCAAGAAGTTTGCAACCCATGGCACTGTAGCTAATCTCCCTGGTCGTGGACGGATGAGGAAAATTGATGAAAGATTGCAACGCAGAATAGTCCGGATGGTGGATAAGCAGCCCCAAACATGTTCCAAAGACATTCAAGCTGTCCTGCAGGCTCAGGGAGCATCAGTGTCAGCGCGAACTATCCGTCGACATTTAAATGAAATGAAACGCTATGGCAGGAGACCCAGGAGGACCCCACTGCTGACACAGAGACATAAAAAAGCAAGACTACAGTTTGCCAAAATGTACTTGAGTAAGCCAAAAGCCTTCTGGGAAAACGTCTTGTGGACAGATGAGACCAAGATAGAGCTTTTCGGTAAAGCACATCATTCTACTGTTTACCGAAAACGGAATGAGGCCTACAAAGAACAAAACACAGTACCTACGGTAAAATATGGTGGAGGTTCAATGATGTTTTGGGGTTGTTTTGCTGCCTCTGGCACTGGGTGCCTTGACTGTGTGCAAGGCATCATGAAATCTGAGGATTACCAAAGGATTTTGGGTCGCACTGTAGGGCCCAGTGTCAGAAAGCTGGGTTTGCGTCCAAGATCCTGGGTCTTCCAGCAGGACAATGACCCCAAACATACGTGAAAAAGCACTCAGAAATGGATGGCAAAGAAGCGCTGGAGAGTTCTGAAGTGGCCAGCAATGAGCCCAGATCTAAATCCCATTGAACACCTGTGGAGAGATCTTAAAATTGCTGTTGGGAAAAGGTGTCCTTCCAATAAGAGAGACCTGGAGCTGTTTGCAAAGGAAGAGTGGTCCAAAATTCCGGGTGAGAGGTGTCAGAAGCTTATTGATGGTTATAGGAAGCGACTGATTTCAGTTATGTTTTCCAAAGGGTGTGCAACCAAATATTAAGTTAAGGGTGCCAATACTTTTGTCCAGCCCATTTTTGGGGTTTTGTGTGACATTATGTCATATTTGCTTTTCTGCCTCTGTTTTATATTTGTTCCAATACATACAAAGGGAATAAACATGTGTATAGCAAAACATGTGTTAATGCAATACCTTTTTTGTGTGAAATACTTGATTTTCAGGAAAAATATCAAGGGTGCCAACAATTTCGGCCATGACTGTATATATACATACACATATATGCACATACACATACATATACATACAAACCCCACCGGTACCAAGGTCATGGATACCTGGGTGGGACATAAACCCAGTAGATACACTAAATATGTCTGTCACTAGCGGGAGATTAGATGAGTGTATGAATTTCGAGGTCATCATTCAGTCCTCTAGGAGACAAAGTATCCAATGTAAAAATCCAAAAACTCTCCCTTTTGGACAGTTCTTGGTGTCTCCTCCCACTATCCAAGTCCCTAGTGATGACCTCAATCCCGAACACTCTCATACCATGATAATCGCTCGAATGCTTTTCTTTAAAATGGCGGGGAACTGAGTATTTATCTCTCCCTAATTTGATACTACTCTTATGCTCACTGATCCTGATCCTAAGGCAACATGAGGTGCGGCCTACATATAGTAAGCCACATGGACAAATTATGCCATAAATGACAAAGGAGGTGCCGCAATTTATAAATTGTTTGATAGGATACCTTTTTCCGTCCGTACTTGTGAACTCTCGTTTTCGATGGCATATGATCCCACAGGTGCCACAGTTCGAGATGCCACATCTATAACTCCCCTTTTGGTCAAATAACACTGACCACGGGCCCGGGTTGGCTGTCGTGGCTTTAAGCACTCTACTTGGCGCTATTTGACTTCTAAGATCTCTCGGTTTTCTGAAGATAAGCGTAGGCTTATCCAGAAGTGCATTACCAAGTGTGGGGTCATTCTTAAGAATAGTCCAATTTTTGGACAGTATTTGTTTGATGTCCCAGGACTTACTACTGAATCTGGTACAGAAGCGTACTTCCTTGTTGTTAAAAGTAACAGTAGAATTTTCAGAGTTATGTTCAATTTCTGTAGGGACAATGGGATCAAACATCACTAAGTATTTCTGAAAGGCCGTCTCTATATGACTTTCCTTGTAACCTTTGTCTTTGAATTTCTGTTTAAGGATATAACTCTGTTCAATATAGTCTTGTTTGAGCGTGCATGTGCGTTTTAGCCTGCAAAACTGTCCAAAGGGGACATTCTGGATCCATTGGGGGTGGTGGTTGCTCTTGGCGTGTAAGTAAGAGTTGCCTGCTGTCGGCTTAAAATGTGTGTTAGAGCATATCACACCATTACTCTCATGTCTAAGTTCTAGATCTAGAAAAACTAACGTGTCGTCAATCACATGAGTAAATGAAATGTTGTATGGGTTATTTCTACAATGATCTAGGAAGCCATCTAGTTCTTGATCAGTACCGTTCCAGATAATAATAATGTCGTCTATATATCTTCCGTATAAGACTAGATTTGCGCTAAAGGGATTGTTGCTCCAAATGTACTTGTTTTCCCAAAAACCCATAAAAATATTTGCATAGCTGGGAGCAAAACGAGCTCCCATAGCTGTGCCCTGAATCTGGCGGTAGTGTTTATCTAGAAACGAAAAGTAATTGTGGTCCAGTGCAAATTTAAGGCAATTGAACAGAAATTGGATCATATGCATGTGCACATATGTGTGTATATATATATATATATATATATATATATATATATATATATATATATATGTGTGTAGTTGTATATGCACGTACAAATAGGTGAGCGTAGGTGTTGGCATTCTATAGGCGTGTATATTTGTGCGTCTGTGTACACTCATACATCATATTTCACATGTCATATTTCATATATTATTTTATACTTATTACTTCATAGTTCTTAATTACTATCTCACATTTTTTATAATTTTTTTATTATTATTTCATATTTCATATTGTACTATTTATTAATCTGTACTCAATCATCTATTTAATCATCTATTTAATTAACTATATCACGTATTTTTTTAATTTCTTTTAAAAAAATGGTGTTTTTTATAATTGACTATTATGGTGAGTTCTGACGATGAGTTTCAGCCATAGGGTTTGGCTATCACATTGTCAATTGCTCTGACGACCTGGCCCCATTACTATCAAGTCTTGATAGGCATTCATAACCTTTAACACACATCGCAGTGGGGAGCCAGTCAGTGGGGAGATAGAGAATCTATGACCCTGCGGGGATCGAGCAGCGCCGCCGGATATGTGCGCGCGCATGGAACGCTGTGATTGTGCGAGCGCTGCTCGTAATGCGCAGGCGCGGATTGGTTCGCGCATGCGCATTTAGTACCACGCCACAGAGGCGTGCGTTCCACAGCGGCGTGCGCTCCACAGGCTGTTCCGGTCTGCAGCCATATTAGGCTTACAAGATCTCCCTCTGCTGCTGAACTGACAATAATACAGAGATCCATAGGTGGATCCTGTCTGCTCTTTGATCATGATTACAAGCTCTCACTCTGCTGCCGAGTAGTAATACATAAATGTAATGAACTCCACTTGGAATTTACCATCCTCTTCCTCCATTCTATATGAAACATCCCCCGGCTTTGGTAATATGAATGTATGTTTATACTTTTTTCTTTGCACTTGTGTTCATATATAACTTTACATTAATTCTATGAATTTTGGTATTTTTAACAAACACTCTAGCTGAATTGCTCATCATCTATGAACAAACAGATAATGTATAGTTCATGCAATTGTGTGGGTTCCTCTATGTCCATTGATATGTATATTTATATATAGATTTTTATATTTCTATGTATATATATATATATATTTTTTATATACATTTTATGCGTCCGATGATCAGTATAATACTAATAACTAATTTTTAATTAATTTTTTTATTTTTTACTCCTACTATGGTATTGATAAGCTGCATTTTTTAATATATAATGTATTATCCACCATTTATATACATACATTTTATGATTTTTATTTTATCTGGATGACTATTGATTACTGTTCTTTGTTGATACCCGGGCCCCTCCCCCCGGCCCAGGACAGCCCAACCCATTTGGGAGGGTCCCATTTCAGTCTGTGGGCATAAATGGGAGCATACACTCTCAGTCCAGTCAGCTCTGAGGAAGAAGGCTTGACCTTCGAAACGCGTCAGCTGGACTGAGTACCTACACCCATGATGGGATTCGCGCTGGCCTCTTGCCTTTGAAGTCCCTGGGTGGACTTAAATGCCTGTTTTTATTCGCTGTTTGTGAGTACCATTCCTTCATTAAATAAATTTTGGTTACTGAGGTAATGCACAAGGTTGGTGCGCTTCTTGTTGTTTCACTTCACAGTTTGTTCGGGCTTCCCCAGCCTTGGTTTGGAGCTGCACGACTTTGGATACTCCGGTGGTTGCCTCTCTGGAGGTTCTAATTCCATCTACTCGCCACCGGCCTGGGTCCCGGAGCGCAGGAGAAATCGCTTTTAATAAATGAAGTGGGTCAGCCCCAAATTGCGAAGAATAGACATGGCAGAGATGCAGGAATCGAAAAAACAAAGAATTTGGGAGGTCATGGAGTTGTTTCAATTTATCAAAGGTGATATTATCTATGTCACAGATATCTTTAAAATATTTAATCCCCCTAGAGGCCCAAAGAGAGGGGTATGAGATGGTTAAAAATTCAGAGAGCAGCGGGTTGAACCATAGGGTAGTATATGGTGACCAGGAGGCAGAGGCCAGAGAGACGACAAATCTCCAGGCCTGGATTACAGCTTTCAGGAGGCGATGAAATGAGAGTCTAGGACCATGATACGGTAGAGTACTAAGGGCTTTGTATGAGCCAAGGTAAGCAGCTTCAGGGACCACTAGTGTCGTTAGTGCTTACCCAATTATGTGCATGTGCACATGGGTGAGTAAGGCAGCCAAGAAGTATTTGTACAGATCTAGACACACCAGGCCTCCTTGCGCCCAAGGCTGACAAAGTATTTTTTTTTTTACTAAATCTCGGGGGGGGGGGGGGGGGGGGGCGATCTCTCCAAATAAATTAACTTATTAGAGAGTGGAGATGAGAAAAAATTTTAGTGGGGATCCAGATCAAGGAGTGCTGCAAGGCATATAGTAACACAGGCAATATTTTCATTTTGACTAGATTTATACTCCAGCTTATGGTCAAGGGGAGATTATTCCAGTCCCTTAGCCTCTGCCTAATGGTCTGTACTGCTGGTTCCAAATGTAATCGGCAAAAGTTTTGCATGTCAGGGGAAATAAAAATGGAGGTACTCCACTGTGGGGGGAGGCCTGGGTCAGCTGCAGCTTGGGCATCGGAGTCTATAGGCAAAATGAGCGATTTTGTCCCAGTTAGTGTGGAGCCCGGAAAAACGACGATTTGAGACCCTTCTACGGGTTGATGACTTAACTAAACCTCTATCCACAGTCTATAAAGCTGTTCTGCAATCCATCCATACTGGTCTTGAGTCCCTTCAACAGAGGTGGTGGGTGGAGGAGCCAGAGCTGGATGGTGAAGATTGGAAAAACAGTTGGGAATACCCCTTTACCCACCTGGTAGCTACTAGAGATAGGCTAATTCATTTCAAAATACTTCATATGGCATACTTCACCCTGCAGCGCATCCATAGAATTTACCCTACTGTACAGCCAAACTGTTGGAGGTGTGGAGACGCCCCTGCAGACTTTTTCCTCATTTTTTGGTATTCAAACATTTTAGACGGATGTCCTCTGTTTCATTTGCTTGGTCACCACAATTTCTGTCCCCTCAGCGGTGTCAGTTTGCCTACTGGGTCTGGTCGACAAGCTGGCTTTCTCTAGGGCTTCCAGAATATTATTAAGTCTACTGCTTTTTTATGCTAGGAAGGCCATTGTGTTGATCTGGAAATCTGATAGCCCCCCTACTCTAGGCCATTGGAAGAAGCCGGTGAACACAGTGATTCTCCTATATAAAATGACCTACCTCTCACGAGGTTGCCTAAATAAAGTTCATAAAGTTTGAATATCTGGTTGGAATCCTCCTCTACTGTCAGTGCTGAAGAGCGTAAAATTTCTGCCTACTCTCATGCTCAACCCTTCATAAATATCCCTACATGGTGGGAGATTGGTGAGGAGTTGTTGTCTGGGGTCTCCATTATATGTCCCCCTCCTGCCTTACCCAACCCCCTTGGGGGGGGGAGGGTAATGGGAAACTTATTCTTGGTACTCTTTGTGATATGGTATACTATACTCATTAGGTACCTGATCTCTCTAATGTTATTTATGGAATGTTTCCAAAATTTATGTTTATGATTTTTTCCATAAAAAGTGATAGAGGGGGCAATGTTGGCCTCCTGTCGGAAAAAATATACAAGAAGGTGGTGTGGAGGGAGCCACAGGACAAGACATGTACAAGACTGCCTGGAAATCCTTTCCCATGTCCAATGACATCTCTTAATTATAAACTATTCCTTGCATATGATGCAAACCTAATTTCCAACAAGAAATTGGAGTATTTGAGGGGGGGGGGCGGGAGTTCAATACCCCTACATTCTACTGTATATAATTCCCAAAATACACAAAAACCTGCAGAACCCTCTGGTTTGGCCCATCATTTCAGCAGGTCGGGGATCATGTTGAGAAATATATTGATTCCCTCATTAAAGAACTGGTGGTGGGCTTGCCTTCGTATGTGCAGGACACAAGAGATTGAAAAGGTGGAGGTACAGGCTAGAACATTACTAGTAGGAATTGAGGTTGAATAATTCTACACATCTATACCTCACCACTGGGGACTAGGCATGGTGTGCCATTACCTTGAGACAAGCTTCCCCAGAATGGGAGTGCAGAATGAGTTCATACTAATCTATTGGACTTTGCACTCAACAATAACATTTTTAAAATTCTGGGTGTAAGCTAACAATAGGTGAGGGGGATCTTGGGGTCCCCCTGGGCACAAGCTTGTGCATGCCTCCACCTGCGATGGTGGGAGGAAGATACAGTATACTGTTCACCTTTGTACCTCACAGGATTCGGCTAAGGTACATAGATGACGTCCTGATGCGCTGTAACGGTTCCCCTATAGAACTCTAGAAGTTCACAATGGAACTCAGTAATAATATCAGACTCACTTATAAATTTGACTCAAATGAATTCCCATTTTTGGACCTCTTCATCTTTATTGGCATACTTATAATATTAGACTAACAACAAAAACCTAACAAAGAACTTTGGAAAAAAAGGAAACAGCTGCAAATACTCTGTTTAATGCCTCTAGTGGTGATAGTGGTAGTACTTGATAAAAGGAATACCAATGCGTCAATTTCTAAGAATCCGGAGAAATTGCTCAAGGGAGGATGACAATATGGTTGTCAATGGGATAATGTGTGCAATGCAAGGGCATGTCTACACTAGGTCTTCTCAATTAGCTGCCATTGTTGGCCCTGAACCACTGTTAGAGGCAAGACATGCCAGGAACACTTACCTACAGGCAAGCTTATAATAATGCTTACCTGTAGGCAGGGCCGTTGTTAGAAATCATGGGGCCCCCATACAGCCTACCTGATGGGGCCCCCTTTGACCCCCTGGCCCCACCCTTGACCACAACCCTGGTCCCTCCCCTGTTTCAAAACAAAATGCAGCTTTGTTTTCAAGTGCATCCAGTAGAAGAAGAAGCAGTTACAAATACAAGTGTAAATGAGGCTACAGGGTTTTTTTCTCAGAACATAGCTGAAGAAACTATCACACCTCCATCGCACCACTTACTGTCAACATCGTCAACAACACCCCCCAATGTGCTATATACAGAGTGCAGAGTTCAGGAGTGTGCGACATACAGAGTGCAGTGTATTACCCAAAAAAGTGCAGAACTCAGTGGTGCCCTATGTACAGAGTGCAGAGTTGAGAAGTGTGCTACAGTTGGAGTGCAAGGTTTTACCAGCATGCTGATAACAGAGTGCAGAATTGAGGAGTGTGCTACATACAACGTGTAGAATTCAGCGGTGTGCTACAAACAGCAGGATTTAGAAGTGTGCAGTATACAGAGTGCACGGTTCAGGAGAGGGAAGTATACAAAGTGCAGGGTTCAGGAGTGCGCAGTGTACAGAGTGCAGGGTTCGGGATTGTGCTATGTACAGAGTGTGCAGTAAATGGGTCAAAGTCCAGGAGTGCGCAATGTACAGAGTGGGGAAGTGTACAGAGGAGTAGAGTGCAGGTGTACATATTTCACAAGCCAGTGTACAACCCCCCCCCCTCCCCCACAGAGCTCACTCCCAAAAAAATTTCTGCCCCCCCCCCCCTCCTCAGTGCACAGTTCTTTCCTCCCTGTCAGTACACAGCTGATAGCTCTCCTCTACAGAGAACAATGTACTATCACTTACAGGAAGAGGTCACGCTGCCATCACTTCTGATGATGCTGTGGGGGCACGGTAATAGCTGTGTGCCCTGCCCTGCAAGTCTTCCTGGACTAATAAGATTGTAGACAGGCAGATATATCGATGCTATACACAAGTGCCTTTTAAACTATTTAGGATGTGCTATTGAGTTGATGTAAATCTGTTTTTGAGCCCCAAATGGGCTCATGCTGTAAACAGGCTCTTGCTGCACTAATATAAAAAAGGAAATTAACCTCCCTAACGGTTTTCCCAAGTCTGGCTCGGGGTTAAATCTAGCTGTCAAAAGCGGTAACCCCAAGCCAGACTCAGGCTCACCGCAATCTAATTACCTGGTGCCGATCTGTGTCCCTGGTCCTGCGCTGCCAGCAGCCATCCCCTCTGTCTGTCCCCAGTCTCCTTCCCCGCTTACCTGCTTCTCTGGTTCCTGGCTATCTCACGCTGATCAGTGTGATCAGCGTGAGACTGCCGTGCTGTGCCGTCGGGGGGCGGGGCTTGCGGGAGGCGGGGATTATAAAAATAGCTCACTGTCAAAATAAAGTGTTACTCTAGTGCATACATTGTAACTCTACCTGAGATATTTCTATAGTGTGGTTTTTCATTTCTGTGACTAAAAACGGTTTTGCGCTCATGGTTTCCAAAAAGCGCCACACTAGGGCTAAAGCGGTTTATGATGAGCTAGCTAACAGTGACAGTGAGGAGCTACTTGATTTGAGCGATAGCGACTCATGTGGCGATTTGTCTTCAGACACCGAAAGTGAAGACAGCGGCGAATCGGAGATTGACGTGAGTGATCTGCGCACATGGTGCACTATTGGTTGCAATATGCCAGCGCCGCCAAGATTTCTGTTTACTGGTGCACCTGGTATGAAAATACACATTGAAGATGACAACCCCTTGGCGTACTTGGAATTGTTTCTGACCCATGGGGTTATTGAAACTATCGTGACGGAGACAAATAGGTACGCAGCGCAACAACTAGCTCCTTCACACAGCCGGTTTTCACGAAGCAGAAAGTGGGAGTCTGTCACCAAAGAGGACATTTGGCTGTTTCTCGGCCTAATTATTCTACAAGGTGTGGTGGGGAAACTGCTGAAGAAGTGGTACTGGACCACCAACAAAATGCTCGCCACGCTGTTCTTTGGCACCATCATGTCAGAGTACAACTTTTCCCCCATTATGAAATTTTTGCACTTCGCAAATAATGAGGATTTTGATGAATCGACTCATCTGGCTCCCAAGCTAAAAAATATTTGGGAAGTCTCCCAAATAATTGTAAGAAATTTCCAGCAGAGCTATGTGCCAGAGAGAGACATCAGCATAGATGAAAGTCTAATTGCCTACAAGGGAAGGCTCAGCTGGATACAGTACATCGGGTCCAAGAGAGCACAATTTGGTGTCAAATCCTATCTGCTGTGCAAATCCTCTACCGGCTACATCTGGAACACAGTCATATACACCGGCAAAGGAACAAAATTTGATCCTAAGTACAGCAACTACGGAATGGCAACATCTTCTGTCACTGATTGTGCCTCTGCTAAACCAAGGCTACTGTGTAATGACAGACAATTTTTACACCTCTCCAGAACTATACAAGCTTCTTCTTCAGCACAGAACAGATGCCTATGGGTTTGGGCTAACCGGCGCAATCTGCCATCCATGTTTGCAAAAAACAAAGTGAAGTCGGGAGAATTAGTTGCCTGGCAGAAAGGCAAAATGATTGCACTTAGATGGCGGGACAAAAAGGATGTGTGCCTAATGAGTACCATTCACAATGCCTCCACAGTGATGGTACAAACAAAAGGTGGGAAAAACATCCAGAAGCCTCAGGTTGTCATTGACTACAACAGAACCATGGGAGGTGTCGACAGAGCTGACCAAGCTATGACTTTCTATCCGGCGATGAGAAAGCAGCAGAGAAATACTATAAAAAGATTTTCCGGCATCTTCTGGAACAGTGTTTGTGGAATGCCTACATTCTGTTCTACAAAAACAGTGACAGGTCTGTGGTTCATGCAGACTTTATATGGAAAGTGGCGGAATCCATCTTCCTCAGACACCAAACACCATCAGTGTCTGTGGGTAAATCTGGACAACGTGGTGTGGGAGTTGTCAACCCAGAACGTCTGACTGGACGTCATTTTATGGACCACATCCCACCAACCCAAAAAAAGGCAGCACCTACACGGAAGTGCGTGGTATGTTGCTCTCAGAGAGATGACAGTGGAAAAAAAATCTGCAAGGAAACGAGGTTCCACTGTCCTGATTGTGATGTCGGACTTTGTGCAGTCCCGTGTTTCAAAATTGACCACACCCGTGATGTTTTCTAAAACAAAATGCAGTGTCTATATAATATTGTTTGGACAGAGTTCCGTGTGTTTGATTTGATTACATTATTTAATTTATTATTATATTATTATTTTTTATTATTTTTTATTTTATTATAATTTATGATTTAATTTTTTTTTAACTCTATTGCACCAAGGATGTCTACTAGACTCTTGTTTAAACAGATTTCAGTGAGTTATTCCTAAGAATTAAAGGCCTACAATAAAAAAAACAACATATTTCCATTGAAAACAATGTACCGCTTGTAGCACAGAAATACTGACATAATCATACCGCTAGGGAGGTTAAACAATCTCAACCCCCTTGAGGTCCTAAACTTAACAACTTAAAAACAAGTAATGAGTTCAATATACTGTATCATAAAGCATGAAATCTATGGTAAGTCTTCTCCAGCTTCCCTCTCCGTAGATTACAATGGGCACAATTCAATAAAGCTTATCACATGAGTTAAGTCAGTCACATGACCACATATCGCATGTCATACTGAAAATGTCAATTCAATATTGCTAGTATGCGGTATTTACTGAAAATAGTAAAAACAATCGGTAAATACCACATAAAAAGACATTGAAGTCAATTCACAAAAGGAAATAATTAAATGCATGCAGTAATTAAGTAGTGGTCCAGGCACATGGTATGTACTGGTATCTGCCAGTACTGTCATGGGTTATTAAGGAATGGGAGGCCAAGGAACCCTTAACAACCTAGTAGTCATCAGCTGTCAGCGGGGTTCCCCACTGACAGCTGAATGTAAAAAAATAATGTCCCCCCCTCCATCCATACCAAGCCCTTCGGGTCTAGTATGGGATTTGAGGGGAACCCCCACACCAAAATTTAAGAAAATGTCGCGAGGTCCCTCCTGAAATCCATACCAGATCCTTGTCCGAGCATGCAGCCGGGCAGGTTAGGAAAGGAGGGGGACGCGCGAGTGCCCCCTCTCTTCCTGAACTATACCAGGCCAGATGCCCTCAACATGAGGGGCTCCCCCCCACAACCCTGGCCGGTGGTTGTGGAGGTCTACAGGCGGGGAGCTTATTGGAATCTGGAAGCCCCCTTTAGGAAGGTGGCCCCCAGATCCTAGCCTCCCCCATGTGAATGAGTATGCGGTACATGATACCGCTACCCATTCACAAAAAAAACTGTAGTGTGAAAAAAAAGACAGGAGATAGTCTTTGACAAGTCCTTTCTTGAAAGAAGAAAAATAAAAGAATGTCCCCCCGAAGTAGATCCAATGTACCCGCTGCCGCCGCTATCCCAAAAGAAAAAAAAAAGGCTCCTTCAGGAAGAAAACTGCAGCAAATACACTCCTCCACACCACTAGTCACCACCCAAATTCCCTGATTAGAGGAATACCAGTAGGTCAGTTTATGCGGATTCATAGAAATTGTTCTGTGGATGAAGACTATAGACATAAAGCTAGTGATCTATACAATAGGTTCAAGGAGAGAGGCTATTCACACCATACCCTGAGAGAAGCTAAAAAGAGAGCTGGGGTCAAAGAGAGACATGATCTAATAAAATCTAGAGATATCACTGATAATAAAGTGACTCCGAATGATTGCCCAGTAAGGATTATCACTCAATTTGGGACGCAGTGGTATGTTGTGAAGGAAATTCTTGAGAGACATTGGCACATTTTGAAGCGTTCAAAAGATCTGCAATCTATTGTAGACCTAAGACCATTCATGGTTGCTAGAAGGGCAAAAAACCTGAATGATTTACTTGTACAGTCTGAGTTCATTAGAACTACAGGTCAGACTTGGTTAACTGATCTCCCGGATTTAAAGCAAATGTTCCCCTGCGGCCATTGCAATGTATGCAGATTTGTGGACAAAACAGAGACCTTTACTGATTCTGAAGGGAAAGAACAATATCAGATAAGATCATTTATAAACTGTGCCACTACTTGAGTTCTCTACATCATTGAATGTCCCTGTAAAAGATAATATGCTGGAAAAACTGTATTAAGAGTTGGTGAACATTTGAAAAGTATCAGTTTAAATGAAGATACGCCATTAGCTCAACACTTTGTTGAATACCATGGAGGTCAAAGACTGGGCCTGAAAGTGAAAGGCTTTTTTACCCTCAAGTTATCTCTTAGGAGAGGTGATTTTAATACGGTTTTATTGAAGAAAGAAGAGTTGAATCTTAATCTTAACATTAAAAACCTTGGTACCCTTTGGGTTAAATAATGACATGAGTTTAAAGGTTTTCTTGGAGCTATGATGGCCAATATTCTTTTTAATTTGAATTCACTTTCTTCCCTCTCTTATTGTTCTAATTACCACTGTCAGTGCCACTGATAATTGTACCAGGTTCTATGAATAAGAATAGGGACTCCCTTGAAAACAATGAATCAATATACAATTATAGTACCACCATGGATGTTTTTACACACTTTGAAATAGTTATAATCACTTTATACTGACCTCCACCTATTACTTAAAAAAGTAATGGTCAGCTGAGACAGAGGTGCTCTTTAAATCGGGACCGCCCCCGGCCATTTTAATTGGTTGAACGGGGCGTCTGTCCCGTTAAAAGGCCGGGAGTACGTACGTCCCAACGTCCTGACGAAGCTCACGGTCACATGGGCAAAACGCGTTGACGTAGGCAGCGTCAGCTAGTCCATGGGCCAGGGTGGTCACGTGTGGATCCACCTTACCCCGAATTGAGCAAGGCGGTAACCCACACACCACCTCCGCTACACTACTGAAGACTACCGCTTTGAGCCTTTACTACCAGAGGGTCATCTACCTTAACCCGGCCTGGCTCCCGGAGGCTATCACAGAAAACAAAGCCACCACTTTACCTGCCTAACTATGTGAAGTTCATTACACCATCGCCAGATGCCTATATCGTTTTGAGTGGTGAGAGCCTGCGGGCATGTTGTATGCGTCAGCTGCCGTTTCAATGCCATACCTCTACACCTTTGTACAGTCTAAAGTTATCACTTTGCTTAACCCAAACGATTTCTACAACTATTAAATTGGCTTTGGATGCCATTACTCTCTATGCATCTGTGATTAAGCTGGACTGGTCTGACTTAGCTACACTGGCTAATTAGCCTCCAAGTCTCATAGTTATTAAGCTGTGAGCTTTTCAATTCAACTGAACATCAATGACAGTGATATAATTAAACTGACTTTGGATGCCATCACCTTTCATGTACATGTGACCAGGTTAGGCTGGTTTATCTTGCTGCATTGGCTGATCAGCCTTTAATCTTCAACACCACTGATCTGTGAGCCTCCCATAAACCACCACATTGAAGTACCGCTACTGTAATCAATAGGATATATTCCCATAGTGGCACTGATTGGGACTTGTATGGCCATATATTCATACTGGGCCCTGTCTGAGTCCCCTGTCAATTACAGACAATTCTATGTGTTGTTTATGCTATGAGGGCCTTGGTTTGTTTGGCGAGTCCTTTTTCCAGAGTTCTGTTTATTGCCCTTGTCGCTGAATATGGGTGTTCCCAATGTATGAGACTCTGGATATAATTGACTCATTAGTATTGCTCTTATAAGATGGAGGATAGTTGTATAGCATTTAATTCATACTGTGTGTAGTCTGGGTCATTTTAAGGTGATAATGTTATCGTACTTCATTTTAATGTGAATAGAGGATCTATTTGGTCTAATAGTTCTATTACCTTTTGGTGAATTTAATAAAGCTGTTGGTTTTATTCATACCGCTGTTGGTTCTCTTGTTAACCTCTTCACGCCATCCGAACGCAAATGTGCGGCCTCCCAGCATCTGGGCCTAGATGCCGAGCGGCCACACATTTGCGTTCTATTAAAAAAGAACATATGTGCTGAGAGCGCGCGTCCTGCACGCTCCCAGCACACATGTCTGGTACTCACAGAAAGGTCCCGATCTCCTCTTTCGATCACGGCGGTCGCATGACCCTAAACCTCGCGCCACCTCCCGGCTTCTGAAACCCTTAAAGGGCTGGGAGGCGCTGGCGTGAAGGGGTTAAACCTCTTTTTTGAAGGGGTATCTTGGATCCCCCTGTGTCCTTTTCGCTGTACTTTGGTTTTTGAGGACCCCACCATGCTTAATTAGCAACCATGACAATGACAATTGCAACCATTTTTTGGCTCCCTAGTTAGGGAGAGGTAATAATATATAATACTTTTGATTTTAATAATTGATTTTTAAAATAAAAGAATGTACCCTGAAGCAGATGCAATGTCAGCCACAATGCCTGCCGCTACCCAAAAAAAAAAAAAGAAAAAGAAAAAAAAAAGGCTCTACACTACAATTTTTTTTTTGTGAATGAGTAACGGTACCATGTACCCCATACTCATTCACATGGGGGGGCTGGGATCTGGTGCCCCCTTGTTAAAGGGAGCTTCCAGATTCTGATAAGCCCCCCCGCCCACAGGCCCCCACAACCACCGGCCAGGGTTGTGGGGAAGAGGCTTTTGTCCCCATCAACATGGGGACAAGGTTTTTTGGGGTTGAGCCAACCTGCCCCAAAGCACACCCCCATATTGAGGGCATGGGGCCTGGTATGGTTTAGGAGGGGGGTGCTCGCTCATCCCCCTCCTTTCCTGACCTGCCAGGCTGCATGCTCAGATAAGGATCTTGTATAGATTTTGGAGGGCCCCACGCCATTTTTTAAAAACATTTTGGTGTGGGGGTTCCCCTAAAAACCCATACCAGATTCAAAGGGCTTGGTATGGATGGACCACACCAGTTTTTAAATTATTTTATTAAATGCCAGCAATTCTTTCTTTTTACACTCAGCTGTCAGTGGGGAAGCCCGCTAACAGCTAAAACATTAACACATGGTTTTTGTGACGATTGCACGTCAGACCCCTGACCTTCTCACCAAACTCGTGACCGAAGGACTAGCCAATCTGAAACTGCGATGTCACGTGCGTAACAATGCCACGCCCAGCTGCACCCTGCACAATGATTTTCCAGCTAATGGACCACAAATCAATGTACCGGCACCCTGAATGCAATTGTTACTGGGTCAGGTTAATTAAGCAATTAACCCTTCACACTGACACCACCTCCTTTTTGTACAGAGAAAGAGGAAACTCGGCAATATCAGCAATAACACTATGATGGTTGAGATAATCATCTGTATAGCACTGTCACCACAGACAGGTTATACAGAGGGTTAAACAAACACAGTAGCACTATTTTAGAGGCAGGAAGTCGTAAGTTGCATTAACGAGCTATAGAAACAGTTCAACACTTTCAGAAAGAAAGATTTATTACTAAAAGGTCAAAAGGGTGCAATAAAAATATTTGCAGAAAAAAGATGTAACCAATATATATATAAATATACAGAGAACAACAGCAGAAAGGAGGTTAAAGGGTTAAAGTACTTGCCAATCAGCCTTGGGTTAAGCAGATCAAGTTTCAGGGCAAAAGGGCACGTCTCCCACGCTGGTTCTGATGTTAAACGGGAGAATTCTTCAGCTTCTTCTCTTAGGCCTGACAGCTTATTTTGTAGTCCCCCAGCAGGGGGTGTCTCTGAAGCCAAGGACCAATGCCTCGTTTGGGGAGGGATTGTCTGGGCGGAGACCCAAACTAGAACCAAAACCTCTCCTAACTCATATTTTGGCTCACAACTTTTCCTAGGCACAAGTACCATTCCACCCGCAGGTAGATTAGTTTGCAGCCGCATCTGAGGAACGGTTACATAGCTTGGAGCTCCCTGCTGTGCCTTGCCGGCCTGTGACACTTCCAACACACACCGACCATATGTCACTGTGACTCTCAGAGAGAGGGAGAATGAGGGGAGATATGTTTGTACAAGATGGTTGATCCTTTGCCAAGATGGAGGTTGAAGCCAAAATGGTTGAACCGCGTCCATCTCTGTGGCATGATTGCTACAGTTTTCACTACTAAAATACCGCATGACTTGATAAAATAACTCCTGCGGTATTTTAGTAGCGTTTTTTAGTGAATTCAAACATTTTTTTTTTAAATACCGTGCAGTATGCTACCGCATACTCGGATTCGATAAGATACTGCTTACTGACTTGTGCCCACTATGTCTTATTACACTGCTTCTCAATTTTTATGCCATGTTTAAACATTTTTTAAGGGCTTAACATAACCCCACCATATGTTCCATCCCTTCTGGTAGTTATGAGCGTTATGCTCCTTGTATACTATTAATTTTTCAAAATTACACTAGAGTATTAACCACTTCTATTCTTAGTGGAATGGTGGACCTCCATTCTTTGGCAATTGTAATACGAGCAGCACATAGAATGTGAATGATTATGGTCCTAGATGTGACTAGAAAGACTTCCGCACCTAAAATTAATGAGACGACCTCTCTCCAAAACCCTTTATATTTGCACATCCCCATAGAATATGCAGCAGGTTCCCCACTTATTGACACTTCCTCCAACACAGGCGAGAAGGGTTTCAGTAGGATTTATGTACTCTTACTGGAGTCACATACCACTTATTAAGAATCTTTTGTGCATTATCCCAGTGGTCTACACAAGCTGAAGATTTGCTTTTAACCTTTATAGCTTGCTTCCACTGTGATAACGAGAAGGATTGATTGAGCTCTTTTTCCCAATATTGCATATTCACTGTTTTTTTATCTACTGGATTAGGATTACAATATGCATAGAAAAAGAAGATTCTCTTGGCCTTTTTTTAAATTTGCTTAGAAGGAAATCCCAAATTCAGGATGGCATTTCTATAGGATGTATGGGGTTCAAGGAGCGATAATTTTTTATGTGATTCACGCTATAGATATTAGTAGCAATTGCTTCTCCCATCTTTTCCTGTACAAAATGTATTCCTTCCTATTTTTTAATTGCCAGAAATTCTTTCTTTTTACACTCAGTTGTCAGTGAGGAAGCCCGCTAACAGCTAAAACATTAACGCACGGTTTTCACTAATAAAATACCGCTTGACTTGATAAAATAACTCATGCGGTATTTTAGCAGCGTTTTTTAATGAATTCAAAGGTTTTTTTTTTTTAAATGCTGTGTGGTATCCTAACGCATACTCGGATGTGGTAAGATACCTCTTAGTGATTGTGCCCACTATGTCTTATTACACTGCTTCTCAATTTTTATTCCATGTTTTACATTTTCTGAGGGTTTAGCATAACCCTGCCATATGTTCCATCGCTCCTGGTAGTTATGAGCGTTATGCTCCTTACGCTATTCATTTTTCAAAATGACACTAGAGTATTAACTCTAGAAATTACCACTTCTATTCTTAGTGGAATGGTGGACCTCCATTCTTTGGCAATTGTAATATGGACAGCAAATATAATGTGAATGATTATGGTCCTAGATGTGACTGGAAAGACTTCCGCACCTATACTAAGTAAGGCCAAAACTGGTGTGGGAGGAGTCTGATTACCTGAAATGTCCGAAATTAATGAGAAGACCTCTCTCCAAAACCCTTTATGTTTGCACATCCCCATAGAATATGTAGCAGGTTCCCCACTTGTTGACACTTCCTCCAACACAGGCGAGAAGGGTTTGAGTAGCATGTATGTACTCTTACTGGAATCATATACCACCTATTAAGAATCCTTTGTGCATTATCCTAGTGGTCTACACAAGCTGAAGATTTGCTTTTAAATTTGCTTTTAACCTTTATAGCTTGCTTCCACTAGGAAGTTTAACTGACAATTGCGCGGTCAGAGAATACGGTACATAAATCAAAAAATGTTTTGGAAAAAAATTTGGAAAAAAAATATATTTTCTAATTTCTGTCATAAAAAATATCCAAAAAACTAAAATTTTGTCATAAATTTAGGCCAAAGTGTATTCTGCTACATGTTTTTGGATAAAAAAAATCCCAATAAGTGTATATTTATTGCTTTGTGTGCAAGTTATAGCATCTACAAACTATGGTATAGATAATGGAATTTACACAGCTTTTACTTTTTGACTGCCCATCACATTTCTTGAGGTGCTAAAACACCAGGACAGTACAAATACCCCCAAATGACCCCTTTTCAGAAAGAACACACCCTAGGCTATCTTCTGAGAGGCATATTGAGTCCATGGAAGATTTAGTTTTTTTCCACAAGTGTTTGGAAAACGACAAAAACATTTTTCTTTTTGTACACAAAGTTGTCATTTAAATTATATATTTCTCACACAAGCCATGAATATATGTGGTATTACACCCCAAAATACATTCTGCTACTTCTACTGAGTATGGGAATACCACATGTGTGAGACTTTTTGGGAGCCTAGCCACATACAGGAGCCTAAAATCCAATGATCACTTTGAAAGCCTGAAGGTGCAAAACTTCCTCATTTCACTTCCTCACTACCTATCACAGTTTCGGAGGCCCTGAAATGCCAGGATAGCACCAAACCCCCCAAAATGACCCCTTTTTGGAAAGTAGACACCACAAGGAATTTAAAAAGGGGCATGGTGAGTATTTTGCAGATCTAATTTTTTCTCACAAGGTTTTGAAATATAAAAAAGAAAAGAAATAATATGTTTTTGTCTTCTTTCTTCATTTTCCATAAACTTGTGGCAACAAACGAGATCTGCAAAATACTCACCATGCTTCTTATCAAATTCCTTGGCGTGTCTACTTTCCAAAAAGGGGTCATTTGTGGGGGTTTGGTGCTATCCTGTCATTTCCGGGCCTCTGAAACTGTGATAGGTAGTGAGGAAGTGTAATGTGGAAATAAAGCCCTTTAAAAGCCTGAAAGTGCTTATTGGATTTTGGGGTCCTGTATGCGGCTAGACTGCCAAAAAGTCTCACATGTGGTACCACTAGAGATGAGCGAATTATTCAAAAATTCGGTTCGGCTGATTCGCCGAATTCGCCGAATAAATTCGCTTCGAGCCGAATATATTCGCTGCGAATTTAACTTATAAAAAGGGTGTTTCTAGGCTTCAGAGAGCCTTTATATTAGTGCAGAACACTGTACCTTTAATTTAAATGCCCTTAGAGTCTGCTGGGGAAGAGAAATAATACTGTCAGTCAGTATGACATGCAGATGAGTGCCGTCGATCTTAGAATCACCGCACACTTCACTCATTTGGGCAGTCACGGGGCCAAAACCAGAGTGTGGAGCCACAGTGTGGCGGTGGAGGCAGCAGCAATGGGAGGCCATACAGCACCCTATGACAAAATGGAACCCACCAGCAGTGTGAGAAGACCTGAAAGTGGCACATGGCAGAGTGTGGCGATGGAGACAGCAGCAATGGGAGGCCGTACAGGGACCCATGACACACTCTGGACCTGGCAGCAGCATGAGGAGGCGGTACAGGGGCCCATGACAGATTACGGGCCTGGCAGCAGCATGAGGAGTCGGTACGGGGGCCCATGGCAGATTACGGGCCTGGCAGCAGCATGAGGAGGCGGTACAGGGGCCCATGGCAGAGTGGCGGAGCGTAAGCAGCTAAAATTGAAGGCCATACAGAGGCCTATGTTAAAAAGTCCCCCCAGCAGCAGCGTGGGGAGACGACTATCAAGAGTCCAATGGCAGAGTGGCGGAGCAGAAGCAGCTTCAATTGAAGGCCATACACAGCCCTAGGTTTAAAAGTCCCTCACAGTTAATTCCAATAACGAACTCTACTCCTCCGTGCAATCTACTTACGAGACCCTGGGAAGGTCTGGGTCCAATTTGTGGTAGAGACTGGTTTTGTTCAGCCATGCTTGAGCGAGTAATAACAGGTCTGTGCTGCCCTTTGGTGTCTGGCTTAATGCGCACAACACTGAACGTCCCAGCGTTTGTCAACGATTTGCCGTTAAGTGATGCAAACCCGCTGAACCACGTTCATGAGCCGGTACAGGGGGCCATGAATCAGTATGGACCTGGCAGCAGCGTGAGCAGATGACAGAGGCACATGGCGCAGGGTGGCTTTGTAGGCAGCATTATTCTGAAGCCATACACAGGCCTAGGTTAAAAAGCGGAAGCCGTCAGCAGCGTGAGCAGACGACAGAGACACATGGCGCAGGGTGGCGGTGGATGCAGCAGTATTCGGAAGCCAAACACAGGCCTCGGTTAAAAAGCGGAAGCCGTCAGCAGCGTGAGCAGACGACAGAGGCACATGGCGCAGGGTGGCGGTGGAGGCAGCAGCAATGGAAGGCCATACAGCACCCTATCACAAAATGGAACCCACCAACAGTGTAAGGAGACCTGAAAGTGGCACATGGCAGAGTCTGGCGATGAAGTCAGCAGCAATGGGAGGCCGTACAGGGACCCATGACACACTCTGGACCTGGCAGCAGCAAGAGGAGGCGGTACAGGGGCCCATGGCAGAGTGGCGAAGTGTAAGCAGCTTAAATTGAAGGCCATACCGAGGCCTATGTTAAAAAGTCCCCCCAGCAGCAGTGTGGGGAGACGACTATCAAGAGTCCAATGGCAGAGTGGCGGAGCAGAAGCAGCTTCAATTGAAGGCCATACACAGGCCTAGGTTAAAAAGTCCCCCCAGCAGCAGTGTGGGGAGACGACTATCAAGAGTCCAATGGCTGAGTGGCGATCGGGGAAGTCAGCGTTGTGATTGCAGATGCAATGCAGAGATTCTATGAGGTGATGCCGTGGGTGCGAAGAAGATCATATACCGTCGTACTTCCATCCCTAAGACGGAACAACCTGCAAACCGGGAGCTTTATTGCCCTGACCCGCTGAGCAGCTTCTGGGATACCCAAGAGGCCCATGGCAGAGTGGCGGAGCGTAAGCAGCTTCAATTAAAGGCCATACAGAGGCCTATGTTAAAAAGTCCCCCCAGCAGCAGCGTGGGGAGACGACTATCAAGAGTCTAATGGCAGAGTGGCAGAGCGGAAGCAGCTTCAATTGAAGGCCATACACAGGCCTAGGTTAAAAAGTCCCCCCAGCAGCAGTGTGGGGAGACGACTATCAAGAGTCCAAAGGCTGAGTGGCGATCGGGGAAGTCAGCGTTGTGATTGCAAATGCAATGCAGAGATTCTATGAGGTGATGCCGTGGGTGCGAAGAAGATCATATACCGTCGTACTTCCATCCATAAGACGGAACAACCTGCGAACCGGGAGCTTTATTGCCCTGACCCGCTGAGCAGCTTCTGAGGTGGTAGAGGCGGACATCTTTGCTGGACCAAGGACGTGCAAACGTGGAGGCAAAAGCGGCGTGACCTGTCCAAGTTGCTGGTGCGGCTGTGCCGGCACCACGTTCACCCAGTGGGCCGTAAATGACATGTACTGTCCCTGACCGTAGTTACAGCTCCACACGTCGGCGCTGCCGTGCACTTTGGCAGAGACCGACATGCTCAAAGACTGGCCCACCATCTCTTCTACATGTGAATGCAGGGCTGGCACTGCCTTTTTGGCGAAGAAATGCCGGCTTGGCACTCTCCACCGCGGCTCAGCACAAGCCATCATTTCTCGGAAAGGTGCTGAGTCCACCACTTGGAAAGGGAGGGACTGCAGCACCAGCAACTTGGACAGGAGGACATTCAGCTTCTGCACCGTCGGGTGCGTGCTCGCAAACTGTTGTCTCTTGGAAACGGATTCCAAGAAAGACTGCTGACGGAATCCGTGAAGAGGAGTAGCAGGAGAAGGAGCATCTGAACGAGCGGAAGATGCCAACGAGCGACAACTCCCCTCAGCAGAGGTGTTGGAGCCTTGACTGGCTGATAGGGGGCGATTGACGTCGGGTGACAAAGCAAGTAACGGAGCGGGTGATGGAGCGGGGGCTGGGGCAGGCAGAACCGCCGTATCTTTATCACGGTTTTCCCAGGCCACCGAATGGCGACGCTGCATATGCTGACGCAACGCTGTAGTCCCAACATTGGCCCCCTGGCCACGCTTGACTTTCTGGCCACATAGTCGACATACGGCTACGTTTACTTCCTCGGGCGGCTTGATGAAAAATTGCCACACCGCCGAGTAGGAAACTTTGCCCCCGCTACTCCTCACTGGCTGACTGCTACTTCCTCCGTGCACACCGGCACCACTACTGGCCGTGGTGGTAGGCTGCAGTGGAGCTGGTGCTCTACTCCGTGGCCGTTTGGCTCCACTGACACTGCTGCGACCCTGCTGCCTCCTGGGCAACCCACCGACTGTTTTGCTCGCTGTCAAGCTGGCACCCTCTTCTCCTGATGATGCGGAAGCAATAGCCTGATGACGACGAGGCTGCCAAGTGCGATCAGCCTCATCATCATCAATTAGGGTCTCCGCGTCACTACTAGCCCCCTCGGCTGCGTGTTGGTCAGGAGACAGACCTGTCTCTAGACCGGCTACCGAGCCACTCTCCTCGCCAGTACTTCTTCGCCTGGCTGCTGAAGAGGCGGATGTCTCCCCCCGTTCCTGACCGCCCTCTGTTAGCTCTTCCGCACTGTACAGTGGGGCTGAGCCCACAGCATGCGATACTTCGCTTGGTGAGGGAACACCAAAGGACAGGGGCAGGTCGAGGACACGTGATTTCAGTGGGCTTGCTCCCGGGCCATGCCAACTAACGGTTGTGTCTGACGTACCCACCGACCATTGGCTGTAGGTGTCAGAGGTGACCTGGGAAGAGGAAGACGACCGAGTCAACCAATTGATGACGGCAGGGTTGTCGGTGGAGACACGACCGCTGGATGACACCGGGAGCACTGGCCTCTGGCTGCGACTAGTGCTGCCTCGACCCCTTCCTCTGCTGCCACGTCTGCTCGCTCCTGAAACATTGCCTCCTCTGCCACTCCTCTGCGTGTTGTCTGACATACTCTTTAATTCAATAAGCACCCCAAAAATAAAACCGGATTTAACTCTTTGAACGTACAATAGTGGTTGTGAAGCAGAAAGTCAGTTTATTGTACACAATCGGTCAATTGCAGCTTGCCGTTGGCTGGAAACTGTACGTTTATGTCACTGGAATGCACTAATCACCCAAAAAATATTACCGCCACCCGGCGTGTAAATGGATCTAACTCTTTGAACGTACAATAGTGGTTGTGAAGCAGAAAGTCAGTTTATTTAGCACAATCGGTCAATTGCAGCTTGCCGTTGGCTGGAAACTGTACGTTTATGTCACTGGAATGCACTAATCACCCAAAAAATATTACCGCCAGCCGGCGTGTAAATGGATTTAACTCTTTGAACGTACAATAGTGGTTGTGAAGCAGAAAGTCAGTTTATTTAGCACAATCGGTCAATTGCAGCTTGCCGTTGGCTGGAAACTGTACGTTTATGTCACTGGAATGCACTAATCACCCAAAAAATATTACCGCCACCCGGCGTGTAAATGGATCTAACTCTTTGAACGTACAATAGTGGTTGTGAAGCAGAAAGTCAGTTTATTTAGCACAATTGGTCAATTGCAGCTTGCCGTTGGCTGGAAACTGTACGTTTATGTCACTGGAATGCACTAATCACCCAAAAAATATTACCGCCACCCGGTGTGTAAATGGATTTAACTCTTTGAATGTACAATAGTGTTGTGAAGCAGAAAGTCAGTTTATTTAGCACAATCGGTCAATTGCAGCTTGCCGTTGGCTGGAAACTGTACGTTTATGTCACTGGAATGCACTAATCACCCAAAAAATATTACCGCCACCCGGCGTGTAAATGGATCTAACTCTTTGAACGTACAATAGTGGTTTTGAAGCAGAAAGTCAGTTTATTTAGCACAATCGGTCAATTGCAGCTTGCCGTTGGCTGGAAACTGTACGTTTCTGTCACTGGAATGCACTAATCACCCAAAAAATATTACCGCCACCCGGCGTGTATATGGATTTAACTCTTTGAACATACAATAGTGGTTGTGAAGCAGAAAGTCAGTTTATTTAGCACAATCGGTCAATTGCAGCTTGCCGTTGGCTGGAAACTGTACGTTTATGTCACTGGAATGCACTAATCACCCAAAAAATATTACCGCCACCCGGCGTGTAAATGGATCTAACTCTTTGAACGTACAATAGTGGTTGTGAAGCAGAAAGTCAGTTTATTTAGCACAATCGGTCAATTGCAGCTTGCCGTTGGCTAGAAACTGTACGTTTATGTCACTGGAATGCACTAATCACCCAAAAAATATTACCGCCACCCGGCGTGTAAATGGATTTAACTCTTTGAACGTACAATAGTGGTTGTGAAGCAGAAAGTCAGTTTATTGTACACAATCGGTCAATTGCAGCTTGCCGTTGGCTGGAAACTGTACGTTTATGTCACTGGAATGCACTAATCACCCAAAAAATATTACCGCCAGCCGGCGTGTAAATGGATTTAACTCTTTGAATGTACAATAGTGGTTGTGAAGCAGAAAGTCAGTTTATTTAGCACAATCGGTCAATTGCAGCTTGCTGTTGGCTGGAAACTGTACGTTTATGTCACTGGAATGCACTAGTCACCCAAAAAATATTACCGCCACCCGGCGTGTAAATGGATCTAACTCTTTGAACGTACAATAGTGGTTGTGAAGCAGAAAGTCAGTTTATTTAGCACAATCGGTCAATTGCAGCTTGCCGTTGGCTGGAAACTGTACGTTTCTGTCACTGGAATGCACTAATCACCCAAAAAATATTACCGCCAGCCGGCGTGTAAATGGATTTAACTCTTTGAAAGTACAATAGTGGTTGTGAAGCAGAAAGTCAGTTTATTGTACACAATCGGTCAATTGCAGCTTGCCGTTGGCTGGAAACTGTACGTTTCTGTCACTGGAATGCACTAACCACCAAAAAAATATTACCGCCAGCCGGCGTGTAAATGGATTTAACTCTTTGAACGTACAATAGTGGTTGTGAAGCAGAAAGTCAGTTTATTGTACACAATCGGTCAATTGCAGCTTGCCGTTGGCTGGAAACTGTACGTTTCTGTCACTGGAATGCACTAACCACCAAAAAAATATTACCGCCAGCCGGCGTGTAAATGGATTTAACTCTTTGAACGTACAATAGTGGTTGTGAAGCAGAAAGTCAGTTTATTGTACACAATCGGTCAATTGCAGCTTGCCGTTGGCTGGAAACTGTACGTTTATGTCACTGGAATGCACTAATCACCCAAAAAATATTACCGCCACCCGGAGTGTATATGGATTTAACTCTTTGAACGTACAATAGTGGTTGTGAAGCAGAAAGTCAGTTTATTTAGCACAATCGGTCAATTGCAGCTTGCCGTTGGCTGGAAACTGTACGTTTCTGTCACTGGAATGCACTAATCACCCAAAAAATATTACCGCCACCCGGCGTGTAAATGGATCTAACTCTTTGAACGTACAATAGTGGTTGTGAAGCAGAAAGTCAGTTTATTGTACACAATCGGTCAATTGCAGCTTGCCGTTGGCTGTAAACTGTACGTTTATGTCACTGGAATGCACTAATCACCCCAAAAATATTACCGCCAGCCGGCGTGTAAATGGATTTAACTCTTTGAACGTACAATAGTGGTTGTGAAGCAGAAAGTCCGTTTATTTAGCACAATCGGTCAATTGCAGCTTGCCGTTGGCTGGAAACTGTACGTTTATGTCACTGGAATGCACTAATCACCCAAAAAATATTACCGCCACCCGGCGTGTAAATGGATCTAACCCTTTGAACGTACAATAGTGGTTGTGAAGCAGAAAGTCAGTTTATTTAGCACAATCGGTCAATTGCAGCTTGCCGTTGGCTGGAAACTGTACGTTTGTGTCACTGGAATGCACTAATCACCCAAAAAATATTACCACCAGCCGACGTATAAATGGATTTAACTCTTTGAACGTACAATAGTGGTTGTGAAGCAGAAAGTCAGTTTATTTAGCACAATCGGTCAATTGCAGCTTGCCGTTGGCTGGAAACTGTACGTTTATGTCACTGGAATGCACTAATCACCCAAAAAATATTACCGCCACCCGGCGTGTAAATGGATCTAACTCTTTCTGCTTCACAACCACTATTGTACGTTCAAAGAGTTAAATCCATTTACACGCCGGCTGGCGGTAATGTTTTTTGGGTGGTTAGTGCATTCCAGTGACAGAAACGTACAGTTTCCAGCCAACGGCAAGCTGCAATTGACCGATTGTGCTAAATAAACTGACTTTCTGCTTCACAACCACTATTGTACGTTCAAAGTCAGTTTATTTAGCACAATCGGTCAATTGCAGCTTGCCGTTGGCTGGAAACTGTACGTTTATGTCACTGGAATGCACTAATCACCCAAAAAATATTACCGCCACCCGGCGTGTAAATGGATCTAACTCTTTGAACGTACAATAGTGGTTGTGAAGCAGAAAGTTAGTTTATTTAGCACAATCGGTCAATTGCAGCTTGCCGTTGGCTGGAAACTGTACGTTTATGTCACTGGAATGCACTAATCACCCAAAAAATATTACCGCCAGCCGGCGTGTAAATGGATCTAACTCTTTGAACGTACAATAGTGGTTGTGAAGCAGAAAGTCAGTTTATTTAGCACAATCGGTCAATTGCAGCTTGCCGTTGGCTGGAAACTGTACGTTTATGTCACTGGAATGCACTAATCACCCAAAAAATATTACCGCCACCCGGCGTGTAAATGGATCTAACTCTTTGAACGTACAATAGTGGTTGTGAAGCAGAAAGTCAGTTTATTGTACACAATCGGTCAATTGCAGCTTGCCGTTGGCTGCAAACTGTACGTTTATGTCACTGGAATGCACTAATCACCCAAAAAATATTACCGCCACCCGGCGTGTAAATGGATTTAACTCTTTGAACGTACAATAGTGGTTGTGAAGCAGAAAGTCAGTTTATTGTACACAATCGGTCAATTGCAGCTTGCCGTTGGCTGGAAACTGTACGTTTATGTCACTGGAATGCACTAATCACCCAAAAAATATTACCGCCACCCGGCGTGTATATGGATTTAACTCTTTGAACGTACAATAGTGGTTGTGAAGCAGAAAGTCAGTTTATTATACACAATCGGTCAATTGCAGCTTGCCGTTGGCTGGAAACTGTACGTTTATGTCACTGGAATGCACTAATCACCCAAAAAATATTACCGCCACCCGGAGTGTATATGGATTTAACTCTTTGAACGTACAATAGTGGTTGTGAAGCAGAAAGTCAGTTTATTATACACAATCGGTCAATTGCAGCTTGCCGTTGGCTGGAAACTGTACGTTTAGGTCACTGGAATGCACTAATCACCCAAAAAATATTACCGCCAACCGGCGTGTAAATAGATTTAACTCTTTGAACGTACAATAGTGGTTGTGAAGCAGAAATTCCGTTTATTGTACACAATCGGTCAATTGCAGCTTGCCGTTGGCTGTAAACTGTACGTTTATGTCACTGGAATGCACTAATCACCCAAAAAATATTACCGCCAGCCGGCGTGTAAATGGATTTAACTCTTTGAACGTACAATAGTGGTTGTGAAGCAGAAAGTCAGTTTATTTAGCACAATCGGTCAATTGCAGCTTGCCGTTGGCTGGAAACTGTACGTTTATGTCACTGGAATGCACTAATCACCCAAAAAATCTTACCGCCACCCGGCGTGTATATGGATTTAACTCTTTGAACGTACAATAGTGGTTGTGAAGCAGAAAGTCAGTTTATTTAGCACAATCGGTCAATTGCAGCTTGCCGTTGGCTGTAAACTGTACGTTTATGTCACTGGAATGCACTAATCACCCAAAAAATATTACCGCCAACCGGCGTGTAAACGGATTTAACTCTTTGAACGTACAATAGTGGTTGTGAAGCAGAAATTCTGTTTATTGTACACAATCGGTCAATTGCAGCTTGCCGTTGGCTGTAAACTGTACGTTTATGTCACTGGAATGCACTAATCACCCAAAAAATATTACCGCCAGCCGGCGTGTAAATGGATTTAACTCTTTGAACGTACAATAGTGGTTGTGAAGCAGAAAGTCAGTTTATTTAGCACAATCGGTCAATTGCAGCTTGCCGTTGGCTGGAAACTGTACGTTTATGTCACTGGAATGCACTAATCACCCAAAAAATCTTACCGCCACCCGGCGTGTATATGGATTTAACTCTTTGAACGTACAATAGTGGTTGTGAAGCAGAAAGTCAGTTTATTTAGCACAATCGGTCAATTGCAGCTTGCCGTTGGCTGTAAACTGTACGTTTATGTCACTGGAATGCACTAATCACCCAAAAAATATTACCGCCAACCGGCGTGTAAACGGATTTAACTCTTTGAACGTACAATAGTGGTTGTGAAGCAGAAATTCTGTTTATTGTACACAATCGGTCAATTGCAGCTTGCCGTTGGCTGTAAACTGTACGTTTATGTCACTGGAATGCACTAATCACCCAAAAAATATTACCGCCAGCCGGCGTGTAAATGGATTTAACTCTTTGAACGTACAATAGTGGTTGTGAAGCAGAAAGTCAGTTTATTTAGCACAATCGGTCAATTGCAGCTTGCCGTTGGCTGGAAACTGTACGTTTATGTCACTGGAATGCACTAATCACCCTAAAAATATTACCGCCACCTGGCGTGTAAATGGATCTAACTCTTTGAACTTACAATAGTGGTTGTGAAGCAGAAAGTCAGTTTATTTAGCACAATCGGTCAATTGCAGCTTGCCGTTGGCTGGAAACTGTACGTTTATGTCACTGGAATGCACTAATCACCCAAAAAATATTACCGTCAGCCGGCGTGTAAATGGATTTAACTCTTTGAACGTACAATAGTGGTTGTGAAGCAGAAAGTCAGTTTATTTAGCACAATCGGTCAATTGCAGCTTGCCGTTGGCTGGAAACTGTACGTTTATGTCACTGGAATGCACTAATCACCCAAAAAATATTACCGCCACCCGGCGTGTAAATGGATCTAACTCTTTGAACGTACAATAGTGGTTGTGAAGCAGAAAGTCAGTTTATTGTACACAATTGGTCAATTGCAGCTTGCCGTTGGCTGGAAACTGTACGTTTATGTCACTGGAATGCACTAATCACCCAAAAAATATTACCGCCAGCCGGCGTGTAAATGGATTTAACTCTTTGAACGTACAATAGTGGTTGTGAAGCAGAAAGTCAGTTTATTTTGCACAATCGGCAAACTGCAGCACCAACTGTGCACGACAGCCACCAAAAAAAAAAGGGTGTATGTCACTTTAAATTTTCGATTCTTTGATAGCTGTGGCCCTCAGTAACGATTCTGTGTCCCTGAGTAACGATTCTGTGTCCCTGAGTAACGATTCTGTGGCCCTAAAGTCTCTGTGGCCCTAACTCTGTCCCTTAATACACACAGGTCTGTCTCTCTTGAATGACCGGAGGCTAATGGAGAATTCTAAGATGGCCGCGATTTATAGCTCCACCATTACACAGTGCTGGCTGGCTGCTGATTGGCTAATGCGATCACATGTCATGAATGCATTATGGGTCAGCGCGCCTTGTCTGCGCGCCTTCCCAGAGATCCCCGCCCCATCTTCTCTGTCCATTTTCTCCTTTGCCACACATGTCGCCGCCATTTTTGGGAAAATTCGATTCGTGCATCCGAAGTTTGCTAATCTTCGGATTCGTAGCGAATAGAATTTTTCCAAATCTTCGGAACGAATTCCACTTCGTCATGTTCGATTCACTCATCTCTAGGTACCACCATACTCAGGAGAAGTAGCAGAATGTATTTTGGGGAGTAATTCCACGTACAGTTAGGTCCATATATATTTGGACACAGGCACAATCTTAGATGTTTTCAGGTATTTACAAAAACATATTAAAGCTATAGTTATATAATGGCTATGGGCTGAAAGTACATACTCTCAGGTTTAATTTGAGGGTATGTACATCCAAATTGGAGAAAGAGTTTAGGCATTACAGCTCTTAAGAGTAGCCACCCCCCTTTTTCAAGGGACCAAAAGTAATTGGACATTTGAATATAATCATAAATAAAATGTTCATTTTTAATACTTTGTTGATAATCCTTTACTGGCAATGACTGCCTGAAGTCTGGAACCCTTGGACATTACCAAATACTGGGTTTCCTCCTTTCTGATGCTTTGCCAGGCTCTAACTGCAGCTGTCTTCCGTTGTTCTTTGTTTGTGGGTCTTTCTGCCTTTAGTTTTGTCTTTAGAAAGTGAAATGCGTATCAATTGGGTTGAGATCAGGTGATTGACTCGGCCATTGCAGAATGGCTGAATCTTTGCTGACAGTATCTCTAAACACTGCAGAATGCATACGGCTGCTTCTGTCTTCTGTCACATCATTAATAAACACCAATGACCCAGTGCCACTGGAAGCCATGCATGTCCATGCCATCACACTGCCTCCACCATGTTTTACAGATTACGTTGTGTGCTTTGGACCATGAGCTGTTCCAAGCCTTCTCCACACTTTTTTCTTCCTTTCATTCTGGTATAGATTAATCTTAGTTTCATCCATCCAAACAATGTTTTTCCAAAACTGGTCTGGCTTTTTTTAGATGTTTTTTGACAAAGTCTGATTTGACTTTTCTACTCTTCAGGCTTATGAATGGTTTGCATCTTGCATCCTGTGCTGATCCCTCTGTATTTGCTCTCGTAAAGTCTTCTCTTGATTGTAGACTTTGACAATGATATGCCCACCTCCTGGAGAGTGTCCTTCACTTGTCTGGATGTTGTGAATGGGTTTTTCTTTACCATAGAGAGGATTCTGTGATCATCCACCACTGTTGTCCCTCGTTTTTATGTTGCTGAGTTCACCAGTGCGTTCTTCAGAATGTACCAAACTGTTGATTTGGCCACTCCTACTGTTGCTGATAACTCTCTGATGGATTTGTTTCATTTATGAAGCCATACAATGGCCTGTTTCACTGGTTCCTTTTAACGCATGATGTAGGTTCAAAGCAATAGATTCCAAATACAAATACCACACTTAGAATCAACTGCAGACCTTTTACCTGCTTAATTGATGAAGAAATAACGAAGGAGTAGCCCACACCTGACCATGAAACAGCTTTTGATTCAATTGTCCAATTACTTTTGGTCCCTTGAAAAAAGGGGACGGCTATTCTTAAAAGCTGTAATTCCTAAACCCTTGCTCCCATTTGAATACACATACCCTCAAATTAAACTTCAGAGAGTGCACTTTCAGCCCATATCCATTATAGAACTATAGTTTGAATATCTTTTGGTATATACCTGAAAAAATCTATAATTGTGCCTGTGTCCAAATATATATGGACCTAATTGTATACCCATGGCATGTGTGAGCAATAAATCATTTAAGAGACAATTTTGTGTAAACAAAAAAAACCAAAAACTTTTTTTTTTCATTTTCCAAAAAATTGTGGTAAAAAAATAAATTCTTCTATTGGCTCACCATGCCTCTCAGCAAATAGTTTGGGGTGCCTACTTTCCAAAAAGGGTTCTTTTGGGGGGTGGGGAAATTTTATGCCCAGCATAAGAAGTTTATGCCACACATCATTCACTCTTCTAACCACCTGAAGACCAAGCCTTTGTTTTGTTCACATAAAAGAAATCAGTATTTTTTGCTAGGAAATTACTTTGAACCCCCAAACATTATATATTTTTTAAAGCAGGCACCCTAGTAAATAAAACGGTGGGTGCTGAAATTTTTTATGTCACATAGTACTCGTGCAGCGATTTTTCAAACGCAAATTTTTTTAAAAAAATACACCTTTTTTACTCTTAATGCACAAAAACACATTTGGTAAAATATAAAAGATGATGGTATGCCGAGTAAATGGATACCAAACATGACAAGCTTTAAAACTGTGCATGCCTGTGCAATGGCGACAAACTGCATACATTTTTAATATCCATAGGCAACGATTTAAAAGCCTTTGCAAGCTACCATTTTAGATTTACAGAAGAAGTCTAGTGCTAGAATTATTGCCCCTGATCTGACGTTTGCGGCGATACCTCACATGCATGGCGCAACCGCTGTTTACATATCGGCACAGGGTAAACGCTCACGCACGCAGGTGTGTGCATGCGCAGGGGGCGTGTGTGGTTTTTTTTAAAGTTATTTTGATTTTTTTAATTATTTCTACACTGTCCCTTTTATTTTTTTAATAGATTATTTTTAATGCTATCACAAGGAATTCAATGGGGATTGTCATTTATTCTTTTTCGAGAAAAATGGGGTCTATCAGACTCTAGATATCTCCTCTGCCCTTACATTATCTAATCTCACCAAGATCGGTGTGATCAGATCCTTTCCCAATTTACAAATGGCGCTATTTATATCCTGCAAAAATGAAGTGATGAAATGCTTGTAGCTTTCGATTTCTTAGACTATAGAGATGATTGGCACCATTCCAGTCTCCAATCAGCTCTATGGTCAGCTGGCAGAAACATCTGCTGCATTCTCAGGTTCCCCTGATGGCACGGGACTGCCCGAGAAGGCCGTGGAAGGCAGCAAGGGAGAAAGTGATTGTCTCCCGCTGCTTGTAGAAGCAATCTTGCAGCTAATTAGCCACTAGGATTGCTTTTACATGAAAGTCGATCGCCAGCTGAAAAAACAATACCAGGATGATGCCTGAAGCTGTAGGCATCATCCCGGTATAACCATTCAAAGTCCAGTGATGTACCAGTACGTCACTGGTCCTTGTTGGGTATATATGCTATGTTCTTTTTTTTGTATGCAGCCTGTGGGCTGAATAAAATAAAGAGAAGAAATCTCTGCCAGAAAAAGTGTGTGGTACGCCCACCATTAGAATATACCACCCTGCATCCACCCACTTCTAATGGTGGGCACACATTAGGTCACACAGTGCCACATGTGCCAATTCCAAGATTGTACAAATGTCTAAATAGTGACACGCTTGAATAAAAATTGTCCACGAATAAGTGGTACCCCATATGGAAAAAGTCCCAAACTATCTTGCCACTACTCTCCATGTAGTCTGGGCATCTGGGGGGCTCCACGTGACTATCTTTTCCCTCGTAAATCCAAAACATATATGTTTAGCCTGTTGCCTTCTCACGGGTCTTATAAATCTTGGCCCCATATCTGGCATGCTTGCTGGGGAGAAATTGTTTGACTGCAAAGCGGCCAGAAAAATTCCAGGTTGGGTAGTGAATGGGGGAAGTACGGGTGCTGCAGAATTTGTGGGCTGCCAATCGGGATTTGCAAGCACATCCGGAAGGATACTAAGGGCTCTACGGGCCTGTGTGCGAACACTTGGTGCCTGCAGGACACTACTTGTGCTCACCACCGTACCAGCTTGTACTGCACTTATGGGACTCGCCACATCACCAAGTGATACTGCAGTGCTGTAAACAATGCAGCCCTCTTCCCTGTCGGTGATCGCTGGTAATCACTGAATGCTGGCGGTTATTTACCATCCGGGACCCGGTGATTGACACCCAGGGCCACGATCGGCAGCGCGGGTGGGGTGGTCGCACTCCCCTACCTGGAAATGCAGAATCACGTGTATATATACGTGATTTTTGTGCTGAGGGCCCGTCCTGCAGCAGTAAATGTACTGTGGGCGGGCCTTAAGCGGTTAAGTTATATTTTTCAGGTTTAGTGAGTTCATGAAAGATGTTTTTCATATAAAGATAGGTGTATGCATATAGATGTATATATACTGTACATAAATACCCACACCTAACAAAGGTAAAATATATTAGGCTAGGGATATAAACATGGAGATTATCAATGAATTTTTATGTATCTTTCCCAAATAATCTATCCCAAATAATTCTGCCCCAAATAATCTAAAAATGCGTTCAAATATATATATCTAGGTGTACAAGTATTGCTTAGGACAGAAGCTTACTCCTTTTTCAACTGATTTTCTTTTCTTTCAGTTTTCTTTCCTATCTTCTCCTGTTTGCAGACAACATGTAGTAATCTATTTGGAATTACATAAGATTTCTCAAACCATAAAGTATTTGATTCAATCGATTATTTCAATTAATGGGTGTGTCTGTGTGATGTATTGGATGTGTATGAACTGTCTATATGTGTAAAACGAATACTTTTTTCAAGGGAGTGAACACATCATTGTTAGATGGCCATCAATTAGAAATGTGATCACTTTTACACACATTCATTTACTTTTTTTTGTGTTTTCTTTCTGTCCCCTTTCTAATGAGCTCAGTACTGGTACCAAAATGTTTTTTATTTAAATCTTATTTGCTAATGAACCTGTGCACAGATATAACATCTTAATCACGATAACTCTCTGAGTCTGGGTCTTCTTGAATGAGGGGTTTTTAATGGTTTTTGAGTTTTTTATTGTAGGAAAAATACTAGAACATCGATGAATAATCCAGATCTGACCCAGACTGAGCAAAATACTTTGAAAAGAGGACCTTAAAGCATAGCAAAACATTTTTATGTTTGTTTTAAGGAGAAGCCTCTAAATTGCTTCAATTAATGGCAGTGGGGACGAACTAAAACTCTAAAATAAAAGTTTTTTTTTTCCCTCTCTCTACTTTTTAATTTGTTTTTTGTGTCCCTGCCTTGCAAAGTGAGTTTAAAAGGAATCAATGTACTCACTATAGAAGAAGAGTGGCTTGTGCTAAGTCACTGTATAACAGCAATGCTTTTTTTTGTAATGCAGTTTGCATTTTGGTTTGGAGACCAAATACAGATTCAATGCTCTTTAACAAGTTAAAGATAAAGGTGTAGGATAAATGTTATGCTGAGTCAGCATTAAATCTGTACCTTTTGTATTTGTTTTCTTTTTTTTTGCTCTTTTTTCTGTCTATCCTTTTAGCACAATTTTTCTTCCTGGGTGCTTCTTACTTTGTTTGGTTTTGCTATGGTGAAATAAAAAAAAAAAGAGGGGGATATGGACAACATGATATGGAGAACATTTTGAAATAGCACATGGAGACAGTGCGCATGCGCGGCCAGCGGGACGGACATGTCCCGATAGAGCTCAGTCTCCCCGTGACAGAGACGAAGAGCCGCGGATCCCGGCCCGCATTGCAGTGTGAGAGGACCCGACCCTCACGGCGGGCCTCCCCTGCCCTGAATCGCCCCGTTCGCAGCTGCCTCGTAGCTGCGGGGCACTGTCTGACAGACGGGGTTTCATCCCCACGGTGCGCCGCACGAAGGCCCGCCCCCTGTCAGACTAAACGAGACACTGGGAGATAAGGGGGCTGAATACCAGGTGACAGCCCCCCCCGAGCAAAATCAATCAATATGGTAAAGGGGGCACCCCGGCACCAGGCCCCTCCGCCAAGTAAATCTATTAAGGAGGCCCTGGCAAAAGCCTCCACAAAGATGGCCGCTGTAACAGCCCAAGGAAGCAAGCAGACATCAGGCACATACACTGCTCTACAAGATTCGCAGCCCAGCCATCCCTGCACTTCAGAGGGTGAGTCAGACATTGAACCGGACACCCCCACACAGGCTCCGACATCTGACCATACACCTGACCTGCTAGCACGCTTTGAAAAAATGCTGCATAAAGCGCTGAAGCAGACCTCTGACCGCATCACTACCTGTCAGGAATGGACTGGCCAGCAATAGTGGGACTCAGCTGCCTTATGAGCTGCAGTACCAGGGCTGGCCAGCGGGTGCTCCCAGCAATCAGCGACTCAACCTTGCAGCCAGTCAAACACCTGAAACTAATTATACTGGTGTATTTAAGGGACATTCAGACCTGCAGACTCTGCCTTGGTGTTGTGTTTCTCTTGGGCCCTGTATCCTGTTCCTGCTCTCTGTTCCTGTCTGATTCTCTGCTGACCCTGCTCTGATCCCTGGCTTGTCTGACCATTCTCCTCTGCCTGACCCTCTGTACCACGCTGCCCGCTACCTGCTGAACCTGGCCTGTGACCCCGACCATTCTCCGCTTGCTCCCCCTGTACCTACCTGCCCGACTGATATTGACCCGGCCTGCCTGACGACGCTTGCATTGTATGTACTGTTATCTGTGGGTGGTTGGTTGGTTTGTTTGCACTGTGTTATGTTTTAGTATTGCACTGCGTTTATGTTTGTATAGTTAGTGTTAATAAATTACATTGTTTATAACATATCTGAAGTCTGCGTTTCCCTGCGTCAGTCACACACCTCTGGTCATACCCGGGAGCCCTGACACTACCACCTTATCCAGAGAAATCCGTGAGCTAGGACAACGCACTGCTGATCTAGAACAGAGAGTAGACGGTCTTGACGCTTCATTTCGGACACATACAGAAGACCTTGACATCCTACGAGACGAAAATACAACATTATTAACGCAATTGGAGGACTTTGAAAATCGAGCAAGGCGTTCTAATCTGCGTATTCGCGGCCTCCCGGAAACGATTGTCGACGTTCAATCAACCGTGACAGCTCTATTCCAAGAGCTAGCCCCCGCTATCCCGATTGAAAGATTAGAAATGGATAGAGTTCATAGGGCGCTAGCTTCACGACGCACGGAGGGCCCACCGCGTGATATTATAGCCAAGCTTCACTTCTTCCGCAGTAAAGAGCAACTCCTCCAAGCAGCTCACAATATGGACTCTCTTCAGTTCCAAGGTCACACCTACCAACTATTCCAAGACCTAAGCCCCACGACCATTGCCAAACGCAGGGCTATGAAACCCCACCTGCAGGCACTTCAACAACATGGTATGGTATAGCATATAGGTGGAGCTTCCCTTTCGCAGTGCGTTTCCGATACCAGACCCGAGACTTTACCTGCAAGACTCCTGAAGACCTACTGGATACTCTGCGGCATTTGCAACTACTTTCCTCAACACCGTTGTCAGAGAGTACCAAACGGAGGTCCACGTCCCGCTCGCCACGGAAATCTTACCCCTTATGTACTACTGACGGCCAACTCAGCTTCCACAAGCGAGGGCGCTTCTCATCACCGGGCCCATCATCTCAAGACACAATGGACTGATCTATGCTCCATCATCCTTCTCTCGCCACGTACGCCAGTCAGTGTACCCTTTTGACCGGCATTGAGGTTCTTACCCCAGTTGTTATTCTTCTCTACCAGGCTGAACTCGGTTGCCCCACAGGTTTGGGGCTATATGGGATTTTTTGTTTATTCAGTGTCTCGAGGAGTCCGTTGACCCTCGAGAGTTATATTCTGTTTTGCTCCATCTGGACAGCCTCTCAGTCTGTATATGGGGTGTCCTGGCTCTGGCGGCATGGGACATTTCATATCCCCACTTATGCTGCTCCATCTGTGCGACCGGTGCCGCCTGAGCCTGGAACCTTCCTGGGTTTTCTCGGTTTGTCACCTGCTTCTCTTCTGGGATCCCGCCATCACATATTTATCTGTATACTGTTACCCCCACGGTCCGTGTATCTGCGCACTTCACACTAGCTCCTGTGCTATTGACTATTTAATAGCGCTTCAGCTATCCTTGCTCCCTGGCCCACCCTGTATTAGGGTGCTCCCAGGGACCACCTCCTAGGCCTTGAATGGCCACCTATACTTCTCTTCTACTTCCCTTCCTGTTGTATTCCTCTCCTTTTTTCCCCCCAAATGACTCCATGACCTCAAGCTACCCCTTACATAGACAAATAGCCCCCCATGGTAATCTTCAGGCTTGGCCCCAGCTGTTGTTGCCGTTTTACTCAAAAGTCCACACACTCTCCCCATGGGCTCGTTAAACATCCTCACCCTGAACGTTCAGGGTCTTAACATACCACAGAAACGTAACAAGGCCTTCCGCTCCTTTGCATCCCTTAAGGCTCAAGTAGTCTGTTTACAAGAAACACACTTCACCCCCACTTCCGCTCCAAAATTTTTTGGTCCCCGTTACCCACAGGTCTATATGGCCTCCGCCGCCACCAAAAGCAGAGGGTGTTAGTAGCTTTTCATCGCACAACACCCTTTACCTTAAACACTGAAATTAAAGACCCAGAGGGTCGCTATCTCCTGTTAGTAGGGGAACTCTTAGATTTCGACGTCACTATTGCATATTATGCTCCGAACTTAGGTCCACTATCATTTCTTTCCCACTTATTTTCGATTATAGATCATCATAAGCGAGGCACCTTATTCGTCTGTGGAGACTCTAATAGCACACTATATCCTTTCCTTGACAAATCCCCTCAACTTTCCCCCCTCCCCACCTCTAAACAAACCTTCCAAACCATTCTACAACGTTACTCCATGATAGACACTTGGAGGGAATTCAACCCGGCCAAGCGCCAATACACTTTCTACTCCCACCCACACAAGACCTTCTCCAGAATAGACCACATTTTCATCACTGCTAGCTCCTCTTCCCGGCTTTTGACCTCTGAAATACTTCCAATCCCCTGGTCGGACCACTGTGCCGTACTCACATCCATGACCTCTTTGGCCCCATCCCCATCTGAGTTCTCTTGGATCATCAACGACAATTTACTAACAAACCCAATACACTGCTCAGAAATTGAAACCGCCCTCAAAGATTACTTGTCTCTTAACCAAACTCCTGAAATCTCTCCCCTCCTATTATGGGAAGCACATAAGCCGGTGATACGAGGATTCTGCATTAGCAAGGCGTCCTTTTTGAGCAAATCAAAAAGACAACAGCTTCTTTCTCTAGAACAAACCTATGACCACTCCCATCAAGCCTTTCAAGCGACCCCCACACCGGCCAACCGTAAAGCCCTAGAACGCTCTCGATTAGCTTTAGACCTCTTCCTCACGGATCAAGCGGAACTTTCGCTTCGCAGGTCTAGGCACAAATATTACACTAAGGCCAATAAGCCCAATACCTTTTTGGCCCTCTCACTTCGTAGGATGGACCAGATTACTAAATCTATTCGAATACGCACCTCCTCTGGCAACCACACAAGTAATCCGGATCGCATTCTCAGAACTTTTCATAAACATCTCTCTCGGCTTTACTCATCCCCCACTCCTTTTGACCCCTCGCAAGCTGATACTCTTCTAGCCTCCATATCCTTTCCGAAACTGTCTGAGCATCAGTTGGCAACGCTAGAGCAACTCATCACTCCAGCCGAAACCTTAAATGCTATTAAAAGTCTAAAACCTCGCAAGCGCCCAGGACCTGATGGTTTCTCAGCCACTTACTACAAAAAATTCAGTCATCTCCTCACACCCATCCTCACCAACGCCTTTAATGCTTTACTATCTAGTCATACCTTCAACTATGAAACAGTCCAAGCAAACATCTCGATGATACCGAAGCCAATACCGATACTTACAGCATTTTGTGTTTGAGCAAATTTCCAACATTTTTCTTATTTCTCTTCCAACATTGATTAACTGTTTTTATATAAATGTAGTGAAGCTCCCTTATGTCATTTAGCTATTGCCAACTACGAGAACAGTTAAAGTAACACCAGGTTTAAGAAACCGTTGTGTATCCGTTCTAGCTCTATATTTCACATCCTCTCTACAGTCCTAGAATCTATCAGTCCTAATATACAGTCATTTTTTTTTGTTTGTTGGCTTTTGCCATAACTAAGTTCAAAGGATTTGAAATTCAAAGGATTTTAGGTAAAGGAGGCCGCCGGAAACGATGCAGGTGTAAACAAGGACAATATCCGAGCTGGATGTAAAAAGTGTGGATATCCTGGCCACCTTACATTTGAGTGTAGAAACTTCTTTAGAGTGGACCCACATCGAGATATTGTGTTAGATGTGAGCAGCACAAGCAGTGAGGACTCTGATGAGGAGGACGAGATTCCAGCCCAGCCACCACTTTCTGCAGATAAGAAAAGAGCTTCTTCCATCCTTGCAGCCCTAGTGATCCCTGTGTCAGCTCCTGTGGAGGCTTATCCAGATTGATACTGCTCTGACCTGCTGGACCACTTTCTCACCACATGAGGGCGTAGGATTTCCATCCTTCCCAGCTATTTCCCTGACCAGACCTGAGAGGAGAGGGGGATCTTCAGGATATATATATACACATGCGTATTACTTATGCGCTTTCTGGTTAGTGTGAATTTCTACCATTTGCACTGGGAATCAAGGAGCACTGTTTTCACCGGACTGTGTTTATCATTACTTTTCTTTAAGAGCGCTGCATTCCTTTTATTTATGAATTTTGGGACTTTTTATGCGTTTTCCTTTAATGTTCAGCTGCTTTAAATTGTTGATGAGCGCTTACTATATATTTTATTATCCTCTTATCTGTTTTAACCACTACAGAATAGGTACTCACCTTTAGCACCTGAGGAATCAGATTCCCCTATTCCTAATCCTTTTTTAGGTTGGAATCTACCTCAGGGGAGGGGGAAATACAGAGAAAGAAAACAAGAGAGGATGTAGGGGAGGAGGAAGAAGTTTGCTCCTAATAAAAGCCTTAACAAGTTTGAAACATACATTAGCATTCAGAAATTAGTTAGGAACCTCAATATCAAAAAATATTATGCCCAGAATCCCCATCTCACCCCTACTCCTAATTAAGATCTAAGATCTAGAATATCACACATTATTAAAGAACAAATATTTAACCCAACATTGGTAGATAATAGATACATAGACATGTCCAAAAAAGTTGTTATAGAAGACCTAGATCAGCGGTTCTCAACCTGGGGGTCGCGACCCCTTTGGGGGTCGAACGACCATTTCCCAGGGGTCGCCTAAGGCCATCGGAAAACACATATTTCCAATGGTCTTAGGAACCGAGACGCCGCTCCTGTCTCCGGCGATGTGTGGGCGGGATGATATGCTGCCCCTGTCACCGCCTCCTCGCCGCTGATTGGCCACCGGAACTGTAGCTCAGGAGAGGCACACAGGCGGCCAATCACCGGCGAGAAGGTGGAGCTTGGAGAGGAGGAGCCGAGCGGCAGCGCGCGGAGATCGAAGAAGATCGAGGGAGCTGCAGGAACGAGTGAAGAGAGAGGCCAGAGAAGGAAGACAGCTGACAGGTAAGTGCAAATTTTGCTGCTGCAGCCAGGTATGCAGGCTGTAGATGGGAGAGGGAGAGAGAGAGCGAGCCCAGGCTGGAGCAGGGGTCAGCAAGGTAAGTATCATTGGTGTCAGTGGGAGGGATAGTGCCCCATCATTTGTGTCACTAATACCAACGATGGGGCACTATTCCTCCCCCCACTGACACCAACGATGGGGCACTATTCCTCCCCCCACTGACACCAACGATGGGGCACTATTCCTCCCCCCACTGACGCCAACGATGGGGCACTATTCCTCCCCCCACTGACGCCAACGATGGGGCACTATTCCTCCCCCCACTGACGCCAACGATGGGGCACTATTCCTCCCCCCACTGACGCCAACGATGGGGCACTATTCCTCCCCCCACTGACGCCAACGATGGGGCACTATTCCTCCCCCCACTGACGCCAACGATGGGGCACTATTCCTCCCCCCACTGACGCCAACGATGGGGCACTATTCCTCCCCCCACTGACGCCAACGATGGGGCACTATTCCTCCCCCCACTGACGCCAACGATGGGGCACTATTCCTCCCCCCACTGACGCCAACGATGGGGCACTATTCCTCCCCCCACTGACGCCAACGATGGGGCACTATTCCTCCCCCCACTGACGCCAACGATGGGGCACTATTCCTCCCCCCACTGACGCCAACGATGGGGCACTATTCCTCCCCCCACTGACGCCAACGATGGGGCACTATTCCTCCCCCCACTGACGCCAACGATGGGGCACTATTCCTCCCCCCACTGACGCCAACGATGGGGCACTATTCCTCCCCCCACTGACGCCAACGATGGGGCACTATTCCTCCCCCCACTGACGCCAACGATGGGGCACTATTCCTCCCCCCACTGACGCCAACGATGGGGCACTATTCCTCCCCCCACTGACGCCAACGATGGGGCACCATTCCTCCCACTGACGCCAACGATGGGGCACCATTCCTCCCACTGACGCCAACGATGGGGCACCATTCCTCCCACTGACGCCAACGATGGGGCACCATTCCTCCCACTGACGCCAACGATGGGGCACCATTCCTCCCACTGACGCCAACGATGGGACACCATTCCTCCCACTGATGCCAACGATGGGACATTATTCATCCCACTGACATCAGTGATGGGGCGCTAGTCCTCCCACTGCAAAATTACAGTTATGAAGTAGCAACGAAAATAATTTTATGGTTGGGGGTCACCACAACATGAGGAACTGTATTAAGGGGTCGCGGCATTAGAAAGGTTGAGAACCACTGACCTAGATGGATTACAGATCAAAAAGTGTAAATAGACTTCAGAGATTAAAAAAGGCATATAAGTACTAGAAAATAGAAAGTTATCCTACCTGAGGATAAAGGCGGAGGGATAGTTATACTATCCAAAGAATATTATGAACAAGAAATGAACAAGATGCTCAGTGATATTAACACCTACATTACCTTAAAAGGGAACCCCACTAAGGTATACAAAAAAGAATTTCTTAGATTAGTAAAACATGGAAGTAAGAAGGGTTTGTTAAATAAAAAAAAAGAATTATACTTGACACCATCCACATGTAAACTTCTGATTATATACGTGGTCCCCAAAATTCATAAAAACAGTAATAAACCCTCTGGAAGACCTATCATACATGGTATAGATCCTTATCAGCAAGACTGGGGGAATATGTGGATTGCTTTCTACAGCCATTAGTAATCCAGACCCCAGCATATATCAAGGACACAAAACATATTATACAGTTCATTCAGGATATTACACCTACATTTAATACTATTTTGAGCACTGTTGATGTTTCAGCACTGTATACCAATATCAATCATGAAGGAGCCATAGTATTAGCAAAATGAGCGCTTATTAAATGCTCTACGATATCACACAAGCAACTTTTGTTGGAAAGGAAATTGAAAAGTGGAACGGTGCTCACAGAACCTTCAAAAACATGAAAGTACAATCAGGATTATACGTAAGGTTATAACTTGGATGTGCAGATCCTATGACATACAATAGACCAGAAGCATTGACTAAACAGAACAGAAAACATAAGGATCCATGACCACCTTGACAATTCATAACTTTTTTTTTTGTTTGTTTTAAAAGAAGAAAAAAACAAAGCCAAAAACAGATAACACCTGAGACATCATAAAGAGGACAATGGCTATACATGAGCACCCCCAGGAGGAGAGATGGGGTTATCTGCCATATAATAAAATGTCACACCTGCAAGAGCTGATCTACTAACAATTGAGAAGGGGCAAGCCCAGGTACATCTAGCCAGCCCTGCCACACCAGCTGAAATTTGCGATAAGCATTACGATGTTGATATGTGAGCTTTTCCCATAGAAGTAGCGAGCTGACATAGTCTGTCCATTGCATTTTAGTTGGTGGGGCCGATGACTGCCATTGCCTTGCAATTAACTTTCTAGAAAGATATAGAAGCCTAGATACCATAATGTACACTCCTGATCCAAAGCACCATGATGATGATGTCATACGATGAAACATGTAGAGCGGGGCGCTAAACTTGTCCTCTGAGAAGGAATTGATTTTTGCTGGGATTTAAAGTGCCGTACACATGGTTTTTATTTAAGTGCAATTATAAATGTTTTTTACCGGGGGCGCATGCGTGGCCGGCTCGGGATGGACGCGCTATAACTACAGCTCCGTCCACCCGCCAGCATAAAAGCGGCACACTACGGCCCCAGGGAAAACAAAGCACACAAATCAGTTCCCGGAAGGTGCCCGCAGCCCACTAGACATGCCCCGCAGGAAAAAGAGCCCGGGGCAACCAGGGAAACAAACTAGTTTCTTCCCGGCCGTTGTGCCGGGAATCCAAGATGGCGGCCGCCATACAAACATGCAGGGAGACAGCAGAAGCCAGGAGGAGGACTACAGGTCCCAGCCTGTGGATCCCAGGCTGCAGCATCAGCTCTATCCAGGGGACCCTGGTGAGGTATCACCCCCACTGTCACCCACGACCTGCAGCCCAGCCACGGATAGACAGTGACCCTGAGGACACCTGCCAGACCCTAAATCTTCCGCCTCAGCCATCACATTCCACCCTGCCTGGTATTGACGCGTTCCCAGCATCTGACCAACCACTGACGGAAATCTGCATGAAGAACATACTAACATTACTGCGCCAAACTCTGCATAATGATATTTCTGTGCCATTAACCCAAATTACTACCCTGGTGCAAAGACAGGAACGCAGAATCCGCCATATTGAAACCAACATAGCAGACATAATAGAAGCGCACAATGATTTGATTGATGCTCATGCAGATCACGCGTCAGAGATCGAACAACTCAACCTAAAATTGGCCGACATGGAGGATCGATCGCGCTGCAATAATATTAAATTTAGGGGGATCCAAGAAACAGTTTCTAATGAAGCATTAGTGCCGTATTTACATCACTTCCTCAAGCTTCTAATCCCAACACTCTCCGAAGTAGAGGCCATAATCGATCGAGCACATCGACTCCCTAAGCCTTCATTCCTGTCAGCATCCGTCCCTAGAGACGTGTTCGTTCGAATACACTTCTACCATATTAAGGAGAAAATGATGATGGCGGCTAGAAATCCACCTCCACTCCCATCCTCACATGTGAATCTGCGTCTCTACGCCGATTTATCCAAGGCCACACTTTCCAACAGGAAAAAAATGATACCAATCACGAAAGCGCTCAGAAATCATAGTATGGCCTATCAATGGGGATTCCCCACAAAATTAATAGTACGACACCAAGGCAGGATCTATACTATTAAAAACCTAGAGGCCGGTTTGGACTTCCTTAAGGCCTGGAGTATTTTGCCTGCAGATCCACAGAAGAACAACCCTGGTTCCGTCCAAAACATGGAAGCGACCTGAAGGGCTGTGCGGCACAAGCCGCATTTACGCTCCTTGCTATTTTTCCCTGGAGGCGCTCTTTGACCACTCCTATCTCTGGCGATTGGCCTACACCCAATGACTCTCACTTTTAGAGTTTTGTATAGGTATGACCCTCCCAGAGGTCACAACCTGTTTGACTCCCCCATTTTTGAAGTAGCAATCCTGGCTACATTGTTTACTTGCATTATACGCAAGTGTTTTTTTACTGTTGTTCTGTCCCGCTACACCCATCCCTCCCCCTGACACCACCAAGTATATATCCCTGACACAAGACCTCAACCTCGTGACCCTGACTACCACCAAAAAACTTCCCAAGTATGTCTGTACTCCGAGAACCCGCCTACAAATGATTACCATCACATCTCTTAATGTGTGAGGCCTCAATTCCCCCTTCAAGAGATCGATGCTATCAAGAGAAATCAGAAAATCTCAAACAGATCTATTCTTCATACAGGAATCTCACATTGCCACAGAAAAGACCCCTAAACTTTATCTGCACCAATTCTCTCAACTATTCTTGGCAACAAACATGAAAAAGAAAGACGGGGTTATTATTGCGGTTAACGACGCTCTCTCCTTCCAACCTACCTCCATCGTAATCAACCCACAAGGTCGATACATTATCTTGATATGCCAAATCAACGAGGTCACTTACACTTTGGTGAACATATACGGCCCAAATAGCAAGCAAATAAGATTCTACCGTAAACTCTACAACCTCATCTCCCAACATAAACAAGGCAGACTCATTATTGGCGGAGACTTTAATGTTCTTAGCGATTCACTCTTAGATTCCTCTTCTAATAAGAAATCCACCAACCTTAACCTCAACCGCTTCCTACACGACCATGATCTATACGACATCTGGAGATGCCAACACGGTACGGAAAGAGACTACACCTACTTTTCACCTCCACATCTCTTGTACTCTAGAATTGACATGTTCATCACCGACAAATGGACGTTACAACACGTCTCATCATCCAACATCGGTACTATAACCTGGTCTGACCATGCACCGATTACCATATCCTTGGACGATAGCCGACGGTCGGCGATCCCACCTATTTGGAGACTCAATTCTACACTTTTGAATCTTCCGGAAAACCAGAAATTTATATTAGATGCCCATCACCTCTTTTTTGAAACTAACACCACTCCGGATATCTCTATTACCACACTTTGGTTAACATATAAAGCTTATATGAGAGGTATCATCATCCAATTAAATTCTCGCATTAAAAAACAACGGTCCCAGCAAATTGACCAACTCCTAACTTCCATACACATGAACGAAGACACTAACAAACAAAATCCGAACCCCACCACAACCGCGGCCTTAAACCGAGATAGGAATATACTACGTACCATCCTATTACAAACTTATGATATGAACCTCCAAAAAACAAAATCTCAATTCTATGCACTTGGCAACAAAACAAACTCTCTCCTTGCCAAAACCATCAAACAAAAATGGCTTAAAAACAAAATCTCCACGATTCAACACCCAATTTCCAGTGTTCCATTGTCCAACCCACAAGATATAGCTAACGCGTTTGCTTGCTACTACCAATCTCTATACAATATAAAAGATGACGCAAACACGACCCAGCCAACAAACACGTTGATCGAGATTTTCCTACGTCATACCGAGCTCCCCCATCTTACGCCTTCCCAACTAGCCTCTCTCTCTGTGCCGATTTCACCCACAGAGATCGAGAAAACCATAAACAAACTCCCCATGAACAAATCACCGGGAAACAACGGTTTTACCAATGAATTTTATAAAACGTTTGCGTCCAATCTCAAACCACACCTCTCTGATCTCTATAACTACGTTGCTTCTAAAGGGGAATTTCCCCCTGACATGCTGCAATCAATAATCTCTACTATCCCAAAACCAGGTAAAGACCCCCAATTAGTTCAGAATTATAGACCAATTTCACTGCTAAACACAGACCTAAAAATTTATGCCAAGATAATAGCTCAACGACTGCTCCCATACCTTCCCACACTAATCCACTCTGACCAAGTAGGATTCATACCAGGTAGACAGGCCCTGACGCGACTCGACAAATTATATCACTACTACACCACCTTGAATCAGACAACCAACTCTCACTTCTCCTATCACCTGACGCAGAAAAAGCATTTGACCACATTCACTGGCAATTCATGACGCTTACTCTCCAAAAATTTGGAATTACGGACTGGATGCTGTCAGCAATTCTATCCCTATACTCCAAACCCTCTGCTAGAGTCCTCACCAATGGCTTGCTCTCGCAACCATTCCAAATATCTAACGGTACTAGGCAAGGCTGCCCTCTTTCCCCATAATCTTCGCTTTACTCATCGAACCCCTGGCATCCAACCTTAGAAATGACCCCAATTTCTCGGGAATTAAATTTCTTAAGCACGAATACAAAATCAGTCTTTTTGCAGACGACATTATTCTAATGATTACGAACCCTTACTTCGATACGCTCACACATACATACCTACGCAGATGTCTCCTATTATAAGCTTAACGAACCCAAGTCCTCTATTTTAAACCTTTTCTCCCCTGCTCCGACCCAAAACCTGCTTGCACAATGATTCCCTTTTAAATGGGAAAAACATAATATACCCTATTTGGGGATTAAACTAACTTCTAAAACCAACCAACTCTACGCAGCTAATTTTAAACCATTACTTGACACAATTCCACAGGAGCTTAGGAGCTTACGTACAACCACTTTATCAATGTTAGGCAGAATAGCTACTATCAAAATGTGCATATTGCCTAAAATATTATATATCTTCCGTACACTGCCTGTTCCTATACCCTCCTCCTTCTTCTCTACACTTCAAAAAATTCTAAATAAATTCCTATGGAAATCCAAACGGCCTAGATGCTCCACAAACCTCCTGATACGTCCGCCCTCCAGAGGGGGAGCCGGCCTCCCACATTTAAAATCCTATTACCAAGCGGTCTTATTGGACCAGCTCTTCTACTGGTGGAATAAATATAAATCAGCACACATAAATATAAATATAAAAAAAATCCTCAAAAATCCCTTAAAGTCATATCAATATCCTTCCCCTGAAGTAACAATAATTAATAAATTCATTGACTTAAACCAGAAATCTGCAATTACAGTGCAAAATCAAGTCCCAAAGTAATTACCCAAAAAATTATGCAAAAAATAAATTAATCTACAAAAATAAATACATAAATAAAATAAAATAAAGTCCCAACACACAAAGTGTCCAAATAATGAGTCCAAACTAAGATCAGATCTTGATAGGAAGACGCTGTTTTTGCACCAGGGGGTGTTAATTGAAGTTGGTTTACACATTTGTTTGATTTGAGTGGGTGGTAGTAAAATAGAAATGGAAGTCTTCAACTTTTTGGACACTAGAAATATCAATGTGGAGGAGGTGTTTTCCACAACTAGAGCAGCCAGGGATGAGAATATGGATTTTGTTATAAAAAGAGTTTAGTATGCGATGGAAAAGAAAATACAGCTGTGGTGGGATATTCTAACTTTGGAAAAATATTTAATGGAGGGAATAACCCCTAGGAGATTGAGATGGGATTTAGGCCCCAATGATGGACTTGAGGATCCTGAATCCATGTTAGAGTGGAAAAATTTCTTCAATAGCTGTGAAAAACAACTGTTAAATTTACTCCTGGATAGGAAAAGGAGAAAGTTGGGGTTAATTGAATCCAAATTGATTGAATTCAAGGACAAAGTGGAGAATTTTAAAGATAATAAGGATTATATTGATAGTTGTAATGTTGTACATGAACTTTTGAAGAAAAAGGATATGGATATAAAAAAGAAAAAAGAAAAAAAGTTCATTAGGGATATGGAGGATTATCGCAGCAATAATATTTATAAATGGCAGGGGGTGGTGGATGTGAATCCTAGTTCTGGTGCCTCATCACCTGCTGTTTCTGTAAAAGAGGCCGGAAAAGGACCAATATTGCCCCGGGTGAATGAGGGTATGGTTAATAAAAATAAACCTAATATCCCAAAAAAACCGGAAGGACAGGATAGAGGACCTGGTAATACTAATAGGGGTCCTTCCAGGCCCCCTAATTCTCCATACCAAATATTCAATGTTCCTACTCAGAATACGTTCCAACCCCTATCAGGGGGTAAGAATGGATACCATAATAATTATAACAATTATAGAGGAAGAGGTGGCCCTCAGAGAAATTTTTTTCAGAGAAATCCGAGAGGTCGTCCTCCGGGTCCACCCCAGAGGGAATTCTATTATCCCAACCAATGGGAGTATCAAGGATATTGGAATCCCCCTTACAGGAGAGAAGGGGAGTATCAGGGAAGAGAGGACGAGGTACAACCACAAGTCTGGAGATCAGAGGATTCTGTTTCCCGGAAAGAAAATTTGAACAAAAGGAAAAGAAAAGAAACATAGGGGAGGGGATTTACAATTTAAGCTCCACTAAACTCACTGAGAATGAAATTAAACTATTGGATAAAGGCCTAAAATATGCACCAAAAGGAAATGTCAGTAAATTTGGAGTATTTATTGATATTAATAAATATATTAGAAGGCTTAATATAGAAAAATATTTCTCTTCTCTACCTGGCCCTACTAAAATGGCAAATCCAGTGAACAATCTGAGATTTCTACATAGTGATCTTAAAAATAGATCGACTTTTAATCCTTTGAATTCTAGGAATCAATTTATTGAAGTATTCAAGCGGATGACCATAGATGAACTGTATGAGTTAGAAAGTAAAAAAGTGTATGAAGAGAAAGCTTTATATCAGGGCCTAAAAAGTATGAAGGATAGGAAGGATATTGTAATTAGGCCAGCGGACAAAGGAGGGGGAGTGGTTATTATGAATAGAACACAATATGAGGAAGAAATGCAAAATATTCTTAGTGATACAGATACTTATTGTAAAATCCCAAAAGATCCAACATTAGTATATCGAAAGATCTTAAAAAAGTTAATTATTACTGCCAGAGAAGATCTCATTCTTAATGAAAAAGAAGCAAAATTTCTAGTCCCATCATATTGTCGTATTCCATTTATGTATTTTCTTCCTAAGATACATAAAAGTATCACTAATCCCCCAGGTAGACCCATCATTAATGGGATAGGTTCGGTACATTCTAGAATAGGACAATATGTTGATTTTCATTTGCAACCCATTGTAAAACAAATGCCCTCATACCTGAAAGATAGCCAGGATGTAATAAATCTATTGGAAGGAATGGAAGTAACTAAAGATACGATATTATCCACCATTGATGTGAATTCCCTCTATACCAATATAAAGCATGAAGATGGCCTTGATGCCATAAAATGGGGCTTACAGAACTATTCAGAGCTCCATAGAAAACAGCGTAAACTCATTATACAGCTTTTAGATTATAGTATGAGTAATAATTACTTTTGGTATAAGGGGGAATTTTACATCCAACAAAAGGGCGTGGCAATGGGCGCTAAATTCGCTCCCAGCTTGGCCAATATCTTTTTGGCCAAGTGGGAGGAATCTGAGATCTTTGGAAAAAATTGGATGGGTCTGAAAGTCTGGAGGCGCTATATTGATGACATCTTGATAGTGTGGGAAGGAGAAAATTCTGACTTTGAGATTTTTTTGGAAAATATTTATAATAATAAATTGGGATTGAGTTTCACCACTAGTAGTAGTACGGAATGGGCTAACTTTTTGGATTTACATATTTTCAAGTATGAGAATAGATTATGCTTCAAAACGTTCTTTAAGGATACCGACAAGATTGGATTTATCCCGACCAATAAAAATAAATATATTAAAACCTCCTGCGCTTCAGATGAATAAAACACTAAGCAGCCAACACCCTCCTTTTAACCAAAAAGTGCATAAGTAGAAATAAGAAAAATTGGTGTAGCGCTAAACAGATGCCACTATGCATAAACATATGTACATAGATAGAACCTAAACTAATACATAGGGGTATAAATACTTTCAGATATGACACAAATAATCATGCATACAAGGATAAACCCCTTGCAAATCCCCTAGTAGGGAAAACGTGACTATATGCTTGTGGTGGTTGCACACAAAATTATGCAAAGGGCTGATACACTGCAGCAAGTGATAAAGTGAATAATATACAGTCCACTTCAAACAAAAACTGTGATCCTTTAGGAACCGTGAGAGTGCCACTGGTGCCACAATCCTATAATGGTCTGAGTGCCTCCTCACTTCCCCGCACTGACCACAAGGGCCAATACGCCTTTGTAACATATAGGGTGTATCCCTCAGATGTCAACCGGTTTCAGGTCCACAGTTGATTCCACCTCAAGCGCTGTTATCCAAAAGCCACCTCCAGCCGCTGTGTAATGGTGGTAGTATGCCACCAGATGATGCTCAGAGACACAAACAAAGACCTCCCATAGCGTGATACCGTAATATTTATTGATAAAATATATATATAAAATGCCCACTCACATGTCCACAAACGATTTAAAACATCATGCAAATCCTCATGGTGTCCTAGTACTGTGGGTGTACCTGGAGTCCCAATATGGCGCGTACGTCGGAAGGGACGTCACCGCGTACCGGAAGTGTCATCAGGGCGTACCAACGCGTTGCATCACGGATAACACATGATTTCATCAGGGTAACCGCCCATAATGACATCGATGCTTTATATAGGCCGCCAGGATGTCAATCATCCAACTGAACAACCCACGGCGGCCATTTTCTCGGAGCCCAATATTCGGTACTTAGATAAACCAACAATACACTTTGGCAGCCATATGTGGACCAGGTAACTGCATAAAGGAGAAACGAACCTCCTATGTTCATAATACATAATTGAACCCATAATGTAAATTACACAAAGAAAGGGGATCAAAACGAGCCATACTAAGCCAACTCCAATATAGATGCTGCATAATATATAACACATAATAACGCATAATACCCACTATAATGAACCATAATGATTAAAAAACACATGCATATATATATATATATATATATATATATATATATATATATATATATATACACATAAGACCAATATATCTATACATACACATATATATCCATATGTATAAAAATACCACTGTAATAAAAATAAAATATAAAATATACATGCATATAATAAATATATAACAAATAAAAACACACAGCCAGGTGGACTACCTACATAATTAAATTATTAAAAATCACTAATGAAACAATTCAGGTCGAACTCTACGTTCAAACCTTTGGGCACTTGTGTTTGCATAATGTAGATCCACTTTGACTCAGCCTGACTTAAAGATCGCACTTTATGAGACCCCCTCCAATGTCCACTGTATTTTTCTATTCCCCAAAAGAGTAGTGTGGACGGATCCTTATTATGATATAGGGAAAAGTGTTTAGAAACGTTATGTTTGGGGTAGCCCTTCTTTACGTGTTCACGAATCCTCTTCCACATTGGTCGCTTCGTTCTCCCAATGTATTGAAGACCGCACTGACATTGAAGGCCATATACTACCCCCTCCGTCCTACATGAGATAAAGTCTCGAATTTGATATTCTACTCCATTACTATTAGACACAAAAACTTTGCGTCTTACATTCTGTCCTTTTGTCTCTTTGCAAGCAAAGCACGATTTACAGGGATAAAAACCTTTTTGATCTAAAAAAGTGATCGTTTTATATTTTATCGGGGGGTCTAGTACATTTTTCACCAGTTTTGTCCTAAGCGTAGGTGCTTTCCTATATACAAATTGAGGCCACTCTGGTATTATATTATTCAAACCCGGATCCACTTTTAAGATAGGCCAGTATTTCCTAAAAATCTTTTCTATCTTCTTATAATGCACATTAAAATCTAATATTATAGGCACTTGTTGTTTACTATTCAGATCCTTGGATTCACCCTGGATCTTTTCTTTATCCTTCAAAAGTGTGTCTCTTTCTATATTGCCAACCATATTGATCCTACACTTAATCTGGTCACGGGGGTACCCTTTCAAAATGAACCTTTCACCTAATATTTCCACTTGTTCTTCATAGTCTTTTTTGTTAGTGCAATTTCTCCTAAGGCGAACAAATTGACCTTTAGGAATATTACATAGCCAGGAAGGGTAGTGACAACTATCACACGGAATATACCCATTCCTGTCTACATTCTTGAAGAACGTCTTAGTAACAATATTACCTTTTATATATACCAACATTAAGATCCAAAAAATTAATATGTGAATTATTATATTCCCATGTGAATTTAATGTTTTTATTGTTACAATTCAATTTGTTAAGAAAGGACACCAGGGAGTTACCATCCCCTTTCCACATGATGAACACATCATCTATGTAGCGCCTAAAGACCAACAACTCTCTAGGAAAATATTGATACACTGCGTTTTCCTCCCAGTGGGCCATAAAAAGGTTAGCCACACTGGGAGCAAAACGTGCTCCCATTGCTACACCCTTGATTTGCTTATAGAACTTTTTGTCATGCCAAAAATAGTTATGTGACAGACAAAAGTCTAGACACTCAACCAAAAACTTCCTTTGATGCCAGGTGATATCACTATACTCTCTCAATCCCCATTCAACTGATTCTATAGCCTCTTCGTGTCCAATGATAGTGTATAGGGATGCAACATCCGCACTTGCTAAATATATATCTGTATTCTCCTCCTCTTGTACCTCATGCAAGATTTGAATAAGATGTTTTGTATCCCGTAAGTATGATTTTGTTCTTTTAACCAAAGGCTGAAGATATATATCAATATATTGACCTAATCTTGCGAGGATAGACTCAATCCCATTCACGATGGGCCTCCCTGGTGGGTTTATTGGATCTTTGTGTAACTTTGGGACAGTGTAAATCACCGGAATCCGGCATACTTCTGGAACCAAAAACTTAGATTCTTTGTTATTTAAGATTTTCCTATCCGTGCCCTTTTTAATCAATTTTCCCAATTCTTTTTTGTACCCAATGGCAGGATCCTTAGGGAGTATTTGGTATGTGGCAGAATCTGCCAGTTGGTCTCCTAGTTCTTTCAAGTAATAATCTTTAGATAGCACCACGATACCACCTCCCTTGTCAGCTGGTCTGATCACTATGTTATCTCTTTTTATAAGCCTTTTCGTGCCAATTTGTATTCCAATATTAGGATGAATTTTTGGTAAAACAAGTTTGTCCAAATCTTGGACCACCATTTTCTTAAAAGTATCCACCTGGCTGTTGTGTGAAATTTGTGGGCTAAACAATGACTTATTCCTTAAATTAGAATGTACTATATCACTATTGTCTACACTGAGACTATATTTGGATCCTGATGTTCCCATAAAATATTTCTTTAGATTTAATTTTCTAATAAATTTCTGCGTATCCACATAAACATCAAATTTACATGCTGGCTTAGGGGGGGCATATTTCAGACCCTTATCCAACACCATAACTTCTTCCTTGGTGAGGATGGATCCACTTAGATTAAACACCCCTTCACCTAGCTCTCTCTTTTCCTTTTGCTTTTTCCACCCGGCTCTGCATCCCCTACTCTTGGGGGGCTTCGCCTTCTTTCCATAGCCGGACTCCTTTCTTTTCATCCCCTCTCTAAAAAATCCCACTGGGGCTGATCATAGCCCAATGGTTCATATCTATTATATGTGGGTAACGGACTCCTTCCACCTTGATGGTGGTAATAATTCCAATTATCCTGCTGGTAATGCCTAGGACTCCTCTCGTAGTACTGTCTATTTTCGTATCCATATTGGGGTTCTGGTCTTACATAGTTTTCCATTCTAGGTATATAGTTGGGCCTATATGTCTGATGATATGGCTTCCATTTTTTCCCTTTTCCTCCCCCTTTAGGTTTATTTTGATTATTCTGGGGATAGCCTCCATTCTGTGGTCTCCACCCATTTCTTGGTGTCTGATAGGCAGAATTGTTATCGTTTCTATACTGATTTTTATTATTATTGTATTCACCTTGAGGTTCGTTTCTCCTTTATGCAGTTACCTGGTCCACATATGGCTGCCAAAGTGTATTGTTGGTTTATCTAAGTACCGAATATTGGGCTCCGAGAAAATGGCCGCCGTGGGTTGTTCAGTTGGATGATTGACATCCTGGCGGCCTATATAAAGCATCGATGTCATTATGGGCGGTTACCCTGATGAAATCATGTGTTATCCGTGACGCAACGCGTTGGTACGCCCTGACGACACTTCCGGTACGCGGTGACGTCCCTTCCGACGTACGCGCCATATTGGGACTCCAGGTACACCCACAGTACTAGGACACCATGAGGATTTGCATGATGTTTTAAATCGTTTGTGGACATGTGAGTGGGCATTTTATATATATATTTTATCAATAAATATTACGGTATCACGCTATGGGAGGTCTTTGTTTGTGTCTCTGAGCATCATCTGGTGGCATACTACCACCATTACACAGCGGCTGGAGGTGGCTTTTGGATAACAGCGCTTGAGGTGGAATCAACTGTGGACCTGAAACCGGTTGACATCTGAGGGATACACCCTATATGTTACAAAGGCGTATTGGCCCTTGTGGTCAGTGCAGGGAGGTGAGGAGGCACTCAGACCATTATAGGATTGTGGCACCAGTGGCACTCTCACGGTTCCTAAAGGATCACAGTTTTTGTTTGAAGTGGACTGTATATTATTCACTTTATCACTTGCTGCAGTGTATCATCCCTTTGCATGATTTTGTGTGCAACCACCACAAGCATATAGTCACGTTTTCCCTACTAGGGGATTTGCAAGGGGTTTATCCTTGTATGCATGATTATTTGTGTCATATCTGAAAGTATTTATACCCCTATGTATTAGTTTAGGTTCTATCTATGTACATATGTTTATGCATAGTGGTATCTGTTTAGTGCTACACCAATTTTTCTTAATCCCGACCAATAGCTGTCATCATCCTTCGTGGATTCGAGGGATTCCTAAAGGTCAGTTTATTCATATTATGAGAAACTGTACGAGATTGGAAGATTATATTGTTCAGTCGGAATATATTAAGGAACGTTTTGTTGCGAAAGGGTATGATCAGGATTTTCTAGAGAAGATGAGATATGCAGTGAGTAGAAAGTATTTGGGGGATGGGAAGGAGAAGAGAAATAATAAGAAAATAAGAAGGGAGGGGAAAAGTTCTATGGAATATGCTTTCATCTTCAAATTTAGTTGCCAATATAGGGAAGTGGAGAATGTTATCAGAAAATATTGGCCAATGTTACACAAAGATGATATTCTAGCCAAGACGTTGCCTGAGAAACCTCCCTTTATATATAGAAAAAGTGATAACTTGAGGGGCTTACTAGTAAAAGGGATTATCTCCCCCCCTAGAAAATCACAGATGTTTGGATTAACTGGTTTCTTTCCATGTAGGAAGTGTATGATATGCAAAACGAGTGGTATTAAAGTGAAAAAGATCTCCACGTTTAAATCTACAGTTACAGGGGAGGAGTTTATGATTAAGAAGTTCATAACATGTAATATGAAGTATGTCACCTACTTGTTGGAATGTCCCTGTAAAATCCAATACGTGGGTAGAACAAAAAGAGATCTTAAAATTCGGCTTAAAGAACATGTGGGGAACATAAAAAAAGGAAGGAAGGAACATAGTGTTTCAAAGCATTTCCGTGATTTTCATAATTCGGATCCTAGTGTTCTGAGTTTTTGTGGAATTGATGTCCTTGATACTCATTGGAGGGGATGTAATAAAGTACAGGAAATATCTCGTAATGAAACTTTCTGGATCTTTAAACTTAACACCTTGAAACCTAGGGGTCTTAACATTGATTTGGATTTAAATTGTTTTATTTCTGATTTGTAGATTTTTGTTGTCTTCTCTTTTTTTTTTTTATTATACATTTTTTTATTATATATTTTTTATTTTATTATATTTTTAATAATTTATAATATTTTTTATAAATTTTGTGAATGATTTAATTATTTGTACATTTTTGTAATCATTGGTGAAGGGGTGGTGTTACCCCCCACCTTATGGTTACTTAAAATTATTTTTCTAGTTTCTGGAATGGCTGCAGGTGGTATGTTTATCCTTTGGACTGAAGTACGGTTGGAGGGTAACTTAGAGATTGGAGATATGGTGTGGGGATGTAATGTTGCTTTCTCTATGGGCTATTTAGCATGGTATAATAGTTCTGGTAATTATTCATCTAATTTTCCACTTTGTAAGATGGCCGCTGAGGTGTTTCCGCCAGGTCAGTAGTGGGTACTTAAGGAACTGGAACCTTATGTCCGTATCCTTGTTGACAAAGTCCGGAAGTGACGAAACGCGTCCAGGGCACGTGACGTATTGACGTTCCCGGAAGTGGCGCGGCAGCCATTTTGGATTCTGGAGCCCTTGTGTGTCGGAGGTCTGGAGAGGAACGGTATACTTCAGGTGTCCCCCAGAGCAGAGAGTGTTAGTGCTGGACAGGAGTGGTAAGGGGGAATGTCCTGGTTATCGGGAGACCTTCTACACATGGAAAGGGGATCGTATACTGGTCGTTAGGAGCTGGATGCTGATTTGCTGATTTTATTGATTTTATATGTAAGTGGCTACAATAAATTTTATATATTATTGAGATTCATATACTGATTCCTGGTCTGTTTATGAGGTCCTAAGGAACAAGAGGATACCAATCTAAGGACACCGTGTACACATGTGGTTGATTACAAGCTGAAATTTTCTGACTTAGGGTATTTGAAGAGCACCTGTGATTGATTTGTATCTTCTTCAGTGGAGTAAGAAGCGTCTTCCTATCAAGATCTGATCTTCTACTGGTGGCACCCTACCCAAGACAAAACTTGGACTGTCATGGAAACCTCCATGTACCCGTCAGGTGCCCTGACAGATCTACTATTTACGCCACGTACAACGCTGACTAGACCTCTACACACACACCCATGTATCCAGGCCTCTCTGATGGCTTGGCATGATTTCCTGACATATACTCATTCCCACAAGTCTAACCTACGAATCCCTACCCCAATATCTTCTCTGCAGCTCTTATCCCTCCATTTGAACCTGACATCTTGGAAAGCGTTTGGCATACATTATATCCAAGATCTCTACAACACCCATAAACCAGATTCTTTCCAGACCCTTCAGGAGAAATTCCATCTTCCTGATACAGAACAATTCACTTTTATGCGAATATCCCATTTGCTCCATAAAACAAACATGCCACTTGAAATTGACCTCCCAGCTACTGCGCACCATTTCTTCCACAATACTATTTACCCAAAGAAAGGAATTTCTACCTTCTATACATTACTAACTGAAGCACAATTTATAACCCATACGTCATCCCTGACTAACTGGGAGAAGAATCTGCTTCTCCCAACAACCCCACAATCATGGCAAACAACGTTTACCATCACATACAAAGTCTTCGAAATGCAGCTCCCACTGGGAATCATATTTGAGAATTCTCCACCAATGCTACTTAACCCCTACCAAATTATCTTTATACTATCCACAACAATCACAAACCTGCTGGAGACATTGTGACGAAACTGGCTCGCTCTTTCATTTGCTCTGGTCATGCAAATCCCTCAAGTCGTATTGGAATAAAGTGTTCCAAATAATATAGCACATGCACATTAGTGGGGACCCTTTGTGTAGTATGGAGTTCCTTCATTTATTTAATTAATTATTTAATGTAGTTTTTGGAAGAGGCAGCGCAGCAATTGTTATGTTTACTACTTTTATTTGCAGCATGCAGACTGGAAGGGGGAGGTCAACAGGGTCCATGGGCACCAAAACCGATTTATGCCAGTTAATTTTAAATCCTGAAAAGCCGCCAAATCCACCTATAAAAGACATAACAGAGTCTAAGGATGTAAAGGTATCACCCAAATACAGTAGTGTGTCATCTGCATAAAGGGATATCTTTTTAGTGAGACCACCACTATTGAATCCTACAATATGTGGAGACTGTCACATCAATATCGCCAGGGGTTCCAGTGCCAAGGCAAACAGAAAGGGCAAGAGAGTGCACCCCTGCCTCGTCCCCCTGCAAATCCAGAATGAATCTGACAGATCTCCAGTAATGTGGATGCGGGCACTAGGGGCCACATAAAGAATGCGCACCCACCGAATAAATTTGGGTCCAATACCAAATCTAGATAGCTTTTCCCATAAATACGTCCATTCCACACTGTCAAATGCCTTGGCACCATCTAAAGACAGGACAGCCCTCCTCCCCCGATTATCCACTGGAATTTGTAGGTTCAAAAAAAGTCTACGAATATTATTTGCTGTCGCTCTAGAAGGAATAAACCCCAATTGTTCTCTATGCACAATTTTACCAATGACCCTTGCTAATCTAGAGACCAGAACCCAGGCCAGCAATTTAGCGTCCGTATTCAGGAGGGAAATAGGTCGATAGGAGTGTGGTTTTAATTTATCTTTTCCTGGTTTCAGTAATACTATATTAATGGCTTCATCCACTTAGGGGGGCAAACCACCTCCATCCTTGGCAGCATTCAGCGCAGTAAGCAAGGCCGGGAGGACCATCTCACCATACCTATTATATATCTCAAACGGCAAGCCATCAAAGCCTGGGGATTTATTATTAAAAGTGCCCATCAAAGCTTCAGAGAGTTCCTCTATGGTGATTGGCAATTCGCAATCCCTACGGTCAGTCTCAGACAAAGTAGGGAAAGGGCAGGTGTCTAAAAACTGAGTAAGCTGAGAGTGGGTGGCGACAACTTTAGAAGCATATAGGTCTTCGTAGAAATGTCAGAAAACTCTTAGTATGTCAATATGACTTGTGCAGATCTCTCCATTGACATCCTCTATTCTATCTATAGTGAATACCTCTTGTGACTTCGTCACAAGAGCAAGGAGGTGCCCTGTACTCTCACCCTCTTCAAAGTATGTTTGTTGTAAAAAATACCTCTTTTTGTCAGCCATTTGGGCAAGCACTGATTCATAAAGGGCCTGGGTTTCCTTCCAAGAATTACAATTGCGGGGGCTTGGGTCTAGGATCACCTGACCTTCCCTCTGCTGAACATCTAGTACCATATCCTCCCACTCCCTATGCTTAACCGCTGAGATCTCTAGGATAATCAGACCCCTCAAGAAGGCTTTCAACGCATCCCAAACCAGACCTGACGAGGTCAGATTCTGCTACAGAAAATCCGACAACGCCCCGATATCAAATCAGACTCTGGGAACAGTGTCAACCAAAATGGGTTAACTTTTCACAGCGGATGACAGTGGGCATATCGCACCTGCAATTTAACCAAAAAGGGGTATGGTCAGACAGAGCTTTAGGTTCATAGGCGGCATCTAACACATATGGCATAATAACAGAATTACCAACCCCCATATCTATAAGTGAAATCCCATCATGAATAGCAAAATAACAAAAATAACATTTTGCAGTCGGATATTTTGCCCGCCACACATCCCGGAGGCTCAGTTCCACCAATAAATTAGCAAATGGGGTAGGAAGGGGGGACAACTGTCTATCCCTACCACCCAGGGGCAATTTATTCAAAGCAGGGAGTAAACAATTGTTATAATCTCCCAATGCCAATAAAGGAACGTGGGGATATATTGCCACAAATTGCGCTAGGCATTTAATGACCTCTGGAGAGTAGGGCGGGGGAATGTACATTGTGGCCACAATGCAACAAAACCCATTGAAAGTGCACAGCAGGAAAATATACCTGCCCTCCGCATCAATCCACTCCTGCACATGAATAAATTTAACAGAATTAGAAATGAGAATACTCACTCCTCTAGAGAACATAGAATTGAAAGAATGATATTGTATGGGGAATAAGTTAGAGTGGAGTGAGCATATTGTGTCAGGTTTTAATTGGGTTTCCTGTAAACACACTACATACGGTTTCAAATTTAAATAAAGGAATGCGCTAAAACCACAAACTATTCCTAATTTTCCTAATTCCTAATTCCTGGATACCTACCTTATGGATGAATGTGTAGCTATTGATCATCACATCTGAGAAGTTGATTTATTGCATCTACTCCCAGAGCAAAAAGTGTTTTTTGCTGATCTAGAGATTGAGCTCTGGTGAGTTACCCAACTTTACTTTGGTGGTGGATTTTGGCACAATTTCTTTGAGAGCACCTGAATTTGAAAAGGATTTGTTTGGACATTTGAAGAAATTCAGAATTGGACAATTTTTATATTCACAAATTTAATTATTTAAATTACTTATGCACTAAAAAATAGTTTTGCACATAATTTTGATATTTTTTGATATTAATTGAGAATAAATTAGGAATAGTTTGTGGTTTTAGCGCATTCCTTTAAGTTATAGCACTAAGAAATTTATTTGGTTTCTTTGAGGTGGAATTGCTGCTTTAAAATATAAAGGGTGTGGCGCTTTTATTACACTTGTGATATGGTTTCAAATGTTTAAAACCGAAGACAGCCCCACATTTGGTTTTATCCCCTAAGCCCCTTACATTCCAAGAGCATAAGAGCAATTCCTTAAATGAGACAGACATAATACATATGGAGGAAGTATGAAGGATATTCCAGTCGTAGACATATATACATCCCTGCAAAGGTATCAGAAAGCAACAGGGAAAAATTGATACAGAATAAAAAGCAATCACAGACAATGACCAGGACCATGTGGGCTAAGGCATCCAGGTGGATAGCTTGAAAAAAGTGGGAGTGACAAACATATTAACACACAATCCATATTATATAGGTAACCAAGGTGAACCATTAACAAATCAAAGGAGAAAGCTAACAATGCCTCCAGGCAATAGGCCAACAGAGCCATGGTAATGGAAGCTGGAAAGATAGTCAGGAGGCCAAAAGGTCCCCTCAGGACCAAAAACATTTGATGAAAAGCAAATCGTATCATAATCTGTTTAGGGCAAAAACATTGCAACATCACAGAAACAGCAGGGCAACTATTCAGAAAAAAAAATGCAACCATCAAAGGAAACAGTTGGGAAAAATGAGACATAGTGCACCATTTCTTTTTGGAACCCTAAGGTATCTCTCATCTGTCCTAACTCTTCTCTTCCCGACTTCCTCCCAAAAACTCAAACCATCCATCTCACACCCCGCTCCCGCAGGACTCCACGACATTCTAAAAATCAAGTAGCACTTCGTGTCTGAAAAGAAAAAATAGCAGTAGCTAGGCAAGGGGAGAGGGGAGAGGACCGGACTAGGGGGGAGCTCAGCAGAAGCTCCAAATGATAGTTTCAAAACCTGTAAGCAGTAAATGTGGTTTAGATGGGTGTTATGACATGAGGTGGAGGAGGGGGCTGGACCCCGCAGGGAACAACACCTGGAGAGTGTAACGAGGTGATACTTTATTTCAAACAGATATGTAACATAATAATAGTATGGAAATGACAGCCCGGTTCCCGGATCCCTTCCTCCCCCCAACCCAGTCCTCCCCCGCCATCCCACACTACCCCTGGAAAAGGTATAAAGGCGAGCTGGAGTATGAAGCCTCTCACAGTAAACTCTGATGAAGAACAGTAGGGATCATGGTCAGGGAAATACAGACAATAGGTAATGGAGGGCATGGAAATCACCCCTGACCACTGCAAGACCAACAAAAGACCCCTGGGAGGCCATACAACCAAACAGGGGCCGGGCATAGAGGGTCTGGAGATCCATACTCTCTAGAGACTCTATTCAGTGGACAAATCAGCATATACATTACAAACAGGGCTAGAGAAAGACCGTAGGACCATCCCCCAGACTTCCATCAGAGGTAGTGAAAATGCAGCAATATTGGTCTCACTGCGGATGTCAGTGACCCCAAGTCAGTTCCCCCCAGTGTCAGAATATCTGCCACAGTCCTGCCATAAGTCGCTGATCACTGCCATAAGTCCCTGATTGCCGCCATAAGTTGCTGATTGCCACTATTTTTAGTATCAAAAAAAAATCCAGTATCTATACCACCATTTGTAAACGCTATAACTTTCACATAAACCAATTAATTTACACATATTGGGATTTTTTTTTAGCAAAGACATGTCACAGAATACATTTTGGCCTAAATTTATGAAAAGTTTGATTTTTAAATTTTTTTAATGCACATGCTTTATAGCAAAAAGTCCAAAATATAGTTTTTTTTTCTCAAAATTGTTGGTCCTTTTTTTTCTATAGCATAGAAGCGTGCCAGATATGGGGTATAAGACCTGTGAGAGGACAACAGGCTATACTTATAAATTTTGGATTTAAGAGGGAAAAGATAGTCATGTGGAGCCCCCGGATGCTCAGACTACATGGGGAGCAGTGGCAAGATAGTTTAGGACTTGGTGTCATCCTTTTTCCATATGGGGTACCACTTATACGTGGACAATTTTTTATTCAAGCGTGCCAATCATTAGACATTTGTACAATCTTGGAACTGGCGCATGTGGCACCATGTGACCTAACCCGGTGTTTCTGCCAGCTGACCATAGAGCTTTTTGGAAATCAGAATGGTGCCAATCATCTCTATAGCCTAAGAAATCGGAAGCTACGAGCATTTCATCACTTCAGTTTCGGAGAATATAAACAGCGCCATTTGTAAAACTGGGAAAGCATCTAATCACACCAATCTTGGTTTGATTAGATAATGTAAGGGCAGAGGAGATATCTAGAGTCTGATAGAACCCAGATTTCTCAAAACAGAATATATGGCAATGCCCATTGAAGTTATAGGGCATATTTGCATTCCCTGTGATAGCATTAAAAGTGATAAAAAAAAATGAAAGGGACAGTGTAAAAATAATTTAAAAAATCAAAATAACTTAAGAAAAAAGTACCCTCGCCCCCCGCGCACCTGTGTTCGTGAGCGTTGACCTTGTGCCAGTATGAAAACAGCAGTTGCACTATGCGCGTGAGGTATCGCCACGAATCTCAGATCAAGGGCAGTCATTTTAACACTAGACCTCCTCTGTAAATCTAAAACGGTAGCTTGTAAAGGGTTTTAAAATGTTGCCTATGGATATTAAAAATGTATGCAGTTTGCACGAGGCATGCACAGTTTTAAAGCATGTCATGTTTGGTATCTATTTACTTGGCATACCGTCCTCTTTTATTTATTTTTTTTTATTCCATAAAAGTTTATTGATAAGAAACAGCAGGATACAAGAAAAATGCACACAAGCCAACAATCAGGCAGTGGAAAAAGCTAGTGAACAAGATACAGGAAAAAACAAGGTGGAATGCATCACTGTGGGTAAATTAAACACGTCGGGTCACAACAAAGATAGGCTTGTAATACTCAGGTGTCATTATAATGCATTATAGAGGATTATAGCGGCATACCTCCATGAAATATGTGTCGATGTGCTAATCTGTACAGGGAGGAGTGATATATTCGGAGCCTACACCAAAGTCAGTACACAATCGTGAAACGATGAAGAGATCGTAGTGTAAGTATGATTGTCGTGAGTACCGCTGACAAACATAAAGGGGGTAAGCTATCCACATAACAAATATTCCCGTAAAGAGTGACTAAAACAGATATATGTATAGGAGCCTGTGGAGGAAGAAAGGAAGAAAATAGAAGAAAGAAAAAGATGGGAGTCGTGAAAACGCAAAAAAATAAATAAAAGGGGGGGGGAGGGGGAGGGAAAGGGGGAGAAAGAGGAGAAAGGGGAACAGTGGGAGGGGGTGAGGAATAGGAGGCAGGAGCTGTGGATTTTGTGTCATCATCCATATAATAAGTCACAAATGGACGGGCCATAATTCTAGACTAATCAATAAGGTAAATGTATGTGAGCGCACATAAAAAGTATAGCAGCTGTGCACCAGGTAACCATAAAAAACCTCTAAAAGACAATATAAATCAAAAGTGCAGCGCTAGAGGAAAATCACAATATGAAAATTAAATATATATACATCATAAAAAGACAGTTCATTAGGTGTATATATCATTAAATAGATAGTTTATTAGGTGACTTGGATGACTTCAGGTGTTCTCATGTGACTTTGTCCTCCTATGAGTAAGGTGCTGTGATATAAAGTGCGATAAGAATGCGCACTCACCAGAACGCACAGTATAATGAGCGTTTTTGTTATATTTTTCTTGATGTCATCTGCCAATCTGGATAATATCTGGAGTCCAGTATATTCCTGTCAGGGCAGGGCTGTGGAACGAACAGGTAGGCCTAGTGGCAGGGTAACGCACTGGCTGACGACAACCACCACCAACAGACCGAAGTCCCTCAGGGCGCGGAGTCTAAGTCCCAGGCTGCCCTTCACCAGGGCCCCTGGTGGTGGGGATGGACTTGACGCAGCCAGGAACCAGGTCGCGGCCCCCGAGACACCCCAGCTGCGGTAATGGCCGCCGCCAATGGCGTGTAGCTGGTGAGAATGACAATAGCGTAGTCAGGCAACAACGGGACAAAACGGTACAGAACAGTAGACAGAGAATCACAGGTCACGGGCCGGGTTCAGCAACGGAAGGTCAGATCGAAGGAAAACACAGAGAATGGTCTTAAACACAAGCCGAGTCAGATACCAGAAGAGTCACGAGCGTATACACAGAGCTGTAGGAAGACAAAGACACAAGACACAAGTGCAAAGAGCATGTGCGGGCCACAGGCTTTTATGTCATCAGCCACACCCCTCTGGGGGCTGGACCTCAGAGACCTGAAGGCATAAAAGGATTCCCACCATGCACAGCAGAATCCAAGATGGACACCAGCACATGGAGTAACATAACCTCAGGGAAAAAGGTAGGACCTTGACAATTCCCTCCTGTGGTCCTGGACGCTATTAATGGGACATTAAGGTGGTCCGGAGCTCCCCTCAGGTGATAACTTTGGTGCTGCCTTCTGGAGATTGTAAAAACTCCCTCTCCAATGGTTAGGTGTTTAGCTGCGAATTAATACTCCCCAGGGGAGTCAAAGCAGAGACATCTCCATAGTGTAGTAATATATAGCATTTATTGAGGCATATGCAAGTATCCTTATAAAAAGGAGCAGGTTAAAACAATGTGGACTGGCCGTCCAGAGTGTAAGATGGCCGCCGGAGCTCCACGATGCTCTGACGGCGTGAAGTCATGGCGTTGTTGGCTCCTCCTACGCGTTTCGTGCGCACGCACATCGTCTGGGGGGATTTGCACTATGCGCGTGAGGTATCGCCACGAATCTCAGATCAAGGCAGTCATTTTAACACTAGACCTCCTCTGTAAATCTAAAACGGTAGCTTGTAAAGGGTTTTAAAATGTTGCCTATGGATATTAAAAATGTATGCAGTTTGCACGGGGCATGCGCAGTTTTAAAGCATGTCATGTTTGGTATCTATTTACTTAGCATACCGTCATCTTTTATTTATTTTTTTTTATTCCATAAAAGTTTATTGATAAGAAACAACAGGATACAAGAAAAATGCACACAAGTCAACAATCAGGCAGTGGACAAAGCTAGTGAACAAGATACAGGAAAAAACAAGGTGGAATGCAGCACTGTGGGTAAATTAAACACGTCGGGTCACAACAAAGATAGGCTTGTAATGCTCAGGTGTCATTATAATGCGATATAGAGGATTATAGCGGCATACCTCCATGACATATGTGTCGATGGTCATGGTGAAACGATGAAGAGATCGTAGTGTAAGTATGATTGTCGTGAGTACCGCTGACAAACATAAAGGGGGTAAGCTATCCACATAACAAGTATTCCCGTAAAGAGTGACTAAAACAGATATATGTATAGGAGCCTGTGGAGGAAGAAAGGAAGAAAAGAGAAGAAAGAAAAAGATGGGAGTCGTGAAAACGCAAAAAAATAAATAAAAGGGGGGGGAGGGAAAGGGGGAGAAAGAGGAGAAAGGGGAACAGTGGGAGGGGGTGAGGAATAGGAGGCAGGAGCTGTGGATTTTGTGTCACAAATGGACGGGCCATAATTCTAGACTAATCAATAAGGTAAATGTATGTGAGCTCACATAAAAAGTATAGCAGCTGTGCACCAGGTAACCATAAAAAAACTCTAAAAGACAATATAAATCAAAAATGCAGCGCTAGAGGAAAATCCCAATATGAAAATTAAATATATATATCATATCCCCCCAGATGACGTGCGTGCACACAAAACACGTAGGAGGAGCCAACAACGCCGTGACGTCACGCCTCCGGAGCATCGTGGAGCTCCGGCGGCCATCTTACACTCTGGACGGTCAGTCCACATTGTTTTAACCTGCTCCTTCTTATAAGGATACTTGCAGATGCCTCAATAAATGCTATATATTACTACACTATGGAGATGTCTCTGCTTTGACTCCCCTGGGGAGTATTAATTCGCAGCTACCCACCTAACCATTGGAGAGGGAGTCTTTACAATCTCCAGAAGGCAGCACCAAAGCTATCACCTGAGGGGAGCTCCGGCCCACCATGATGTCCCATTAATAGCGTCCAGGACCACAGGAGGGAATATACCGGACTCCAGATATTATCCAGATTGGCAGATGACATCAAGAAAAATATAACAAAAACGCTCATTATACTGTGCGTTCTGGTGAGTGCGCATTCTTATCGCACTTTATATCACAGCACCTTACTCATAGGAGGACAAAGTCACATGAGAGCACCTGAAGTCACTCCAAGTCACCTAATGAACTATCTATTTAATGATAAATATACACCTAATGAACTGTCTTTTTATGATGTGTATATATATTTAATTTTCATATTGTGATTTTCCTCTAGCGCTGCACTTTTGATTTATATTATCATAATTCTAGACTATCACCAGTGTCAGGCAATCAGGTATAAAGCACCAAGGAAAGGTCGTTGCCATCCAGTCCATGAAAGGAAAGGAGTATAACCAGCAGTTTGGCTGAGTTAAATCAGGTGTCCTGACCCATGAGGGATCGGTATGTAGGAGTGGTTACAAAATGGGTCCAGTAGGCCCAAACATGAGAGTATTTGGTTGGCATATCAAGTGCCATCGCAATCAGTTCTTCCATTTCCGCCATTTTGTCCACACGAGTGAGCCAATTGCGTATGGAGGGGGGGTAGGTGGAGCCCCATAGAACGGGAGACAGAGTCTGGCTGTGTTGATCATATGCATAGCTAGGGACTTGAAATACTGACTCTTAGGAATGGGGGTATGGTGGAGCAAGAGCTGAGCTGGAGAGAGAACTATGGGCAAAGTGGTCACTGACACCACCAGCCGATAGACCTCCTGCCAGAATGGTTGAATAAGTGGACAGGACCACCAAATATGAAGAAATGATCTATCTAGTTCCCCACATCTCCAGCACATGTTGGGGACGGAGGGGTTGAAACGATGAATTCTGGAGGGAGTACAGTACCATCTAGAGGCCAATTGGTAGCTGTTTTCCTGCATCAAAACGTTACTAGAGCATTTATGGGAGTACATAAATATGCGGTCCCAGTCCGAGTACGATAAATCCATCTCTAGATCTCTGTTCCACTCACGGCAGGAGGGAAAGGAACTGTAAGTCCTGCTCTCCCCTAGGAGAGGGTAAATCTCTGAGATCAAGTGTGTCCGTGGTTCAGCTTTAGAGCATAAAGATTCAAATGGAGTAAGAGGGCAAGCCCAATTATGGCGGGATTTATGTAAAAGCAAGAAATGTCTAATCTGAAAATAGGCCCAGAAGGGGAAATCACGGATATTCAGGCTAACCAGCAGCTCCTGCAATGATTTCACCTTACTTTTGTGAAGGAAATGTTTCACTAGGATCTGGTCATACGGTCAGTGTTTAGATAAAAAAATCCTTGTGCAAACCCGGGGGAAAATCTGGATAAAGGCAAATGGAAGTCAAGGGATTAGGTGAGTCCGAGATGGACGCCGATTTACAAGCCGAGCGGAAAATTCTCAATGTGGGCCCCACCAGAGGGTGGGAAAGGAGAACTTGAGGAGTGTGCTTCGGCAATAGCCAAGGGATCGATGTCAGGGGTGAGGGTGAGTAGGCATTTTCTAAATAGACCCAATCTTTGGAGGCAGTATGGATGTGCCAGTCGACTATGCGGGAAAGATGACATGCCCAGTAGTAGCGGTGTAAGTCAGGGAGCCCAATTCCCCCGCTAAGTTTAGAACGGGTGAGCTGAGAAAGCAAAACACGCGGACGCTTGTGGTTCCATAAGAATAGTGTACATATTTTCTTACAGGAGGCAAAAAATGCCAGAGGCAACTGAATTGGCAAAGTTTGAAAGAGATAGAGAAGGCGCGGAAGTATGTTCATTTTAATTACTTCAGCCCTTCCAAACCATGAGAAGCATGGGCGGTGCCACTTGTTTAGATCTTCTTGTATGGCTCGAAGAGCAGGAAGGAAATTTTTGGCATTGAGGTTGTCCATATTACGGGTAAGCTGTATATCAAGATAAGGAAGGGCTTCTCTTTCCCACTGAAATGGGAAACGGGACTCACAGAAAGAAACTAGATCAGTGGAAAGGGTTATGTTAAGGGTGAATGACTTGGAAAAATTGATTTTGAGATTCGACAGGAAGCGGAAAAAGCAAAGTCTTTAAGCAAATTCAGCAGAGTGGTGCGAGGATCAGCCAAAAATAGGAGAATATCGTCCGCATAAGCAGCGAGCTTATATTCTTTGTCTGCCACCTTGATCCCCTTAATATCTGGGTTAGCGCAAATTTTTCTCAGAAGAGGCTCAAGGGAAATGACAAACAGGAGCGGGGAAAGGGGGCATCCCTGACGAGTTCCATTTCGGAGGCGGAAAGAGTTTGACAAATCTCCATTAACCCGTACTCGGGCTGAAGGGCCCGAGTATAGGGTCATTATAAAGTTCAGCATCTTCTCACCCAGACCTAATGCCATCAAAGATCCCTGCAAGTAATCCCATGCAATCCTGTCAAAGGCCTTTTCTGCATCCAAAGAAAGGAAGAAACCAAGAAGGTTAGATTTACAAAGCCAGTGGCGGAAATTAAGGACCTTAATAGTATTATCCCTAGCTGCTCTGCCAGGGATAAATCCCACCTGATCCAAGTTAATCAGGGAGGGGAGCAAAGGAAGAAGTCGGTTAGCAAGTATCTTCGCAAACAACTTAATATCCACATTCAGCAGGGAAATGGGTCTGTAATTGGAAACCAGAGTATTGTCTTTATCGCTTTTGGGGATAACTGAAATATGTGTTTCTAAAAGCCTATGATAAGGCCTGGGGGACTGATAAAGAGTATTAAAATCAGAAAGAAATGGAATACCCAGGATGTCTAGAAAGGATTTGTAATAAGCTGCCGAGAAGCCGTCAGGACCCAGACTTTTGCCAGGTTTCATCTGTTGTACTGCACACTGCAGCTCGCTCAGGGTCAAATCTTGTTCCAGCGAGAGAACCGTCTCCTCAGGGAGAGCGTTCGGATCGTGGAGATGGAGAAATTCAGAGATCAAGGAGGCTCTAGACCTGTCGGTGTGCAGCGGGGGGCGTTCCGGCGGAAGATTGTATAAGGATTTATAGAAATGTTCAAAATGAGAGGCAATATCGGGGTTGGACGTGGCGACTGTACCGTCAGGACCTCTTATTTTATGTATAGTCATATTTGATCATTTTTTGCGGAGGGCTCTAGCTAGAAACTTCCCGCTTTTATTAGCAAACTCATAGTATAGCTTTTGAGAGAGAATGAATCTTTACTTGACCACCTTGCCCAGCTCAGTAAGAAGTTGCAAACGGGTATTCGTAAGTTCTGAAAGAGTCGACGTAGCCAGAGTCTGTTTATGTACTAACCCCAAAGAGCATATCTTATCTGTAAGATTCAGGCGTTTCTGTCTGTCTTTTTTACTCCTCGTCGCCTCCGCTATGAGGCTACCATGGATAACACATTTATGGGCTTCCCACTGCGTGAGGGGAGAGGTTTCCGAAGAGCAATTCAAAGAAAAATATTCAATCAGATGAGAGCGAATCTCTTGCTCGATAGCACAATCCGCAAAAAGCGAAGCGTCTAGGCGCCAAAATTTCGAACGTGCAGATTTCTCAGGAAGCCGCAAAGTTATGGTTATAGGGTGGTGATCAGAGAGAACCATCAGCTCTATGGAAGCAGCGTGGAGGAGTGGGAGGTCTGATTGTGACAAGAAGAAATAATCTATCTTAGAGTATTTATTGTGTGGCGGAGAAAAAAAGGTGTATTCCTTAACAGTAGGGTAGAGTGTGCGCCAAGAGTCATGTAATTGCAGGTGTTGTAATTGCATGCGTATTTGCTTAAGGGCCTTGAAAGGCAAAAACAAACTTCCTGAGGAGAAGTCTAGCAATGGGCTTAAGGGAACATTCATGTCCCCCCCCAGTATCAACACACCTGATTGAAAATCAGCCAAGGTTGTAGTGGGCAAACGCATAAACGAAACCTGCTTAGTATTGGGAGCATAGATGTTGGCAAGTGTGATGGGTCTATTAGAGAAAGAGCCCTTTATAAACAGATATCTGCCATCAAGGTCTGCAAGGGAGTCCTGTACCACAAAAGGGAGATGTCTGGCTAACAGAATAGCTATCCCCTTTGACTTAGCCAGTGCATTGGTGGCATTAAGAACAGTAGGATATCGGAAGTTAAAAAGCTTGGGAATGGAATCTTGGTGAAAGTGTGTCTCCTGGAGAAAGATTATTTGTGTTAAGATAGCGTCCAGAGCGGCCGCATAACTGCCAGCTCCGGCGCCCCCGCCGAATCCGGTCTGGTGCACCCCCCGGAGATCCTCCCAACACCCAGAAGGGGTGCTGGGCACTCTGTCCCTCCGGCGGAGCCCCGGCGATTCGCGGCCTACCACGGCCCCTGAAACCACGGAGGACCGCGAACCACGGAGAGCCGTCGCCAACCGAGACACCCCGCTCCGGGCTCCAGAGCATCCCCTAGAGATCCTCCCAACACCCAGAAGAGGTGCTGGGCGCTCTGTCCCTCTGGCAGAGCCCTAGCGACTTGCAGCCTACCACAGCCCCTGAAGCCGCGACCTTTTCTGCCGGCCGCGGTGAACCGTGGAGGACCTCGGCCGACCGAGATGCCCCGCACCAGATGGGACACAACTCCACTCCAGAGGGGACGCCACCACCAACACTGCCCCGTCGGTACCCTCACCAGGCTCTCCGGAGGTCCTGCCATCGCCCAGGAGGGGTACTGGATGCCCTGTCCCCTGCGGCCTAAGCCTCCCTACCCCCCAATGCCATAACCAGGACGCCGTCACCCACGTCAACGAGAAGGGAACCACCACCGCCTCCCCTACCTACAAAAATGGATAAACCTCCTGCACTAAAATGGACAGAACTATAAAGAAGCTGCAGTCACCTAACCTGACTTCACTAGGTAGAAAGACATAAATAAAAAAACATGGTGAAGCGCTAACAATCAGATCAATAAGCAAACAACATATATAAAGGTGAAGTGAACATATAGGTGATGCTGAAAACAGATCAATCAAAAAGTGACAAAAAGTGCAACAGGTGAATCCTGTGAAAATAAGCGTGGACCCGTTTTCCACATGGAAAACCGATGAGCAAGCCAACCTTCCCCCTGTCCACATAGGGGACTAATAATAAATATATATATGTATATATATATATATATATATATATATATATATATATATATATATACGTGACCCCTCAAAGGAGAAAAAAACACAACTGTGACCAAAAACCGTGAAAGACTCTCCCTTAAATTGGTATATACATATGCACAAACACTAAATGTCCAGACAGCACCATAGGTCGACATACAGGTGCACATATAAAATAGTAAAGTCCCAAACTGCAGAAAAAAACTCCAAAACAAACATGTAGGTGCTCGTGATAGGTGATCTCCAAGCTGGGTGATAGGAATCCTTAATGGCTGAAATGCCCCCTCACCTTCAAGAAGTGACCACAAGGGCCAGCTAGCCTTAAAACTCCCACCACGAGGACACGTCCAGACCAAGATGTTGCACAGGATGCTGGTTCACACTCCCCACAGGGCCACACCGTCAAAGATATACAACAGAGCATACTCCATAGTGTAACATGTTTATTAATAAGTATAAAATAAATTAAAATGCCCACTCACATGTCATGGTACAAAAAATCGCCTTGCCACCACTTAATATGGGTGTACTGCATGGATCATAGATAAAGCACAGCCTGGTGTCCAACCGGAAGTGCGTCACCGGAACTGACATACCGACGCGTTGCGTCACGACCACGTGACTTCCTCTTGGTATACACCCACCGGTGATCAGGAAAGCCTTATATCAAATGTGTAATGCTAATCATCCTATGAGAAATTAAAGCAACAGCGGCCATTTTGCCGTAGGCCTCATGCGCATATACATAGCGGCCATATTGTCGTAGCCCAAACAATATGTACAAGGAAATACTAACTCACCATGATTCAGTGTAACTGGCAAACAGACAGGGATACATCACAGAAGATCTCCTGTCATTATCACTGAACAGACAATGAAATAAATAATAATAATAATAATTGGGTGAGAAAAACCAAAATGAGGGTAACATAAAACAATGAGCCTACACTAATAGAAAAAATATTAGTGGAAAAAATATTAATACTATGTAAAAATTAATAAAGAATAAAACCAAAAAATAACCATAATAAAACCAAAGGAAAAAATGATTGATGAAATATAAGAAAAAAATATATATAAAGATCTAGGGGCCATATCTCTCAGAAACAGAAGAATAATAAAAATATATAGAAACATAAAATTGCGTGTGAAGGAATAAAATCCCAAATATAAAATCGGGGGACAAACCGCTACCGGTGCAAAAACCATGGCGGGATAAAATGTACAATAAATAGATAAGAATATAAAAAATCTATAAAAAGCGCCATGCAGGTCAACCAACACTAAGCGTAAATATATAGATGCAAATACTCAGAAGATCAAAAGTCACTGATAAAACAATTTAAGTCGAATTCAACATTCAGACCATTAGCTACTTGGGTATGTAAATTATAGATCCATTTCGACTCCGCCCTGCTTAGGGACCTTATCTTGTGACTCCCCCTCCAATGTTTCACATATTTCTCAACACCCCAAAACTTAAGACCAGATGGGTCACTATTGTGAAATAACAAAAAATGTTTAGAGACATTATGCTTGGGGTATCCCTTTTTAATATTCTGTATATGCTCCCCTAGCCATTTCCAAAGGGGTCTCTTAGTCCTACCTATGTATTGGAGGCTGCAACCACACTCCAACACATATACTACCCCCTGTCCTACGAGAAATAAAATCTTTAATGGTGTAGACATTTCCATCCCAATTACTCTTAAACTGATAGCATTTTCGATTGTAACCTTTAGTTTCCCTGCATGCATAGCATGTTTTGCACGGGAAAAAGCCATTAACATCAAGAAAAGTGACTTTCTGTTTAGTGTTAGGTGGATCCAGTACATTTTTAACAATTTTTGTCCTGATAGATGGTGCTTTCCTATACACAAATTTGGGGTATTCAGTCAATAATTCTGTTAGGGCGGGATCAGATCTTAAAATAGGCCAATATTTTCTGAAAATCTTCTCTATTTTTTATAATGGACATTATAATCTAACATAATAGGTATTTGGTTATCAAAGGAATTCTCCTTTATTTTATCATCAAGTAATGACTTTCTCTCAATGTTACCAACTTCAATTATTTTTGCATTGATCACTGACTCAGAGTAACCTTTTTGAATGAATCTATCCCCAATGACTTTGGCCTGCTTCATAAATTCTTAATTCCGGGTACAATTCCTTTTCAATCTAATAAGTTGCCCTTTGGGGATGTTACACAGCCATGGGGGATAGTGGCAACTGTCAAGTGGTATATAACCATTGCGGTCTACCTCTTTATAAAATGTTTTAGTCATGATACTGTTGCCTACTGGCTGAATAGTAACATCTAGAAAGTTAATAGTATCTTTGCTATGCGTACTTAAAAAATTGATATTCCTAGTGTTCTTATTTAATCCATCCAAAAAACTAAGTAATCCATCCTCTGTCCCTTTCCATAAGATAATAACATCATCAATATACCTCTTATAAAGCAATAATTCTCCTGGCAAATGTAGGTACACCTTCTCATCTTCCCAGTGTGACATGCACAGGTTCGCAACACTGGGCGCAAAGCGGGTGCCCATTGCGACACCTCTTATTTGCTGATAAAATAATTTATTATGCCAGAAGTAATTATGCGACAAGCAGAAGTCTAGACATTCCAGTATAAACTTCCTCTGTGTCCCCTTCAGGTTACTAAATTGCTTAAAGCCCCATTTGACTGATCTCATAGCCCCGTCATGATCAATAATAGTGTACAAAGAAGTCACATCGGCACTAGCCAAAATGATATCAGGATCAGCAACTACATCTTCCAATAGCTGTAACAGATGCTTGGTATCTCGAAGATAAGATTTGGTTTCTTTGACCAGCGGCTGTAAGTAAATATCTATATACTGGCCCATCCTTGCTAGAATCGATTCAATACCATTTACAATACCCGGTGGTGCAATAGCATTCTTATGGATCTTAGGAATGATATATATAACAGGAATTCTACATGCCTCGGGTACTAAGTATTTTGATTCTTTCTTGGTTAATACCTTAATGTCTACTGCTTTACGTACCAATAATTCTAATTCATTCTTATACCCCATAGTGGGGTCTTTTGGGAGAACTCTATAAGTAGTGGTGTCAGCTAGTTGTTAGCCAATTCATCAAGGTAGTACTCTTTGGATAGGACCACGATCCCATCCCCTTTGGCCTAATGACTATGTCATTCCTGCTGGTCATACGCTTAAATCCAGTGTTAATACCTGAACAAAAAGTATTCGTTGGAATATTTAATTTTTCGAGATCATAATTCAGCAGCTTCTTAAAGGTTTCAATTTGATGATTATTCGATATTTGTGGATTAAAAAGGGATTTATTTCGTAACCCACTATGTAAAAACTCATTACTTCTAGCATTGGAAAGGACATTCTTAGAGCCTGGCAACCCCAAAAAATATTTCTTAAGATTAAGTTTTCTGCTAAACTTTTGTGCATCAATAAACGCATCATATTTATTCAATGGCTTAGGTGGCGCATATTTCAATCCCTTGTCTAAAACCATTAACTCCTCCGTAGTGAGAGTACACCCACTGAGATTAAAAATCCCTTCCCCTAATATTCTCTTTTTCTTTTGCTTGCGCCTCCCGGCTCTGCACCCCCTCCTCTTGGGGGGCTTCTCCATCTCGTCGTCTCTGGACTCCTTTCTATCCTCCCGTTCCCTAAAAAATCCCTCTGAGGGTGATCTAAGGGTTCATATTTATTATATAGATGGATGGGGCTCCTCCCATCTTCGTATTCATGGTGCCCTCTATCCTGGTGGTATTGCCTAGGGCTCCACTCTTGATATTGCCTCTCATCTACTCTATTGTACTGTGCCGGCCCATACATATTAGAATGTGTGGGTCTATAATTATTCCCGTCGCCTTGCCTTGGGGGATAATTTGGCCTAGCAGGCTGATAGTAGGGTTTCCAAGATTTTCTATTCCCTTTCCCATTATGTCTATTAAATGTTGAACCCCCATTCTTGGGTTTCCATCCATTGCGGGGTGTGTGATATCCCTGTTGATATTGTGTATGATAATTGTAAGAATTATTCATATTCCGAGGTGCCTCCCTAGGATGAAATGAGGGAAAATTGGATCTCTTGATCCTGACTTTTTTAACCGGGGTAGTGTGAACCGAGTTGTTCTCTACATCATTGGGAGAGGTCTGCCATTTAAAAACATCTTTTTTAAAATCATTCAGATCTCGCTGATATTTTTTGGACTTTCTAATTTTGGTTTCTGCATCTAGCTTCTCTAGATCTTTATTAAGTCGCTTTGTTAAAGTAGATAATTCGGGAGAGTCTTTTAAGGGTTCAATTTTAACTTTGATATCCCCAATCTGGATTTCTAAATTCCTCATCTTTCTTTGTTTACGTTTAAGTAAAAATTGTAATAATTCAAGCCCTTTTTCATTAAAAAAATGTAACCACTCCTCGGTGGCCTCAGGGTCGTTTAGACCATCACCAATGGGAACATCCCATCGTAATCTCCTTGGGACTAGTCTGTCTTTTATATACTTTTCATAAGTGGCCATGTCCCACCATGTGACCAGTTTATTTTCCAAAAGGTGGCCTAATCTCCTAAACTGGGTTTCCAAATCACTATTGGAGCTTCCCTGTGATTGGGAAAAAATATTCTCTAGGTTATTGGACCTATTCTCCACAAAACCAAAAACCTCCATAATAGCAGCTGAAGGGAAACACGAAAATGGCTATAAAAACAGAAATGGATAAACCTCCTGCACTAAAATGGACAGAACTATAAAGAAACAGCTGTCGCCTAACCTGACTTCACTAGGTAGAAGACATAAATAAAAAAAACATGGTGAAGCGCTAACAATCAGATCAATAAGCAAACAATATATATATAAAGGTGAGGTGATGCTGAAAACAGATCAATCAAAAAGTGACAAAAAGTGCAACAGGTGAATCCAGTGAAAATAAGCGTGGACCCGTTTTCCAAACGGAAAACCGATGAGCATTTTTTGGTTTTATTCTTTATTAATTTTTGCATAGTATTAATATTTTTTCAACTAATATTTTTTCTGTTCGTGTGGGCTCATTGTTTTATGTTACCCCAATTTTGGTTTTTTTCACCCAATTATTATTATTTATTTTATTGTCTGTTCAGTGGTAATGACAGGAGATCTTCTGTGATGTATCCCTGTCTGTTTGCCAGTTACACTGAATCATGGTGAGTTAGTATTTCCTTGTACATATTGTTTGGGCTACGGCAATATGGCCGCTATGTATATGCGCATGCGGCCTACGGCAAAATGGCCACCGTTGCTTTAATTTCTCATAGGATGATTAGCATTACACATTGGATATAAGGCTTTCCTGATCACCGGTGGGCGTATACCATGAGGAAGTCACGTGGTCGTGACGCAATGCGTCGGTATGTCAGTTCCGGTGACGCACTTCAGGTTGGACACCAGGCTGTGCTTTATCTATGATCCATGCAGTACACCCATATTAAGTGGTGGCAAGGCGTTTTTTGTACCATGACATTTTAATTTATTTTATACTTATTAATAAACATGTTACACTATGGAGTATGCTCTGTTTTATGTCTTTGACAGTGTGGCCCTGTGGGGAGTGTGGACCAGCATCCTGTGCAACATCTTGGTCTGGACGTGTCCTCGTGGTGGGAGTTTTAAGGCTAGCTGGCCCTTGCGGTCACTTCTTGAAGGTGAGGGGGCATTTCAGCTATTAAGGATTTCTATCACCCAGCTTGGAGATCACCTATCACGAGCACCTACGTGTTTGTTTTGGAGTTTCTTTCTGCAGTTTGGGACTATTTACTATTTTATATGTGCACCTGTATGTCGACCTATGGTGCTGTCTGGACATTTAGATCCTGATTTACTATTGTGCCTAGACACATTTCTGTGGACTAACGTCTACTTTTTAATAGCGACCGTCTACTTTTAGACTGCAAAGACATTTACTAAAGAGAAGCGTCAACAAGTAGACTCCAAATCAAATTTACTAACGAGACACAGCCCAGGAATCAGACTCAAAATGCAGACTTGCTAAGAAGCATGTCTAACACCATGAAAAATCACTGCAGAGACATGTTCACATTGAAATTTGCTTTGCCAAATATCAGGACTTCACTTTAAACAATATCTGACATTTCAAAAAAATTTTAAAATGTGTAAAAAATTTTTTTTTAAAGCAAGTTGTCACAGTGAAGAACTAGACGCTTTTCCAGTGTCTATGGCCGGATATAACTGAGCATGTGCAGAACACATTTTAGATGTCTTCTGTGGCCGCTTTCTTTTTAGACCCTGTTCAATAGTAAATCTCAGTGTGGATTCCTCTGACAGCCGACACTCGGTCACGTCTAACAAGGGGGCCCCCAAATCCCGGCCCCCCTTACATGAATGAGTATGCGGTACATGGTCCCGCTACTAATTCACAAAAAAACAAAGTGTAGTGTAAAAAACCACGGGACACAGTCTTTGACAAGTCCTTTAATAAAACAGTGTCCCCCGAAGTAGATCCAATGTCAATCACGGTGTCAGGCGACAGCGAGCCAAAAAAAGAAAAAAAAACAAAACGTTACGCTCCCCACGGAGGCTCACCAGCCTTATGCAGTGAGCCAGGGTGACGGGAGGGGGTGGGATCTGGGGACCCCCTTGTTAAAGGGGGCTTCCAGATTTTGATAAGCCCCCCACCCGCAGACCCCCACAACCACCAGCCAGGGTTGTGGGAAAGAGGCCCTTGTCCCCATCAACATGGGGACAAGGTGCTTGGGGGGGAGCCCCCCTGCCCCAAAGAACCCCCCCTATGTTGAGGGCATGCAGCCTGGTATGGATCGGGGGTGCTCGCTTGTCCCCCCCTTTCCTGACCTGCCGGGCTGCATGCTCGGATAAGGGTCTGGTATGAAATTTGGGGGAACCCCACGCTGTTTTTTTTTCAATTTCAACCTGGAGTTACCCCTTAATATCTATAACAGACCCAAATGGCTTGGTATGGATGGGAGGGAGGACCCCACGCTGTTTTTTTTTTATTATGGTGCTGGTTTTTAAATGTAATTCTGGCTTTTTTGGTCTTCACTATAGCTCAGAAATTCAGCTGTCACTTTCCCCGGCTCAAAGTTAACTTTTAGTTAATTAAAATGAAGAAATTGTTCTGTAACTTCGGGGAAAGTGACAGCTAAGCTTGTGAACTATAGTGAAGGACAAAAAAAAGGCACGCCATTAGCATTGAAAAATCAGCACCGCCATACACTTCGTATTGTGAACCAAATTATTCGAACATTTGTAAACCGACCAATTAATTTTAATGGTTTGGCATTTGTACATCAAATATGACGTTCCCCGAGGCATTGGTAAACCAAGGTACGCATGTATTAGTATTGCAATCCTTTGTATTGGGATACATAGAACCAACATACATTGGAATTGGCAACATAGCACAACATTTGTGTCACATTGGAGATATCTGGCTAGTTATACTGACCTTGCCCAGGGACATCGGGTGGATTCACAGCACAGAAATACAGGGGGGATTAGTATTGCAGCTCTGTTGATTAGTGGTTCGCACTGCTGCCTCACAGCTCTAGGGTTGTCGGTTTGAATCCCAACCACAGCAAGAAAGTAGCATGATCTCCCTGTGTGGCTGTCTTTAAATAGATGTTCTGGCAACATCTTTGCTTTCTGTCTAAATGATCCCTAGAATGAGGCCTTGTCTGTTGAAACACCTTCAAAGCTGCACCTAATGTGAATGTCATACAATGGGATGAGATAAGGGCCTGGACTACTAATAGATTTGATAATGCTGGTTTACACTCCACCCCCTTTTTTGAAGGATTTGTCAAGCAAAGTGCTGAGAGAAGAGTGAGCAAGAGATACATACTGAAGAGTGATAAAGAGAGACATACAGAATGAGAGGGAGAAGAGCGAGAGATACATACTGAAGAGTGATAAAGAGAGACATACAGAAGAGTGAGAGATACATACTGAAGAGTGATAAAGAGAGACATACAGAAGAGTGAGAGAGAGAGAGAGAAAAGGCTTGGTTGCGGAATCCACACATCAAAATTGTTACAAATACTGGCGTGGATTTTTCCCCCAAATGCATAGCAGACCCTTATCTGAGCAGGCAGGTACCGCACGCCTTCAAAGATTTATTTCCTTTGTTGATTTACCTGCTTCGTTCACACTATATGCAATTGAAAATTGCGCTTTAAGTTGCCAATTTCACCGTGTTTTCTAGAGATTTTCAAACTAGTCGTGATTTCAATTGTGTTTAGCATTGTAATTTCTATTGGAGTCTAGATGTGAAATTGCTACTAAATGGCCCAAAAGTTCGACAAGAACTACCTTTGAAATCGTAAGTTCAGCAAACAAATGGCGTATGTTAATACACTCACATTCACATTCATTATATCCGATATCATGTACAATGTCAATTCACAAATCGCACCTGAAATTGCACACCCTGGATGCGACTTGTCATGCGATTGGCATGGCCAGTAACTTTTTTGGCAAATTGGCAAATTGCACACAATGTTACTGGGGGCTAAAACCACAGTCACATCTAATCCAATATGGCAATTGCACAACTTACAGTGAAGTTGCACGAGTTCACAATCCAATTGGATGTGAACAGAGCCTACAGTGGACAATAGGGTGCAACTTGGTCTACGATTTGCAAGTCGCCTGTCATGCCTATTGCATGCCAAATCGCAAACAATGTTACTGGGGGCCACCCGGTCAGATTAAAGCAGATTTCTAAGTGGTGTTATTTACACTACAGTCACATCATGTGACTTTCAGTGAAGTCACATGATTTCAAAGTCTGGGGACATGCTGATTTAAAGTGCGATTTGCAAGACATCTTACACAGATCTCTCTGCAAAACGCATGAAAAGTAGTGTATTCATTACTTTAGAAATTGTTGCGGCTCCAACCAAGTTTGAACCACACCAATATGAATGCTCTAATAGCGGTCACATTGAGTGCGACTTGGCATGTGATTTGCAAGACATGCGACTTGCAAATCGTATGCCAAGTCGCACCCTATTGTCTGCTATTAGAGCAGTCACATGGGTGCGTTTCTGACACTGATTTCTAAAGTAGTACATGTACTACTTTTGTGGCGATTTGCATAGATATCTGTGTCAGATGTCTTGCAAATCAAAAAGAAATCGGCATCTTCACTGTTCGTCGCACAATTTCTAAATCGGCTTTGATGTGACCGGGGTGTAAGGTCTTTTTATGTTTGATTTCCTGAGTGTTTTCCAATTTATGGAAAATGCCGCATACTAGCAAAAGTGAATTGACATTTTCAGTATTGCATGCGAGATGTGGTCATGTGACTGCCTTAACTCATGCGATAATCTGGAGTGAATTGTGCCTATAGGGCCAAGAAATATTGCCCATAGGGTTCCCTTTCACATCCCTGTTCAATGTTCTGTTGTATGCTGCACAGGTACACTTCACTGTGGCTTTCTTTCTGACTCTGATTTGTGTGGCCTGTATACTAAGGGTTAACGCAGGTGGGAAGAGAATTAATCAGGTGCAAACACTTTCTCTGACCAAATGAATGACAGTGGTGGGTGTGGCCTACCTTATATAAAGAGATGCAGTAGTGGATGATTTTTCCTTCTATAGGCCACATTATTTTCTGCAAGTCCTTGTCTGTGGTGGTTTGGGGGAGGAAGAGATATTGTGGTGAATTGCCCCAGGCCACACTCACGCTGTGTTTTGATGTGGGTTTTAAATGTTTTGCATGTACTTCCTTCTAAGGTGTGTTTGTGTGTTATTGTACAATGATTGTGTTTATTATCTTTGCATTGTAATCCTAACACATGTCCATTGCTCTGCTCCTCCAAGTTTGCTTTATTTAGACTGAAATGCAGTTTTCAGACAAACATGGTGAGAAATGTATGTGTGGGGAATTTGGGGAGGTGGGAGGTGTTTTTATTTTGGCACATATGTATTTTTATATTGATATTTTGATCTGCAGCTTGTTTTGTGGATAGATAAATCTAATATGTGATTTATATTAACTGTTTGTTTCCTGCTGTAACCTGTGAAAGCACAGTTCATTAGAAGTATAATCTTTTAGATTGTAAGCTCTTATGAGCAAAACCGTTCTATTTTAGCAACATCAATCCTGCTTTTTTTTTCAAGAAATTGAATGTACCTACTTGTTGCTGTCCAAATAAATGTGGAATGTGTATTTGATCAATAAACATTTGGACTATTTATTTTTTGGGGGGGGATTATTTCATGTTCTAGTTGAATGTTGCACAGTGGCTAAATGGTTAGTACTTCAGCCTGGCAGTACTAGGGTTGTTAGTTCAAATCCCAGCCCCGGCACCTCCTGCCTGGAGTTTGCATGTTCTCCCTGTGCCTGTGTGGTTTTCCTCCGGGTACTCTGGTTTCCTCCCACACTCTAAAGACATGCTGGTAGGTTAATTGGATCCTGTCAAAATTGGCCCTAGTATATATATGAATGTAAGTTAGGGACCTTTAGATTGTGTGCCCCTTGAGGGTTAGTGACTGATGTGAATTTACAACATATATAAAGCACTGCGTAAATTGACAGCGCTATATAAGTACCATAAATAAATGTAGCTAGCTATATAATATGCCAAAACCTTCCTTGTTAGAGCGCACATATGCAAGTATGTCCAAAATAACAAACCAAAAGCCCCCTATTGCACCACAAGACAATGTTATGTCCCAATGAATAGGTCGTGTTCAATGTCCATCTAGCTATTTTTCTACAATCCTCTTAACAGTAATAAATTGGGCCCCCAATTTATGTTGACTTTGGGCCTTTACCAGCAAATATATATTCGCCAATGTCATATACACAGTATAGCTGCAAGCATACAGTCACCGATACCAAATCCACAATAGAACTGCAAACATATCTTTGCGAATGTCATATACACAATGGAGCCGCATGTAAAATTGCTATGGTGCACAAATAAACGTGAAGATAGCTGTTGGAGGAGGTGCTAGAGCAGCTGTCATACCGGAAATACGTCATGACGCTTGCGGAAGGACGTTTGCACACACCCGGAAGTGGTAGTGGGGAGTGTTAGTGGTCTATTTTTTAGTTTTGTGAATTGTTCTTTTGTGGAATTCCAGACCACATCTGGACATGGTGAGATCGCTGTTCTCCACCAAGGAGCTGATCCTCATTTGCTGGGGAAACATTACTAATAATTGTTGTATTTTCAGTTGAAAACATGTCCAATTCCTAGATCCATTGAGGTAGATAGCAGAGGTTCAAGGTTCTTCCTAACTATACAGGTGGCACAGACACAAGCATACACTCAGGGCCACTGTTAGATATCACGGGGCCCCGTACAGCATACCTGACAGCCCCCCACTGCCAGAGAAAATATCCAAATTATATTTATGGTAAAAATACACTAAAAACATTATTAATGGACATAATCCCAACCAAATTCCTGTGAAATCTAAATGCTAAAACTGTACTGAGTTCATAAATAAAGCTGTGTGTGTAATTGAGGTCTTGGGGCTCATGGGTGCTGTGGCCTGTAGAGTGGGAAACAGTGGTTTGTTTTTGTGGCTATTGCCATTTGCAGGCAACCTATGTTACACTATGGAAATGCTGCAGGTCATAATTTGACAGGCATATGGGTGCAGGTGTACAGCCCTGAACACAGACAGTGAGCATTCAGGGCCACTTCCCCACGCCTTCACACCTGTCAGATTAAAACCTGTGTTCATACAGCTGTGGTGTCCCCATAGTGTAACAGGTGTCTCCAGCCACATGAACAACCCCCTCATTCATGTTGTACAGGCCAGAGGACCTGTGTGAATGGGGCATTTTTTACTTTTTTTTTTCCTCAGCTCATTAATTTCAATGGGCTGCCTAACGTGTGGGAACATGCAGAAATACTGCAGGCATGTTATTGTAAAAGTGTGTTGCACCTAACCGCACAGTAGTATGGTGCCATGCGTTTTGGTGGCTGTGAATGCCTCTATGTTTACTAGACATGTGGAGGTGCAATTAAGTTTTCACCATGGTACCTGTGCACATCTACAAAGGGCATTGCATTTCTTTGCTGTGCTGGAAAAAAACATGCTCTTGCATGCATTTCTGCACCACAAATGGTGTGAACAAGTCTTAAGGGTTAGTTCACAATATAGAAACACAGTCTAGATGTGTTCCAGATGTTTTTGCATGCACTTTTTTGATGCATGTTTAGCGTGTTCCAGTGCATTTTGGATGCGTTTTTGATGTGTTCCAGTGCATTCTTTTATGCATTCCAGTTAATTTCTTTCCCCTCTCTTTTTCTTAAATTTAATTAGGGACATGTGCGTTTTAGTGCGCTCCAAGGCGTTTTACCGCGGTCCAGTACAGTTCTATGCAGAAACAATGCAGCCTGTTCGCCTTTTTTTACAGCACCTGCAACGCACTGGAACTGCAAGCGCTGATGTGAACTATGACATTGACAACCATATAACCTTCTTTCTGTGCCTTTTGGATGCAAAAAAAGCAACTGAAAGACATGTAGTGTGAACTGGCTCTAAAGGTTATTATAGGTCAGGGAACGGGACTGACTAGGAATTGTGAATTCAATCAGACTAGTAGTGAGATACAATCAGGAATCGTATAATAATGTGAGATCTGAGCTGTGGGTGATAGGAAATGAGACACATTAACTTGATCAGTAAATAAATAGTTAAATAAAAAGAGTGGGGCGGGGATACATAGATTGGCAGATGGAACAGGTAATGTTGGGGAGGGGGTCAAGTTGTTCAAGGAGACAGGTTTAAGTGCTCGTTCACACTTGACTTTATTTCTAACTCTTGCCAAATGGCCCTATAGTGTTTGACAGGTGCTTGGGAAGCGTTTTTAATGCTCCTCAAATGCTCCCGAAACGCCCTATGTGCGGTTTTGAGGCATGTGATAAGCATTTACCAAGCGTTAAAACTGCACCACAAATGCCTGTAATAAAGTTAAATGGTATTAACGCTCCGAAAATGCCTCGCAACCACACCGCAAATGTCTGCCAGGCAGACTTGAATGGGAGGCTTCAACTCCTCCTGACTCGACATGAGGCGCCAGTTTTGCCGTGACGCAATGCTAACGCTTCAGTGTGAACAGCGCTGTGTGCTGCCATGTGCAGAATTTTCATAGGCATTTGAGAAGCGTAAAAAACACTTCCCAAACGCCTGTGTGATGTCTGCTGACAAAGCTATTGTGAACGCAGCCTTAGAGAAAATAAAGTTGTAATGAAATATAAACAGAAGAAAAATTGAAAGTTTCAAACTAGTCAGAAGAACAGGACACGGACGATTTTGATTATCGCCCGATTTTTCCGGCAATGATGGGCAAATCGGCCGATCGTTTTACCGATAAAAATATGCGCATGAGCAGTGTCCTTCTTTTTCTTCTTCTTTTTCTTCTTCTTGCAGAAGAAGAATTCCAGTCCGCTATTATATTTTACATGAAAAGTCTTGCGGTTGCAACAATGTATCTATTTGTATCCGAATAAAACCATCTATATCCGAAATGGATACAAATGGATACATTGTTGCAACCACAAGACTTTTCATTTAAAATATAATAGCAGAGCTCTCTGCAAGGGACAGAAGTAAAAATGCCAGCCATAGACGTGACGAAAATCGGCCAATTTTTTTATTGAACGATCGATTTTTTGTTTTAAAAAAAACAGCTGGCTTTTGACCCATCTATGGCCTGCATAAGACCAGAAACTCAGACATATACCAGGCCCAATTAACCCAACAGCATATCTTTTGGAGTGTTGGCAGAAACACACCTTTGCAGAGAAAGCATGCAAACTGAGATGCAGACAGGTGCAGCCATGACTGGGATTAGAACCCATGACCCACATGCTGTAAGTTCTGAGTTCTAACCACTAAGCCACTGTAGGAGACAGAGTTTGAGCTGCAATGTAGAATAGTTACATTGTTTAAAAATAATGATAAAGTGTGCACTGGTAAAATTATATAGACTACTAAAATGGTATTACAAAAGATAAATATAAATCTAGGTATAGATATGAAGGTAGCAGCTAGCACTCAGGGTATTGGCAACAGTCCCACAATAGAAATATGTTACAGTAATAGTGTAGCGCTATAAATGCATGTTATCAATCATAAACGCATGTAAAATAAAAAAAGTGCAAATAAGTGCAATAATTATGTAAACTGGTAAATGGTGCTAAAAAAGTTCATATAATCATTCCTGAATAATGGAATGTCCTTCGTGTGAGAGTACCAACTCAGAGAGTGCCTATGAATGGCATGTGTGGTACTTATTTGCACGTTTTTGATTTTACATGTTTTATGATTGATAACATGCATTTATAGTGCTGCACCATTACTTTAACATAGAATAGTTACATGATTAAAGAGAAGGAAGATATATCATTATATTGGGAAATTAGAACTAGACATTCCCAATTATTTGAGATATAAGTGTGAAAATGTTTGACATTTGAAAATAGAATGTATGACATTCATTAGGAAATGCATTAGTTGTCTGATCATTTTGGAGAAACAGCAACCAAAAGAAAAAAAAAATAAAAATATATATATATATATATATATATATAGGTGTACTTTTACTTTAAATTATAAGTATTCTCATATGCAAACAGAAAAATGCCAACAAAGCCTGTGGTTGTGCACCACCTAACGAACATATTTGCACCTAAAAATGTGCCAGACACGATTCTACATTTACTAACAGGAAAGAGTCTACAAGTAGACGCTTTTCAATGAGTTTGCTAGACGCCTTTCAGAAGACTGACAGGTCTAGATTGTTTGAATTGAGTCTGCCTGAATGTTCAGCATCTGCTGGTAGACTCAATTCTTAGTAAATTAGGGCCTTAGTGTTTGTGAAACGGGTCCACACTTATTTTCACAGGATTCACCTGTTGCACTTTTTGTCACTTTTTGATTGATCTGTTTTCAGCATCGCCTATATGTTCACTTCACCTTTATATATACACTGCGTTCCAAATTATTATGAAAATTCTATTTTAGTGTCACAAAGATGAAATATTTTGTTTTTCAGTTTAACTCATGGATGGCATTGTGTGTCAGGGCTCTTTTGATCACTGAAAACAATCTCGGACACCTGTGATAATTAGATTGGCCAGTGAGCCCAATTTAAGGAAAAACTACTAAAGGATGGTGTTCCACATTATTAAGCAGAGCACCATTTTCAAGCAATATGGGGAAGAAAAAGGATCTCTCTGCTACCGAAAAGAGTGAAATAGTTCAATGCCTTGGACGCGGTATGAAAACATTAGATATTTCACGAAAACTTAAGCGTGATCATCGCACTATTAAGAGATTTGTGGCTGATTCAGAGCACAGACCGGTTCGTGCAGATAGAGGCACATTGAGGAAGATTTCTGCCAGATCCATGCATCGGATCAAGAGAGCAGCTGCTAAAATACAATTACATAGCAGCAAACAGATATTTGAAGCTGCTGGTGCCTCTGGAGTCCTACGGACTTGAAGGTGTAGAGTCCTCCAGAGTCTTGCAACTGTGCATAAACCTTCTATTCGGCTACCACTAACCAATGCTCACAAGCAGAAATGGCTGCATTGGGCAGAAAAATACATGAAGACTAATTTTCAAACAGTCCTGTTCACTGATGAGTGCCATGCAACCTTGGATGGTCCAGATGGATAGAATAGTGGATGGTTGGTGGACGGCCACCCTGTTCCAACAAGGCTGCAACGTCAGCAAGGCAGTGGTGGAGTCATGTTTTGGGCCGCAATCATGGGAACAGAGCGGGTCGGCCCCTTTAGAGCCCCCAAAGGTGTAAAGATGACCTCTGCAAAGTATGTGGAGTTTATGACTGACCACTTTCTTCCCTGGTACAGAAGGAAGAACTATGCTTTCCGTAATAAAATCATCTTCATGCATGACAATGCACCATCTCATGTTGCAAAGAATACCTCTGCATCAATGGCTGTTATGGGGATAAAAGGAGAGAAAGTCATGGTGTGGCCTCCATCCTCCCCTGACCTCAATCCTATTGAGAACCTTTGGAGCATCCTCAAGCAAAAGATCTATGAGGGTGGGAGGAAGTTTACATCCAAACAGCAGCTCTGGGAGGCTATTCTGACATCTTGCAACCAAATTCAAGCAGAAACTGTCCAAAAACTTACAAGTTCAATGGATGCAAGACTTGTGAAGCTGCTATCAAATAAGGGGTCCTATGTTAAAATGTAACGTGACCTGTTAAAATGTTTAAAAGGTTAAAATGTTGTTAAAAGTTTGATTGAAATAGCTTTTGATTTCAGTAAATATGCTGCAAACACAAGAAATGATAATTTTCAGTTCTTTACAACCTATAAAGTGTTTTGAAACTTACTGTGCGTAATAATTTGGAACAGTGCATTGGAAGTTTTTTATGTTTAAAAAAAATACTGTTATCATTAGGAGGTTTGTTCAATAAAATTTGAATTGTACTCTTAATAGTTGATAACATGAGAATTATGCTGTTATTTACATCAATTGGAATAAAACGGTGGATATACGAGTGCTAGGGTAGCATAGAGTAAATATAAAATCAGCCGCCAGCATAGAAAAAGGAAATACCTGAATCCTCTAATGTACAATAATTGAAAAAAATGCAGCGCTTCATATTGAAGGTAAAAATGACATAAAATAAAAGAATGAGTAAAAGTCTTAAAGAGTGCAACGTGGCAATCGTGGTTCCTTAGATGGTTGTTAAAATAACGTGACTTCCGTGGTTCATGAGAAGTGAGTATATAATGTACTAACCAGATAGCACATGGTTATGTGCGTTGGAGTAAATAAGACTCCAAAGGTACTCTGGGAACTGGAATTCTGCAAATAGGTGAGGTCGTCAAGTGGGGTTAAGTCACCAGATGTCATCAGACCAGCGCAGATTTCCTCATTCCAGTATAATGTGTAATCATCACATAGGGTACATCATGCAGTATGGATTTCAGCCACCGGGGGGATCATGTACATAGGTGTACGTCTCCTACCATGGAGCACCTTAAAGGGGGGGGGGGTGGGGGGGCTCACGGTTTAAAAAAAATGAGCCCAGAGAAAAAGGAAACTCCAATAGTGTAGTATTTATTATAACTACAGGAGTTACAATTGCAAGTAGATAAAAAAGTGGAAAAAACAACTGACACTTACATCCAGAGGTAATAAGGTAGCATATAGGTCATAAATCCTTGTACAGGGGGGTCTCCCAGACGCGTTTCGAGCACATACTCATTTTCAAAGGGAGTGGGCCCTGTAGGTGTTGGTCATTTATTTATAGGGCAGGTAAATAGGCGCGCATGCGCTCTTTCGCGGTCCCGCATCACCGCTGGCTCCCCGCGCATGCGCACTGTTAGTTTGCGGTGGCCATTTTGCCGGCTATAGTGACTAGAGCGCGATTACGAGCTGCGCATGCGCAGTTGGCTCTTACGTCGGCCATTTTGCTGTGGATCTCGAGCTCACAGGAAAAGCTATGATCCATGCAGTGGGCTCTGTGTCATGTAAGAGATCGATGTTGGTATACATATTTTGGCCATAAATACAGATCTTAAAGATCCTTCACTGACCCCAGAGTATTAAATGGGGGAATAAAGAGGTACTCTAGAGTGTAAATGATAGGTAGTGGATGGCGGTGAGCCGTGATAACACTGCCATCTAGTGGGCGTTGACATAATGGTATATAATCAACGTTAATTCGATTATAGAGATATTCTCTATTATATGCGTATAAATATAAATGGATGTAAGCAATATAAAAGGATGTCAGAGGGAGGGACATACAAATAATAAATAGTCCGCATAAAAAATAGAAACTCCCATCTAATAATAGGGTTAAAACAATTAGTACATAAGAAAATGCATATACATTGTAGCAAATGAGCATAAAAGGGAGTAATTGATAAAAAAATGTAATATATGATATTCAATAAAAACAGGTATCAATAAAATTGAGAAACAAATAACCAAGATAATAAAATAAAGGACACACCATATATGTTAATAAATCGGATAAAAATCACTGGTAAAACATAATAATATAGCGCAGGCATTTGAGTGTAGGATTACGGGAATAAGGATAGGGAGCATGTTAATTAGCTAGTATCGATGAAGCAATTAATATCTAGATCAATATTGAGACCATTTCAAAAATATGGTTCTCAAAGATCTTAATAAGTTGAAAATAAGAAAGCCTGATAATAGACACTATACTTATAAACGGATAGACACATTAACCAAGCAATTATTAGATGAAAAGGAACTAGTTGTCTGCCCAGCAGACAAAGGTGGTGGTGTAGTCGTTATGAATAGGAGTGATTATATGACTCAAGTACAACTTATTTTAAACGATACAGATACTTACAGGGAATTACATAACAATCCTCTTATCCCCTATAAACGATTGTTGAAAGCACTTCTAAAAAAGGGGTTTGAGGAGGGTATCTTAAATAAAAAAGGAAGAGACTATCTCTGTCCTATAGCTCCTAAACTCCCGATTCTGTATTGCTTACCAAAAAAAAACAAAGACCCAGTCAACCCCCCGGGACGTCCAATAATTAGCGGGATTAATTCCCTTTGCTCCTGTGTGGGAGAATACATTGATCACTTCCTCCAGCCTTTAGTGAATAAAACACCATCTTTCCTGAAGGACACCAAACAAGTCCTTATGGACATCAGTAATATCACCCTTAGTAATCCCACATACCTGGTAACAGCTGACGTATCAGCATTATATAGCAACATCAAACATACTGATGGACAGGCCGCTGTCAAATTCTATCTAGATACTACTGATGATATTTCCCCAAAACAAAAACTTTTCATTCTGGATTTGCTCAACTTTGCCATGAACCATAACTATTTTTGGTTCGACAATAAGTACTTCCTACAAATCACCGGAGTTGCTATGGGAGCAAAGTACACTCCTAGTCTAGCGAACTTGTTCATGGCAAGATGGGAAGAAGATCTAATATACTCACGAGACTGGCCCCAACTTATATTTTACAGGAGATACAGTCATGGCCGAAATTGTTGGCACCCTTGATATTTTTCCTGAAAATCAAGTATTTCACACAAAAAAGGTATTGCATTAACACATGTTTTGCTATACACATGTTTATTCCCTTTGTATGTATTGGAACAAATATAAAACAGAGGCAGAAAAGCAAATATGACATAATGTCACACAAAACCCCAAAAATGGGCTGGACAAAAGTATTGGCACCCTTAACTTAATATTTGGTTGCACACCCTTTGGAAAACATAACTGAAATCAGTCGCTTCCTATAACCATCAATAAGCTTCTGACACCTCTCACCCGGAATTTTGGACCACTCTTCCTTTGCAAACAGCTCCAGGTCTCTCTTATTGGAAGGACACCTTTTCCCAACAGCAATTTTAAGATCTCTCCACAGGTGTTCAATGGGATTTAGATCTGGGCTCATTGCTGGCCACTTCAGAACTCTCCAGCGCTTCTTTGCCATCCATTTCTGAGTGCTTTTTGACGTATGTTTGGGGTCATTGTCCTGCTGGAAGACCCAGGATCTTGGACGCAAACCCAGCTTTCTGACACTGGGCCCTACAGTGCGACCCAAAATCCTTTGGTAATCCTCAGATTTCATGATGCCTTGCACACAGTCAAGGCACCCAGTGCCAGAGGCAGCAAAACAACCCCAAAACATCATTGAACCTCCACCATATTTTACCGTAGGTACTGTGTTTTGTTCTTTGTAGGCCTCATTCCGTTTTCGGTAAACAGTAGAATGATGTGCTTTACCGAAAAGCTCTATCTTGGTCTCATCTGTCCACAAGACGTTTTCCCAGAAGGCTTTTGGCTTACTCAAGTACATTTTGGCAAACTGTAGTCTTGCTTTTTTATGTCTCTGTGTCAGCAGTGGGGTCCTCCTGGGTCTCCTGCCATAGCGTTTCATTTCATTTAAATGTCGACGGATAGTTCGCGCTGACACTGATGCTCCCTGAGCCTGCAGGACAGCTTGAATGTCTTTGGAACATGTTTGGGGCTGCTTATCCACCATCCGGACTATTCTGCGTTGCAATCTTTCATCAATTTTCCTCATCCGTCCACGACCAGGGAGATTAGCTACAGTGCCATGGGTTGCAAACTTCTTGATAATGTTGCGCACTGTGGACAAAGGCAAATCTAGTTCTCTGGAGATGGACTTGTAACCTTGAGATTGTTGATATTTTGCCACAATTTTGGTTCTCAGGTCCTCAGACAGTTCTCGTCTCCTCTTTCTGTTGTCCATGCTTAGTGTGGCACAGACAGACACACAATGCAAAGGTTAAGTGAACGTCTCTCCTTTTTATCTGCTTTCAGGTGTGATTTCTATATTGCCCACACCTGTTACTTGCCCCAGGTGAGTTTACAGGAGCATCACATGCTTGTAACATTCTTATTTATCCGCAGTTGTGAAAGGGTGCCAATACTTTTGTCCAGCCCATTTTTGGAGGTTTGTGTGACATTATGTCGAATTTGCTTTCTTTCCTCCCTTTTTTTGTTTTGTCCCAATACACACAAAGGGAATAAACATGTGTATAGCAAAACATGTGTTAATGCAATACGTTTCGTGAGAAATACATGATTTCCTGGAGAAATATCAAGGGTGCCAACAATTTCGGCCATGACTGTATATAGACGATATTTTACTATTATGGGAAGGAGATGATTTCACACTTAATAATTTCTTTACCACTCTTAATCACAATTCACTTAATATTAAATTAACCTTTCAACATGATTTTTTTATCTATCAACTTTTTAGATCTTACCCTTTTTAATGATGGGAATTCTATTTCCACAAAGAGCTATTTCAAACCCACAGACAGAAATAGCTTCATACCGAAAGACAGTTGCCATTTTCCCAAATGGCTTGATAACATACCTAAGGGACAGTTTTTACGGTTACATAGAAATTGTGCCAATCGCGACGATTTCATCAGACAATCTAACATTCTGAAGGCCAGATTTCAGGAAAAAGGGTATGATGCCTCTGGACTAGATACTGCCATTAAGGAATTCAATAGTATGAATAGGAAAGACCTTCTTATTAACAAACCTAAAGTTACAAAAGAAAGGTTTTGTCCTTTCATTACGAATTTCACGACACAATACAAGGACATTGCAAAAATTATTAAGAAGAATTGGGCCATCCTTAAAAACGATCCGGTTCTAGGGAACTCATTACCAGACTTCCCTGAGTTTAACTATCGGAAAGCATCAGCCCTCAGAAATAAACTAGCACCAAATATTGTTAATCCTCCCAAGCAGCTATCTTTCTTTTTCGATCGTAAAAGCTTCTACCCTTGCAACAAATGTATGTTATGCGTTCATAACGGCATACATAAAAATCCTGTAAAATCGTTCAGATCAAATGTTACAAGTGAATCCTTTGACATCTCAACTACTATCACCTGTAATACAACACATGTTGTCTATCTCCTCGAGTGTTCTTGCGGGAAACTATATGTAGGTAGAACCACTCGCAGATTGAGAGATAGATTACGGGAACATTTGAAAAATATCAAGAAAGGGTTCAAAGAACATTCCCTATCGATGCATTTCAAACAACATCATCATAATGATCCCCGGTGTTTAAAATTCACAGGGATCGACGTTGCTAAAAAACATTGGAGAGGCACACACCGCAAAAGAGCCGTCTCCATGCTCGAAACTAAATGGGTATATTTGCTTCACACGCTCTCACCCCATGGTCTCAATATCGATCTAGATATTAATTGCTTCATCGATACTAGCTAATTAACATGCTCCCTATCCTTATTCCCGTAATCCTACACTCAAATGCCTGCGCTATATTATTATGTTTTACCAGTGATTTTTATCCGATTTATTAACATATATGGTGTGTCCCTTATTTTATTATCTTGGTTATTTGTTTCTCAATTTTATTGATACCTGTTTTTATTGAATATCATATATTAAATTTTTTATCAATTACTCCCTTTTATGCTCATTTGCTACAATGTATATGCATTTTCTTATGTACTAATTTTTTTTTTTATTCCATAAAAGTTTATTTAGAAGTGACAACATGTTACAGGAAAATATAAAGAAATGCACACATAGCATCAATCAGGTCATAGACACAGCTTAAACCAAAATACAGGAAGAAACAACATGGTAGAGTGCGACACTGTGGACAACATAAGCCTGTCAAGTTACGGCAGAGATAGGCCTGTAGTACTCAAGTTTAAAAAATGTACAATATAGAAGGTAATAACAGCTTACTTCCACTAATTGATTATTGGCGTACTGGCCTATGCATGGAGGAAATGAACCTTCAGAGCCGAAACCAAAAGCAGTACGCTATCAGGAGGCTAAGTGAGCATCGCAGTATAAGAGAAGATGTCGTGAGTACCATTGACTATCCTAGAGGAGGTAAGCTAACCATATACCAAGTAATCCTGAATGAAACAAAGACTAAGCCTGATCGAAGACTAAGAGGTTGTCGAGAAAGAAAAAAAATAAAAAGGAATAGAAAGAAAGAAAAGGACAAGAAAAGGAAAAGAATGGGAGTCATAGTAAAGAGAGAGGAGAGAAAGAGGGAAAAAAAAAAAGGGGGGGGGAGAGTAGGGGGAGAGGGAGAAGGGGGGATAAGAGGCAAAAAAAGGGAAGCAAGGGAAGCGAAAGGTCCGGGCTGCGAAGTTTGTGTCAACATTGTTATTGGAAATCATAAATGAGAGTGTCAAGAACTTAAACACTCACCAAAGCTAAGCAGGTAAATATAAATTACCGGAAAGGAGGTCATAACCACGCAGATTATGAAAGAACCAAGGGCATAACCAGAGGTAGGGCTGAGCTCAATCAGGCATCCCGACCCATGAGAGAACCGAATTCAGGGGTAGTTACAAAGTGGGTCCAGCAGGCCCAAACATGTGAGTTGGCATATCAAGTGCAGTCGCAATCAGTTCCTCCATTGCCGCCACTTTGCCTACTCGATTGAGCAAATCGCGTATAGTTGGGGGGTGAGTGGAGCCCCATAGCACAGGAAGACAGAGTCTGGCTGCGTTGATCATATGTAGAGATGAGCGAATCGAACATGGCGAAGTGGAATTCGTTTCGAAGATCAGGAAAAATTCGATTCGCGCCGAATCCAAAAATTAGCAAACTTCGGATGCACGAATCGAATTTTCCCAAAAATGGCGGCGACATGTGTGGCGACGGAGCGGGGATCTCTGGGAAGGAGCGCAGACAAGGCGCGCTGACCCATAATGCATTCATTCATGACAAGTGATCGCATTAGCCAATCAGCAGCCAGCCAGCCAGCACTGTGTAATGGTGGAGCTATAAATTGCGGCCATCTTACAATTCTCCATTAGCCTCCGGTCATTCAAGAGAGACAGACCTGTCTGTATTAGGGACAGAGTTAGGGCCAGAGAGACTTTAGGGCCACAGAATCGTTACTTAGGGACACAGAATCGTTACTTAGGGACACAGAATCATTACTCAGGGACACAGAATCGTTACTCAGGGACACAGAATTGTTACTCAGGGATATAGGGATATCTTACAATTCTCCATTAGCCTCCGGTCATTCAAGAGAGACAGACCTGTCTGTATTAGGGACAGAGTTAGGGCCAGAGAGACTATAGGGCCACAGAATCGTTACTTAGGGACACAGAATCGTTACTCAGGGACACAGAATTGTTACTCAGGGACACAGAATTGTTACTCAGGGACAGACACAGAATTGTTACTCAGGGACACAGAATTGTTACTGAGGGACACAGAATCGTTACTGAGGGACACAGAATCATTACTGAGGGACACAGAATTGTTACTCAGGGACACAGAATTGTTACTCAGGGACACAGAATTGTTACTGAGGGACACAGAATTGTTACTCAGGGACACAGAATTGTTACTCAGGGACACAGAATTGTTACTCAGGGACAGACACAGAATTGTTACTCAGGGACACAGAATTGTTACTCAGGGACACAGAATTGTTACTCAGGGACACAGAATCGTTACTCAGGGACACAGAATCGTTACTCAGGGACACAGAATTGTTACTCAGGGACACAGAATCGTTACTGAGGGACACAGAATCGTTACTGAGGGACACAGAATCGTTACTCAGGGACACAGAATTGTTACTCAGGGAAACAGAATTGTTACTCAGGGAAACAGAATTGTTACTCAGGGACACAGAATTGTTACTCAGGGACACAGAATTGTTACTCAGGGACAGACACAGAATTGTTACTCAGGGACACAGAATTGTTACTCAGGGACACAGAATTGTTACTCAGGGACAGACACAGAATTGTTACTCAGGGACAAAGAATTGTTACTCAGGGACACAGAATCGTTACTCAGGGACACAGAATTGTTACTCAGGGACACAGAATCGTTACTGAGGGACACAGAATCGTTACTGAGGGACACAGAATTGTTACTCAGGGACACAGAATTGTTACTGAGGGACACAGAATCGTTACTCAGGGACACAGAATCGTTACTCAGGGACACATAATTGTTACTCAGGGACACAGAATCGTTACTCAGGGACACAGAATCGTTACTCAGGGACACAGAATCATTACTCAGGGACACAGAATTGTTACTCAGGGACACAGAATCGTTACTGAGGGACACAGAATCGTTACTGAGGGACACAGAATCGTTACTCAGGGACACAGAATCGTTACTCAGGGACACAGAATCGTTACTCAGGGACACAGAATCGTTGAATTAAAGAGTATGTCAGACAACACGCAGAGGAGTGGCAGAGGAGGCAATGTTTCAGGAGCGAGCAGACGTGGCAGCAGAGGAAGGGGTCGAGGCAGCACTAGTCGCAGCCAGAGGCCAGTGCTCCCGGTGTCATCCAGCGGTCGTGTCTCCACCGACAACCCTGCCGTCATCGATTGGTTGGCTCAGTCGTCTTCCTCTTCCCAGGTCACCTCTGACACCTACAGCCAACGGTCGGTGGATACGTCAGACACAACCGTTAGTTGGCATGGCCCGGGAGCAAGCCCACTGAAATCACGTGTCCTCTACCTGCCCCTGTCCTTTGGTGTTACCTCACCAAGCGAAGTATCGCATCCTGTGGGCTCAGCCCCACTGTACAGTGAGGAAGAGCTAACAGAGGGCGGTCAGGAACGGGGGGAGACATCCGCCTCTTCAGCAGCCAGGCGAAGAAGTACTGGCGAGGAGAGTGGCTCGGTAGCCGGTCTAGAGACAGGTCTGTCTCCTGACCCACACGCAGCCGAGGGGGCTAGTAGTGAGGCGGAGACCCTAATTGATGATGATGAGGCTGATCGCACTTGGCAGCCTCGTCGTCATCAGGCTATTGCTTCCGCATCATCAGGAGAAGAGGGTGGCAGCTTGGCAGCGAGCAAAACAGTCGGTGGGTTGCCCAGGAGGCAGCAGGGTCGCAGCAGTGTCAGTGGAGGCAAACGGCCACGGAGTAGAGCACCAGCTCCACTGCAGCCTACCACCACGGCCAGTAGTGGTGCCGGTGTGCACGGAGGAAGTAGCAGTCAGCCAGTGAGGAGTAGTGGGGGCAAAGTTTCCTACTCGGCGGTGTGGCAATTTTTCGTCAAGGCGCCCGAGGAAGTAAACGTAGCCGTATGTCGACTATGTGGCCAGAAAGTCAAGCGTGGCCAGGGGGCCCATGTTAGGACTACAGCGTTGCGTCAGCATATGCAGCGTCGCCATTCGGTGGCCTGGGAAAACCCTGATAAAGATACGGCGGTTCTGCCTGCCCCAGCCCCCGCTCCATCACCCGCTCCATTACTTGCTCCGTCACCCGACGTCAATCGCCCTCTATCAGCCAGTCAAGGCTCCAACACCTCTGCTGAGGGGAGTTGTCGCTCGTTGGCATCTTCCGCTCGTTCAGATGCTCCTTCTCCTGCTACTCCTCTTCACGGATTCCGTCAGCAGTCTTTCTTGGAATCCGTTTCCAAGAGACAACAGTTTGCGAGCACGCACCCGACGGTGCAGAAGCTGAACGTCCTCCTGTCCAAGTTGCTGGTGCTGCAGTCCCTCCCTTTCCAAGTGGTGGACTCAGCACCTTTCCGAGAAATGATGGCTTGTGCCGAGCCGCGGTGGAGAGTGCCAAGCCGGCATTTCTTCGCCAAAAAGGCAGTGCCAGCCCTGCATTCACATGTAGAAGAGATGGTGGACCAGTGTTTGAGCATGTCGGTCTCTGCCAAAGTGCACGGCAGCGCCGACATGTGGAGCTGTAACTACGGTCAGGGACAGTACATGTCATTTACGGCCCACTGGGTGAATGTGGTGCCGGCACAGCCGCACCAGCAACTTGGACAGGTCACGCCGCTTTTGCCTCCACGTTTGCACGTCCTTGGTCCAGCAAAGATGTCCGCCTCTACCACCTCTTCTTCCGCCGTGTCCTCAGCCGCCACCCCCGTGCCAAGTCCCATTACCCGACCGGCATATCACATGTGCAGGGCGCAACGGTGTCACGCTGTGCTGCACCTGGTATGCCTTGGCGAACGTAGTCACACAGGGGAGGAACTTCTGAGTGTAATGAACAGAGAAATCGACAGATGGCTGTCTCCGCGCAAACTGAAAATCGGAACCATGTTGACCGACAACGGAAAGAACATGGTGTCTGCTCTGCGTCAAGGAAGGTTGTGCCATGCGCCATGCATGGCTCACGTGTTCAATCTGGTTGTCAAGCGGTTCCTAAAATCCACCATCCCACTGCAAGACATCCTTAAAATGTCACGTAAACTTTGCATGCATTTCAGCCATTCCTACACCGCAAAGCACACCCTTCTTGAGCTGCAGCGGCAGAACGGAACTCCACAGCATCGCCTGATCTGCGACGTTGCAACAAGGTGGAATTCAACCCTACATATGTTAGACCGCCTTTACGAACAGCGAAAGGCCATCACCGATTTCCTGATGTTACAAGCGGATAAAGGTACTCCCCTGTGTAACTTAGATGTCAGCCATTGGCAGCTCATGCGTGACACCTGCCGCTTGCTCAGGCCCTTTGAGGAGGCCACGCTATTCGTGAGTCGGCAGGACTATGGGATGAACGACGTCATTCCTCTGTTGCACGTCCTGGAACAAATGCTGTTAACAATGGCTGGTCAGGGTGCGGTAGACGTGGCGCACAGATCTCAACGCCACATGACCCCTGTGGGGGCAGGACAGGAAGAAGAGGAGGAGGTAGAGGAGGACATTGGTGCTCAGGAATTATTGAGTGAAATGGGTGGTTTTTCCACTCAGCGGACAGGAGTGGAGGAGCAGGAGCATCTGATAGAGGAGGAGGAGTTGGAGACAGAGGACCCAGACGCACCGTGGCAGTATGCTGTGGAGATGGAGGCAGGGAGTCCCTCGCATTCCTTGGCACAAATGGCCCATAGCATGCTCGATTGCTTGCGTAGCGACAGCCGAATAATAACCATCAGACAGAGGGATGACTTTTGGCTGTCCACCTTGTTGGACCCTCGCTACCGTTCAAAAATGGTGGCCTTTTTCACACCTGCTGAGAGGGAGGCCAAAATAACGTACTATAAAAACCACCTATGTAGTCAGTTGGTCTCTGCCTTTCTGCGCCAACGTCCATCCTCAGACACTGTGGGCCCTGTGCGCTCGTGTTCCGCTGCCATGGCAGCAGGGGAGGGGTGGTAGGAGCAGTGGCAGCTCCACCAGCAGCGGCTGCCTCAGTCTGCAGTCGATGATGAGTAGCTTTCTTCACCAGCGCAGTGAGGAAACTACTAACCAGCCGCAGCAGCAGCAGCATGAGGTGGACCTGGAGCAGGACCTCAAACAACAGGCTTGGGCCTACTTGGACAGCACCCTGCCAACCGAGGTAGACAATCCCCTTGACTACTGGGCAACGAAACTTGACCTTTGGCCCCAACTAGCTGAATTTGCCCTTGAAAGGCTGTCATGCCCGGCCAGTAGCGTGGCATCGGAGCGCGTGTTTAGTGCGGCAGGAGGTATTGTAACTCCGCGGAGGACACGACTGTCCACCCAAAGTGTGGAGAGACTCACGTTTGTGAAAATGAATCAGACGTGGATTAGTCTGGATTTCAAACCACCAGTTCCTGACACAACTGACTAAATCCGCCATGAATCATGCCCCAAACATGTTATTATTTTTAACATAGGCCTCTGTATGGCCTTCAATTTAAGCTGCTTACGCTTCGCCACTCTGCCATGGGCCCCTGTACCGCCTCCTCTTGCTGCTGCCAGGTCCAGAGTGTGTCATGGGTCCCTGTACGGCCTCCCATTGCTGCTGTCTCCATCGCCACACTCTGCCATGTGCCACTTTCAGGTCTCCTCACACTGCTGGTGGGTTCCATTTTGTCATAGGGTGCTGGCAGATTATGGGCCTCCCATTGCTGCTGCCAGGCCCGTAATCTGCCATGGGCCCCCGTACCGACTCCTCATGCTGCTGCCAGGCCCGTAATCTGTCATGGGCCCCTGTACCGCCTCCTCATGCTGCTGCCAGGCCCGTAATCTGTCATGGGTCCCTGTACGGCCTCCCATTGCTGCTGTCTCCATCGCCACACTCTGCCATGTGCCACTTTCAGGTCTCCTCACACTGCTGGTGGGTTCCATTTTGTCATAGGGTGCTGGCAGATTACGGGCCTCTCATTGCTGCTGCCAGGCCCGTAATCTGCCATGGGCCCCCGTACCGACTCCTCATGCTGCTGCCAGGCCCGTAATCTGTCATGGGCCCCTGTACCGCCTCCTCATGCTGCTGCCAGGTCCAGAGTGTGTCATGGGTCCCTGTACGGCCTCCCATTGCTGCTGTCTCCATTGCCACACTCTGCCATGTGCCACTTTCAGGTCTCCTCACACTGCTGGTGGGTTCCATTTTGTCATAGGGTGCTGGCAGATTACGGGCCTCCCATTGCTGCTGCCAGGCCCGTAATCTGCCATGGGCCCCCGTACCGACTCCTCATGCTGCTGCCAGGCCCGTAATCTGTCATGGGCCCCTGTACCGCCTCCTCATGCTGCTGCCAGGTCCAGAGTGTGTCATGTGTCCCTGTACGGCCTCCCATTGCTGCTGCCAGGCCCGTAATCTGCCATGGGCCCCCGTACCGACTCCTCATGCTGCTGCCAGGCCCGTAATCTGTCATGGGCCCCTGTACCGCCTCCTCATGCTGCTGCCAGGTCCAGAGTGTGTCATGGGTCCCTGTACGGCCTCCCATTGCTGCTGCCAGGCCCGTAATCTGCAATGGGCCCCCGTACCGACTCCTCATGCTGCTGCCAGGCCCGTAATCTGTCATGGGCCCCTGTACCGCCTCCTCATGCTGCTGCCAGGTCCAGAGTGTGTCATGGGTCCCTGTACGGCCTCCCATTGCTGCTGTCTCCATCGCCACACTCTGCCATGTGCCACTTTCAGGTCTCCTCACAGTGCTGGTGGGTTCCATTTTTTCATAGGGTGCTGTATGGCCTCCCATTGCTGCTGCCTCCACCGCCACACTGTGGCTCCACACTCTGGTTTTGGCCCCGTGACTGCCCAAATGAGTGAAGTGTGCGGTGATTCTAAGATCGACGGCACTCATCTTCATGTCATACTGACTGACAGTATTATTTCTCTTCCCCAGCAGACTCCAAGGGCATTTAAATTAAAGGTACAGTGTTCTGCACTAATATAAAGGCTCTCTGAAGCCTAGAAACACCCTTTTTATAAGATAAATTCGCAGCGAATATATTCGACTCGAATCAAATTTATTCCGCGAATTCGCCGAATCAGCCAAATCGAATTTTTGAATAATTCGCTCATCTCTAATCATATGCATCGCTAGGGACTTGAAATATTGACTCCTAGGAATGGGGGTATGATGAAGCAATAGCTGAGCAGGAGAGAAAACTATGGGCAGAGTGGTCACTGAAGTCACCAACCGGTGGACCTCCTGCCAGAATGGTTGAATAAGTGGACAGGACCACCAAATATGTAAGAAAGAGCCATCAGGTGTCCCACATCTCCAGCACACGTCAGGGACAGATGAGTTAAACCGATGAAGTCTGGAGGGAGTACGATACCATCTAGTGGCTAATTTGTAGCCATTTTCCTGCGTCGAAACATTACTCGAGCAGGAGTGGGAGTACATAAATATGCGGTCCCAATCCGACTCCGATAAATCCGTCTTTAGGTCTCTGTTCCACGCACGGCAAGAGGGGAAAGAAGTGCAAGTCCTGCTGTCCCCTAGGAGAGGATAAATCTCAGAGATCAAATGCGTCCGCGGTTCGGATTTAGAGCATAAGGATTCAAATGGAGTAACAGGGCGAGTCCAATTATGGCGGGATTTATGGAAAAGCAGGAAGTGTCTAATCTGAAGAAAGGCCCAGAGAGGGAATTCGCGGATATTCAAGCTAACCTTCAGCTCCTGTAATGATTTCACCTTGCCTGAGTGAAGAAAATGTTTTACTAGAATCTGATCGTGTGGCAGTAATTTGATAAAAAATCCTTGTGCAACCCTGGGGGAAAATCTGGATTCAGGCGTATCGACGTCAAGGGACTAGGAGAGTCTGAAACGGACGACGTTTTACAAGCCTTGCGGAAAACTTCTAACGTGGGACCTATCAAAGGATGGGAGAGGAGAACTTGAGGTGTGTGTTTCGGCAATAGCCAAGGGATCGATGGTAGGGGAGTGGGCGAAAAAGCCTTCTCCAAAAGGACCCAGTCTTTGGAAGCAGAATGAATGTGCCAGTCGACTATGCGGGAAAGATGACATGCCCAGTAATAGCGGTGTAGGTCAGGGAGCCCAAAGCCCCCCGCTGAGTTTGGGACGAGTTAGCTGAGAGAACGAGACCCGCGGACGCTTGTGATTCCATAACAATAATGAACATAGTTTCTTACAAGAAGCAAAGAATGTCATTGGAAGTTGAATTGGCAAAGTTTGGAAGAGATAAAGGAGACGCGGAAGTATATTCATTTTAATAATTGCAGCCCTACCAAACCAAGAGAAGCAGGGGCGATGCCACTTGTTTAGGTCTTCCTGTATGACTTTGAAAACCGGTAAGAAATTTTTGGCATAAAGGTCGTCCAGATTACGGGTTAGTTGTATACCAAGATATGGAAGGGCATCCCTCACCCACTGAAATGGAAAATGAGACTCACAGAAGGAGACGAGATCAGTGGGAAGGGTTATGTTGAGGGCGAATGACTTTGAAAAATTAATTTTCAGGTTCGACAAAAAGCGGAAAAAAGCAAAGTCTTTCAGCAAACTCGGTAGAGTGGTTCGAGGGTCAGCCAAAAAAAGAAGGATATCATCCGCATAAGCAGCAAGTTTGTATTCTTTGTCTGCTATCCTGATCCCCTTAATATCTGGATTAGCGCGAAGTTGTCTCAAAAGAGGTTCAAGGGAAATGACGAAGAGAAGCGGGGATAGGGGGCAACCCTGACGAGTGGCATTTCCAAGGCGGAAAGGGTTTGATAAGTGTCCATTAACCCGAACTTGAGCTGTAGGGCCCGAGTATAGGGTCATAATAAAGTTCAGCATTTTCTCGCCCAGGCCCAAAGCTATCAGCGATCCCCGCAAATAATCCCAAGCAATCCTGTCAAAGGCCTTCTCAGCGTCCAATGAAAGGAAGAAGGCCGGAGAGTTAGATTTGCAAAGCCAGTGTTGGAGATTAAGGGCCTTGATAGTGTTGTCCCTAGCTTCTCTACCAGGGATAAATCCCACCTGATCCAAGTTAATGAGGGAAGGGAGCAAAGGGAGAAGTCGGTTAGCAAGCATCTTTGCAAACAACTTAATATCCACATTTAGCAGGGAGATGGGTCTGTAATTAGATACCTGGGAGATATCTTTACCGCTTTTGGGGATGACGGAAATGTGTGCTTCCAACAGCCTATGATGTGGCCTAGGGGACTGAGAAAGAGTATTGAAAGCGGAAAGAAATGGAGTACTCAGAATGTCCAGAAAGGATTTATAATAAGCCGCAGACAAGCCGTCAGGGCCCGGACTTTTGCCCGCTTTCAACTGCCGTACTGCGCACTGCAATTCGCTTAAGGTCAGATCTTGGTCCAGCGATAAAACCGTCTCCTCAGAGAAAGCGTTTGGACCATGAAGACGAAGAAATTCAGAGATTAGGGACACTCTAGGCCTGTCAATGTGCATCGGGGGACATTCTGGTGGAAGATTATAAAGGGACTTATAAAAATGTTCGAACTGAGAGGCAATATCAGGATTGGATGTGGCCATCACACCCTCAGGGCCTCTTATTTTATGTATAGTCATATGGGATTGTTTTTCCCGAAGAGCCCGAGCAAGAAACCTCCCGCTTTTATTGGCAAACTCATAATAAAGTTTTTGGGAGAGGATGAATCTTTTCTTGACCACTTTGCCCAGCTCAGTGAGAAGTCGCATGTGAGCATTTGTGAGTTCCGAAAGAGTCGACGCAGCCAGAGTCTGTTTATGTGCCCTCTCCAGAGAGCATATCCTATCTGTAAGTAGCTGCAAACGTTGCTGTCTGTCTTTCTTACGTCTCGTTGCTGCCGCTATAAGGCAACCCCGGATAACACATTTATGAGCTTCCCACTGAGTAAGGGGGGAGGTATCCGAAGAGCCATTTAAAGAGAAATATTCACGCAGATGAGAGCGAATGTCTTGTTCAATGGCACAGTCTGCTAGAAGCGAGGCGTCTAAGCGCCATAGCTTCGAGCGAGCAAGTTTCTCCGGGAGCCGCAAGGTTACGGTTATGGGGTGGTGATCGGAGAGAACCATCGGCTCTATAGAAGCAGCATGTAGAAATGGGAGGTCCGATTGTGACAGAAAAAGGTAATCAATCCTAGAATACTTATTGTGCGGCGGAGAAAAGAACGTGTAATCCTTAACAGTGGGGTGGAGTGTGCGCCCCTCCTCCTGATACTCCACTCTCCCGCTGACCCACACGCCACCACTAACAGATCCACACGCTCCTCCACATCCCGTTTCCATGCCACCTTCCTCACCCTTCTCCTTCTCCTAACCGCCGGGGACATCTCCCCGAACCCTGGCCCCCCACCTCCCCACTCCCCCTCTCGGCACCCCCTTGCTCCCGCCAGCTGCCGCAACCCCCTCAACCTTATACCCGTCCCCCTCCTCCTCGCATCCACCCTTCCTCTCTCGGTTGCACTCCTGAACGCCCGTTCGGTTGCAACAAGCTCACCGCCATTCATGACCTCTTTGTCTTCCACTCCCTCAACCTCCTAGCGGTCACCGAAACCTGGATTCAAGCCACTGACTCCACCTCCCCTGCAGCACTCACCTATGGAGGCCTCGTCTGGACCCACTCACCCAGACTGAGTGGTCACAGAGGCGGTGGGGTCGGCATGCTCCTGCCACCGCTGAGCACCTTCCAGGTCCTCCCTAACCCCCCCTCCCTAACCTCCTCCTCCTTCAAAGCCCACTGCATCCGGCATCTCTCCCACCCCCCCATGAGGATTGCAGTTATCTATCGGCCTCCTGGATCCGTATCCCTATTACTGGACGTCTTTGCCACCTGGCTTCCCTTCTTCCTCTCCTCCGAGCTACCGACCATCATCCTTGGGGATTTCAACATCCCCATCAACGTCAACAACCTGGCTACTTTCCAACTCCTCCTCCTAACCTCCTCTTTTGCGCTCACACAGCACACACAGCCCTCCACCCACACCGATGGGAACACCCTGGACCTCGTTTTCTCCCACCTCTGCACCCTCCACAACTTCAGTAACACCCCCTTCCCCCTCTATGACCACCACCTCCTCACGTTTTCCATCTCCCCCTCCTCTATCTCCCCCCCCCCAAAGGGTCAAACCATCACCAGCCGTAACCTCCGCAACCTGAACCGGGCCCATCTCCACCTGGCAGCTGATCGTCTGTACGACAGTATCCTTCCATTGTCATGCCCTGACCTGGCCACTACTGCGTACAACGACTCACTGTTGGCTGCCCTCGAATCCCTGGCACCCCTAACCATGCATAACATCAGACCCCGACAGCTTCAACCCTGGCAGAACAACCATACAAAATGTCTCAAACGATGCAGTCGCGAGCTGGAGCGATTATGGCACCAAACCAGATCCCCTCGTGTGTTCTCCCTCTACAAATCCGCCTTCCTCACCTAAAGCACCTCCCTCCATGCCGCCACTCAGTACCTCACTCACCGCCCATGCGATTGCCAATCATTTCCAAAACAAGATTGACGCAATCCGTAAGGACATTGTCAATTCACAATCTACCTCTCCACCTAGCCCCCCTCCCTCCATCACCCCCTCAACTCTCCCCTCCTCTGACCTCGTAACCGCACTACCCCCCACCATACCTAACGCCCCGCACACTATCACCTCCCCAACGCTCCGCTCCTTCAGCCCTGCTACCACTGAGGAGGTCACTAAGGTCTTCACTGAAGCCTGCCTCACCACTTGCCCCCTGGACCCTATCCCCTCACAACTCCTCCAGTCACCCCCCTCCTCCATCATTCGCTCCCTCACCCACATCTTCAATCTCTCCCTCTCTACTGGCACAGTCCCCTCCCCCCCAAAGCACGCACACATCACCCTCATACTCAAAAAACCCTCCCTTGACTCCACTGACCTAAACAACCTTAGACCCATCTCCCTGCTACCATTCACTTCCAAGCTCCTTGAGCGCTTAGCCTACAATCGCCTAAGCACCCACCTCACTGATAACAACCTCCTTGATCCACTACAGTCTGGCTTCCATCCCCTACACTCCACTGAAACCGCCCTACTTAAAATCACTAGCGACCTGCTAACCGCCAAAGCTAATGGCCACTACTCAGTCCTCCTGCTCCTCAACCTCTCCACGGCTGTCAGGGATCCCCTCGATCCCTGCCGCGATGGTCCCGGCGCAGGCGCACTGCTCCGCCCTGTGCAGGGACACGGGCACTAGGTCCGGGCCGGCCGCGGCGTTCGAGTTCGCGCATGCGCAGTAGAAGCCGCGGCCGCCCGCTGGGCACCAATGGCAGCGCAGGGCGGGATATTTAAATGTCCCTGAGCTGTCATTTCGTTGCCTTCTGGTCTTACCTGCTTCCTGTGATTCTGAACCTGTGCCTTGTAAGTTAATTGACCCGGATTGTTCTTGACCTGCTGATTTCTCCTGCCCAGACCCTTGCTTTGCCTGACCTCTCTCCCTGGGTGCCCTTCATTAGATCTGACCTACTGTTGCTGACCTGGCGTGTGACCCGACGATTCTCTGCCTGCTCCCTTGTACCTTACCGTCCTCTACGTTACCAACTCGGCCTGTCTGACTTCGCACTTGCTCAGCCATCCATCCATCAAATCCCATTGGGGTCACCCGACCTCCTCACATCTGGCTCTCCCTGGTTGGAGCCCCTGGCGAACACCCCTACCACTGACAGGTGTGCTCAGTAGTGGCGACCTGGTCTCGGGGTACTACAAGTCCATCCCCACCATCAGGGGCCCTGGTGAACAAGTACCCTGGGGCTTAGACTCCGCGCTCTGGGCATGCCTGACCAGTGGAGTGCTAGTGGTGCCGCTCGGCGGTCCCTCACAGTACCAGAAGGCCATGACTGAGCCTCGAGGAGGACCCTCCCCGATGGAGGAGGTTTGCAGGCACCTGGCTACCCTGACGCAAGCAGTAAACTCTTTGCAGGACAGATGTTTGCAGATTGAGAATCGGTTTCAGGCCTGCACCATATCTGCTCCTGTTTCACAGGCCCCGGCTCCTGCACCTCCGGTCGCAGCAGCCCACGAGCCGGCTCCTGGGCCTTCCGCATCACTCCCTATGGCGGAACCCCGAGTACCCTTACCCGAGCGCTTCCACGGGGATCGCACACGCTTTCGGTCATTCCGTGACTCCTGTCTGCTCTATTTTGAACTGCAACCACGGACCTTTTTGACAGAATCGGTGAAAGTGGGGTTTGTTGTCTCCCTGTTGCAGTGTGAACCCCAAGACTGGGCCCACCGACTAAGGGGAAATAATGATCCCCATCTGGTTACGGTTGACAACTTCTTTAATGCTATGGCCATCTTATACGAGGACCCACAACGGGCGGCCTCGGCCGAGGACACATTATACGCACTCCGACAAGGTCGGCGAGCGGCTGAGGAATACGCCTCTGACTTTAGGCGCTGGATGGGAGACACTCGCTGGAACGAGTTCGCACTTTTGCACCAGTTCCGTATGGGCCTATCTGAGGCTCTGAAAGACGAGCTCGCCCGGATGGAGGTGCCAGAGACATTAGAGGACTTGATTGCACTCACCATTAAAATTGACCGTAGGCTACGGGAGCGCAGATTGGAGAGGTCTGGTCAGGGTCGCGGAAATACCTGGGGGTCATTCCAAGGAACCAGTCAACATACTAGGCCAAACATCCAGAACCTGCCGTCTGAAGATGCTCCCGAACCCATGCAGCTAGGCCTGGCACGGCCTAAACTACCGCCAGAGGAACGCCAGCGCAGACGCTCCCAGAATCTGTGTCTCTACTGCGGTGAAGCTGGTCACATGGTACGTTCCTGCCCGCAGAAACTGAGTAAGTTCACCTCATCTTCTTTATCTATTGGCAATATGAATCCGTCCCAATACTTAGTTGTCCCCCTCTCCTTTCAGCTTTCAGAAAGGACCGTGGAGGTGACGGCCATAGTTGATTCGGGGGCATGCAGCTGTTTTGTGGATATCAATTTTGCTCACCAGCAGGGTATCCCCCTCCGTCCAAAGGAGAAGGGGTTTCACATCTTTTTGGCTGATGGGTCCCGGATAAAGTCAGGGGTGGTTAACCAGGAGACCCCTTCCATTGTGACTTCCATTGCCGGTCAGCACCGGGAACTCCTCCGCCTGGATGCTATTGCATCACCCCTTTTCCCAGTCATTCTGGGGCTCCCATGGTTGCGGGCCCATAACCCCCAAATTGACTGGGAAACTGGGGTTGTCTCGTTCCCTTCCCCATACTGTCGGGAACTGTGCCGAACTTCGGGCCCGGAGGTCCCCCAGGTCCTCCTGTGCTCTGAAGGGGATGCCAGCCTAAAACAAGTGATTCCTGCAGCCTATCATAAGTTTCTTGATGTGTTCAGTGAACGGGGAGCTGATACTCTACCCCCCCACCGCCCATATGACTGTCTTATTGATCTGTTACCCGGTTCTGAAATTCCCTTCGGGCAAATTTTTCCCCTTTCTGAGCTAGAATTAGGGGCCCTGAAGGATTATATTGAGGACAGCCTCCGGAAGGGATTCATCCGTCCCTCCACTTCCCCAGCAGGTGCAGGGATCTTCTTTGTAGAAAAGAAAGACAAGACTTTGAGGCCATGTATTGACTATCGGGAGCTGAATAGGGTCACAATCAAAAATCGTTACCCATTACCACTGGTACCAGAATTATTCCAGAGCTTAAAAGCTGCAGTAGTATTTACCAAGCTGGACTTAAGGGGAGCCTACAACTTGGTTCGCATAAGGGAGGGGGATGAGTGGAAAACGGCCTTCCGCACCCGTTTCGGCCATTTCGAATACCTGGTCATGCCTTTCGGGTTGTGCAATGCGCCGGCCACCTTCCAGCACTTTGTAAACGACATCTTTAGGGACTTCCTAGACATTTTTGTCATCGTCTACTTAGACGACATTTTGTTTTTCTCATCCTCCCTGGGGGAGCACAGGGTACATGTAACAAAGGTGTTGGGGTGGTTGCGGCAGCATGGGTTGTACGCTAAAGCAGAGAAATGTTGCTTTGAACAGGCTAGCGTTACATTTCTGGGTCTGATTATCTCCACCACTGGGGTCGCAATGGACCCTCAGAAGGTCTCTGCGATCCTAGATTGGCCTGAACCCACGGACAGGAAAAGCGTCCAACGTTTTATCGGGTTCGCAAACTTCTACCGGAAGTTCATCAAGAACTTCTCGGGTCTGGTTTCCCCCATCACTCAGTTAACCAAGCTTGGGACGCGATTCAGATGGACGCCAGAGGCACAGGAAGCTTTTGAAGCACTAAAGAAGTTATTTACCTCGGCACCCATTCTGGGTCATCCCGACGCCTCCCTGCCCTACATCTTAGAAGTAGATGCGTCAGAAAACGCGGTTGGCTCCATCCTTTCCCAGCGAAAGGGCGCCAAGGAATTACTTCACCCAGTAGCATTCTTCTCACGGAAACTTACCCCTGCGGAGAAGAACTACGACATTGGGGATCGAGAACTACTGGCTATCAAGACCGCATTAGAAGAATGGAGGTACCTGCTGGAAGGTGCCTCACATCCCATCCTGATATTCACGGACCACAAGAACCTGGAATATCTGAGGACGGCCAAACGTCTGCGCCCACGACAAGCAAGATGGGCATTGTTTTTCTTGAGGTTCCAGTTCCACATCACATACAGGCCGGGATCAAAAAACACGAAGCCAGACGTGTTGTCACGTATGTATGAGGACGCCAAGGAGATCCCAGTACCTGACACTATTCTGCCTGCGGGAAACTTCTTGGTCCTCCAGACGAACCTTCGCTCCGAGGTCCTGAGAGCGTCCACAGCGATGTCTACCTCCGATGGGGCGCCCCTCCAGAACAAGGGGGGACTCCTATGGAGGGAGGACCGGATTGTGGTGCCGGAGGATGCCCGAACCTTAGTCTTGGGACATTGCCATGACCACCCGATGGCAGGACATTTTGGCCCGGTCAAGACCCTGGAACTTCTCCGACGTTCCTTCTGGTGGCCGGACATGGCCAAGGATTGTAAAAGTTACGTGGGCTCCTGTGCCATCTGCCAGCGGAACAAGCCTTCAAGAAATAAGGCGTGGGGCCTGCTACGTCCATTACCCATCCTTGAACGGCCCTGGCAGAAAATCTCTATGGACTTCATAGTCGAGCTTCCACCTTCACTGGACCACACAGCAATTCTCGTGGTCGTGGACTGCTTATCCAAGATGGCCCATTTCATTCCTTTACGGAAGACTCCATCAGCAGCCGAGACGGCACAAGTTTTTATTCGAGAGGTTGTTAGACTGCATGGGGTTCCCGAAGACATCGTCTCGGACTGAGGGGTGCAGTTTACCTTGAGATTTTGGAGGGCATTGTGCAAAGCCCTGGATATCAAGCTATCCCTTTCCTCGGCATTTCACCCTCAGACCAATGGTCAGACCGAAAGGACCAATCAGACCCTAGAGCAATACCTGCGATGCTAAACATCATTCTCTCAGGACGACTGGGTGCCACTTCTCCCTTTGGCGGAATTCGCGTACAACAACGCTTGCCATTCAGCAACAGGGCAGTCCCCGTTCTTCTCCAACTATGGGTTTCACCCTGTCTTCCTCCCAGATTTAGTCCCGGAATGCCCAATTCCAGCGACACAGGATGCACTAACCTTTTTCACTTCAAACAATAAAAAACTACAGGAAGCCATCCGTCAAGCCCAAGAAGACTACAAGATGGCTTTTAATAGGAAGCGAAGAGGGGATCTGGTGTTGCGGCCCGGAGAGAAGGTTTGGCTGGCTACATCGAACTTGAAGATGCTCTGCCCGTCAAAAAAGTTGGGACCTAAATTTATAAGCCCTTTTTGCATCAAACGGATGGTCAATGAAGTGGCCTATGAACTTGTTCTCCCTGAGACACTCAAGATCCACCCTGTCTTCCACGTGTCTCTGTTGAAGCCGGTAGTCCCTGATGCCTTCCCGGAACGGGAATCCAGGCCCCCGGAGGCCGTAACAGTTGAAGAGGAAGAAGAATTCAAGGTGGAGGCAATCCTGAAGTGCCGACGAAGGGGGGGCCAGACCCAATTTCTCATCAATTGGAAGGGCTACGGCCCTGAAGACAATTCGTGGGAACCAGCCCATAATGTCCATGCACCTAGACTTGTCCGGAGGTTTCTTTGTGATCACCCATGGTGGAGAGATCGGGTGGGCATCCGGAGGTTGCCCGTAGGGGGGGGCAATGTCAGGGATCCCCTCGATCCCTGCCGCGATGGTCCCGGCGCAGGCGCACTGCTCCGCCCTGTGCAGGGACACGGGCACTAGGTCCGGGCCGGCCGCGGCGTTCGAGTTCGCGCTTGCGCAGTAGAAGCCGCAGCCGCCCGCTGGGCACCAATGGCAGCGCAGGGCGGGATATTTAAATGTCCCTGAGCTGTCATTTCGTTGCCTTCTGGTCTTACCTGCTTCCTGTGATTCTGAACCTGTGCCTTGTAAGTTAATTGACCCGGATTGTTCTTGACCTGCTGATTTCTCCTGCCCAGACCCTTGCTTTGCCTGACCTCTCTCCCTGGATGCCCCTCATTAGATCTGACCTACTGTTGCTGACCTGGCGTGTGACCCGACGATTCTCTGCCTGCTCCCTTGTACCTTACTGTCCTCTACGTTACCAACTCGGCCTGTCTGACTTCGCACTTGCTCAGCCATCCATCCATCCCATCGGGGTCACCTGACCTCCTCACATCTGGCTCTCCCTGGTTGGAGCCCCTGGCGAACACCCTTACCACTGACAGGTGTGCTCAGTAGTGGCGACCTGGTCTCGGGGTACTACAAGTCCATCCCCACCATCAGGGGCCCTGGTGAACAAGTACCCTGGGGCTTAGACTCCGCGCTCTGGGCACGCCTGACCAGTGGAGTGCTAGTGGTGCCGCTCGGCGGTCCCTCACAGCGGCCTTTGACACAGTCGACCACCCCCTACTCCTTACCAAACTGCACTCCTTTTGGCATCAGGGACGCTGCTCTCCTGGTTCTCCTCCTACCTATCCCAACGCTCCTTCAGCGTCACCTATAATGCTGCCACCTCCCCCTCTCTGTTGGAGTCCCCCAAGGTTCTGTCCTCGGAACCCTCCTCTTCTCCATCTACACCTCCTCCCTTAGCAAACTGATACACTCCCATGGCTTCAACTATCACCTCTATGCCGACAACACACAAATTTACCTCTCCACCCCTCACCTCACCCCCTCTCTCTGCCCGCATCGCCCACCTCCTGAACGACATATCAGACTGGATGTCGCTCAATTTCCTCAAGTTAAACCTGTCCAAAACCGAGCTCCTGGTTTTCGCCCCAGCCCGCGCCCCCCCCCCATCCTCTCCATCACAACTAGCAACGCCACCATCAATACCACCCCACACGCCAAAGTCCTGGGTGTCACCCTGGACTCAAACCTTTCCTTCCAACCTCATGTCCAATCACTATCAAAATCATGCAGGCTCCACCTCCGCAACATCTCCAAGATACGTACATTCCTCACCCCAGACACTACTAAACAACTCGTACACTCCCTCATCATCTCACGCCTGGACTACTGCAACTCCCTTCTCACTGGCCTACCCAAACAAACACTATCCCCACTCCAGTCTATCCTGAACTCAGCGGCTAGACTCATCCACTTCACCAACCGCTCCACATCTGCCACCCCCCTCTGCCAATCCCTTCACTGGCTCCCGATTGCCCAGCGCATCAAATTCAAATTACTAACTCTGACCTACAAAGCCATTCACAACGCCGCCCCAAACTACCTAACTGACCTGATACCCAAATACCACCCTACCCATGCCCTTCGTTCCTCACAGGACCTCCTACTCTCTAGCTCCCTGTCTCCTCCTCCCATGCCCAACTCCAGGACTTCCCCCATCCTCTGGAACTCCCTACCCCAATCCATCAGACTGTCACCTACCCTCTCACCTTCAGGTGCACCCTGAAAACCCATCTCTTCAGGGAAGCCTACCCCACCCTCACCTAACAACCGATCTCCTCCACTCCTCCCACCACTCCATCCCCCACAGCCACTTCCTGCTGTACCACTATCCCCTCCCTCCTAGATTGTAAGCTCGAAAGAGCAGGGCCCTCGAACCCCTCGTGTATTGTATTCTTACTGTATTGTCTCATGTTCTGTCCCCCTCGCTATTGTACAGAGCTGAGCAAACCCTTTGGCGCTATATAAATACTGTATAATAATAATATCCGCCTTTTGCTTATGCACATAAGAGAGCAACATGGACCGATTTTCGGGACTGTTCAAACCCTTGACATTAAGTGAAAGAATTTTTAAGGACAGTAGTCCCGCGCTGGAGGTGGGAGAGGGCATGACTGCAGGTAAGAATCGTATGAACCCGATGTCACAGCGTTAAAAAAGGTCGGGGGGTTAGGAAACAAAAAAGGGGGGGGGAAGTTGGGAGCAGAGGGGGGAAAAAGCAAAGGAAAAGGGAAGAGGGAGTAGGGGTACTCCCGGGAGAGAAAATAAAGAAAGGAGAAAAAGAGAAAATACTACACGGCTTGAGGAGAAGACCAGCTAGTCCACGCGCGGGAGGAAGAGAATAGAAGAAGAGAGGAGAGCTAGACAAAGAAGAGAGAAGCACGAGAAAGAAAAAAGGGGGGGGAATAGAAAAGGAAGAACTAATGATAGTAGTCGAATGTAAGAGTTCAGTGAGAGCTCGCTGAGCCCACTGCGTGGAGAACGAAGCAAGCGTTGAACCAAAAATGGAGCAATCGCCGGCCGGTCGCCTCATATAATGCATGATAAAAAAAAGGATTAGGTCATGAGAAGGAGGGGTTTGAGTGAGACATGTAATACAGTTAAAATTTGGGGCTGGATATGAAGGGAAAGTCCCCGGACAGCTCCGGTAAGTGGCAAGACATGAGGTGTATGTGGGTGCCTGCGGAGAAAATGGTAAATGAATGGAACATCAATTATGGGATTCCAGGCCTAGAGTATATCCATTGGATATATGGATAAAATACCCGGGTGCTAGCTAAACCGGTGTGATAATGGAGCAAGTTACATAGGCACGAGATCAGCTCAGATAAGGAAGACATGTTACTAAGTGGGATTGTGAAAGGCCTTAAAGAATATTACAGGCTTACCGTTTTAAGATGCAATGATATAACAAATCAACAAATTCCATACAGATAGAAATCAGTGCAAACACCAAGGTCAGGAAGAAAACCCCAATTCCGCATGCATTAACCATCATAGAGCCCTAAAGTCAGAACTCGACCTGTTACCCAGTGAGAATGGGCTCAACTAAATATTATATGGCAGGGAACGGAGTATCTAAGGCCCCTAGGACATCAGAGGGGACGAGCATTACCTCTCGCATGACTGAGACTAAAAAGAGGGGGACAAAAAGGCTGAGGGGACAAGCTATTAGGAATGGAGGGATGCAGAGAGCCTCAAATCAACCTCCGCTTTATGTCATTAAATGGGAGCAGGCCACAAGGGGACGAACAACTCCAAACGGAGCGGTCTCGCCAGGAGTGTGCAGAGGTGATGCTCATTCACTCAACTTGGGTTAAAGTGAGGTAATATCTTCGTCAATCCCCAAAGGCTTCCACATTTTGATAAACACCATCCCCTCCATCTTAAACCCCCCCTACAGGAAGCATGAAGCCCCCATCAAATTCCCAGATACAGTACAATATTCAGAATAGACACCAGGCACTGCCTCGGGCTCCGGATGAGAGCAGGTTACCTAAACATGTAAAAAAAAAACAGCCCCGTTCAACTACACAGACCCTCAGAAGCAGCAGAATGTCCTCAAATGCAGCAGGACAATGGCCTGGAGTTGCAGGGTAGAACAAACGTGAAGGGGCTGGCTTTCCTGAGAACTTTCGCCGGGCGGGAACATGAGGAAATCCAGATAAAGAGATAGACTGAGCGCCAGATAAGAGAGAAAGACCTGTCGTGGAAGCAAGACCGCTCTTTGTCAGTAGCCAGGGTGAAGCTGGGAAATAGCTCATCAGTGCGAGAGGTAGAGATGTCCGTAACGTGGTCAGTGATCGTCCTTTTATATGGCAAGAAAGAAGCTGGAGGCCGATCGGATGTTCACTGGTCTCTGACAATAGGTAATTCTCCCAAACTATTGGCTATATTTTGCCAAACAAATAACCTGGGGAGATAGCAAAGAAACTTGGAAGACCAATGCACGCTTAAGCAACTGTGGATAAACATCAGGAACTGTTGGAGCGGCTGGCCAGCCACAAACCAACTTGTATATTGAAAGGTCTGAAGTCCGGACCGTTAGATCTCGTGCCGAGGCTTTCTGTGCGTGGGGGAGGCCGTCAAACTGGAGGTGGCCATGGCGCCCCCTGTAGGGAGTCGTGGAGGAGTCGAAGGGATCGTCCGGCGCCTATGGTGAGAAAGGCCTAGCCCATCTGTAGCGCTGTCCTCAGCTCTTGTATCCTGGGCAAGCGGCAGTCTCATGGACCCGTACCAATCAGGTACATCAATCAGAGGAGTATCGAAAGCGGTGCAAAAAAGTGGCAATTCTTCAGGGATTCGTAAGTTGAAGGTATGGCCATTCGCTTGTACAGAAAGGCAGAAGGGGAACCTCCATCTGTAAGGAATATTGCGTGCGCGAAGAGTGTCCAGTAAAGGGCGTAATGCCCGCCTTTGCCGTAAGGTCATATTAGATAAGTCCTGGTATAGCTGTATCTCTGCCCCTTCATAGGAAAGATATCTTCTCCCCCTGGCACATTTAGGGATATCCTCTTTGAGCGGGAAACTTACAAGGCAGCAAATTATGACTCTGGGAGGGTCCGCGTCTCCCCCCCTGGGACGGGTCGTCCTGTGCACACGTTCAATATCAATCACGGTTGAGGGTGGGCGACCAAGGAGGTCGTTAAAGATGGCCACTACCGCCTTAGGGACATCACTAGGTTTCACCAATTCTGATAGGATCCTAATATTGTGTCTGCGTCCACGATTGTCTAAGTCCTCAATATGCCTATAAAATTCTCATATAGTCGATGCATACGGTGCTGACTGTTGTTATATATCTGTAATGGGGGCCTTAATATGCCTGGTAGCCAACTCCACCTGCTCCACTCTTGAGCCCATTGACTGGATATCTTCCCTCAGATCATTAGGGGCAGTAGTTAATGTGGTAATTAAAGTAGATTTAATATCAGCAGCCACAGCCTAGAGATTCCTCAGTGATAGGGATTGTGTGGCAGATGAAAAATCGTGCTGAGGCACTGTGTCCAGGGCAGCATATGCGGCAGAGCAGGGAGAGCTGCTTGTGTCTGTGGCTGCAGAGGGAGGGGGAGAGGGGGATGAAGATGGAGAGGGCTGCGGCCCATCTCTCTGCTGGGAGCGGAAGAGCTCCTTTATGTGCCTCCCCTGCTGATTCTGACCCCGCGGAGACCGCTATCTGTCTCCGGTGTTAAGCGGCCATCTCCGCTCGCGGCTTAGCCATGCCCCCCGTCATCTTTTATATTTTACCAAATAATTGACCATTATATTGTGTTTTTGTGCATTAAAAGTAAAAAAAGTGTATTTTTTTTAAATTGCGTTTGAAAAATCGCTGTGCGAGTACTGTGACGTACAAAATTGCAGTACCCACCATTTTATTCACTAGGGTGTTTGCTTTAAAAAAAAAATATAATGTTTGGGGGTTTAAATTATTTCCTAGCAAAAAATAAAGATTTTTTTCATGTGAACAAAAAGTGTCAGAATAGGCTTGGTCTTCACGTGGTTTGAAGAGTGAGTGGTGAGTGGCATAAACTTCTAATGCTGGGCATAAAATGCCCCACCCCCCAAAATGACCCCTTTATGGAAAGTAGACACCCCAAACTATTTGCTGAGAGGCATGTTGAATCAATAGAATAATTTATTTTTTTACCACAAATGTCTACTTTCCAAAAAGGGGTCATTTGGGGGGGTTTGGTACTATCATGGCATTTCAGGGCCTTTGAAACTGTGATAGGTAGTGAGGAAGTGAAATAAGGAAGTTTTGGGGTGTAATTCCACATATACCCATGGCTTGTTTGAGAAATATATAATTTAAATGACAACTTTGTGTAAAAAAAAAAGTTTTGTAATTTCCCAGAAACTTGTGGAAAAAAAATAAATCTTCCATGGACTCAATATGCCTCTCAGAGGATAGCTTAGGGTGTCTACTTTCTGAAAAGGGGTCATTTGGGGGTGTTTGTACTATGGTGGTATTTTAGCACCTCAAGAAATGTGATGGGCAGTCAGAAAGTAAAAGCTGTGTAAATTCCATTATCTATACCATAGTTTGTATAGATTATGACGAAATTTTAGTTTTTTTTTATATTTTTTATGACAGAAATGAGAAAATATTGTTTTTTAAAAAAAAAAAAAGCGCCAAAAATAAAAAGTACACAGGTGATCAAATACCACCAAAAGAATGCTCTATTTGTGTGAAAAAAAGGACATGGATTTTATTTATGTACCGTATTGCATGACCGTGCAATTGTCAGTTAAACTAGCGCAGCACTGTATAGCAAAAAAATGGCTTAAATTGCGGCATCTATACCATAGTTTGTAGACGCTATACAAAGCAAACAATATACACTTATTGGGCTTTTTTTTACCAAAACGTAGCAGAATACATTTTGGCCTAAATTTATAACTAACTTTGAGTTTACTATATATTTTTTATAGCCGTAAGTAAAAAAATATTGTTCTTCAAAATTTTTGGTCTTTTGTTTTTGTTTATAGAGCAAAAAATAAAAAGCGCACAGGTCATCAAATACCACCAAAAGAAAGCTGTATTTGTGTGAAATAAAGGACGTAAATTTTGTTTGGGTACAGCATTGCATGACCGTGCAATTATCAGTTGAATTAGCGCAGTGCCGAGTAGCAAAAAGAGGCCTGGTCATTAAGGGGGGTAAATCCTCTAGAGGGCAAGTGGTTAAAGAACATCTTGCCAGCACAACCAAAATTTATATATAAGAAAGCTCCAAATCTGAGAGACAAATTGGTCAAAAACGTTATTGAACCTTAAACACAGATACCAAATGTCAGTTTATTTCAAGGAGCAGGGTTTTACTCATGTGGAAGATGTTATAGTTGTAATAGGGTCAATAATAACTCTAAAAGAAGGTTTTCGTTCCAAAATCCGATCACAGGAAAGGAATACAAAATAAAGCAACTCATATCATGTAAAACTAAAAGGAGCAGTATATGCCCTTAAATGTCCCTGTGATCTTATGTATATAGGTAGAACAAAAAGAGCCCTAAAGGATAGGATGAAGGAACATGTCTGCAACATAAACAGGGAATATAAATACCATCATTTATCTCAGCATTTCCCCACTACTCATAATAATGATGCCAGCCAATTACAATTTTGGGGTATAGAAAAGCATGAAAGTCACTGGAGAGAGGATAGAACTGAGTGAAAAAGAATCAAGATAGATTCATGAAATGAAAAGCTTAGTGCCATCGGGTTTGAATAAGGAATTTGATCGTTCATGCTTTATTAGTAATATTTAGTTAATAGTATGAGTATACAAACTAGGGTCAAATATTTAATGATAATTTCTAATATTTTTTTTTTTTTTAATTATATAATGTTATAATTTTAAATTTTATTTTTATAATTTTGGAATAACGTTTACAGTTTTGTTTATTAAGTACCAATATGGACATATGAGCTAGATAGGGTAATGTCACACTAACATGTAGGGGTGATATTACAGGTTTCCATCAAATTAGCCAGAATCCAAAAATTGTTTTATCTTTCAGAGGGTTTAGTTTAGTTGCCATTGCAGGTCCACATGGCATTGGTATTGAGATAAAAATTATATCAAGGCCAGTGTTTATGATTCGGACTTGTTAAATAGTTGTATACTTGTTACTATATGGAATCTGGCCCCAAAAACATGGCCACCGCCATGCATAATATCAGAAAATGACGGCCAAGGTTTTCCATATAAAAGATTGAGCTCCATGCTGTCGAATCAATTTCCCCTGATGAAGCCACGTGACCCGGTGGCATAACATGAAGGGCAGGGGCTCTAACGTCACGACGCTCACGTGGAAGGAGACAGACAGCTAATACACAACATTGGATTGCTAGCGAGTGTTTGGAATATTATAACTGCATTTTTACAGCATGAACATGTAAGTGCAATGTTTTCAGTGTATTATTAAATGTTTTAAAATGAGGTTAAGGCACTGTCGCAAACATGCGCAACACACAGTGAAGGACGCAGACTCCATTTTGTTAAGAGTATCCATATTCTCCCCTCACCCCCTCCCCCTCTGAGAGGAGACATTTGGCCAGCGTGCGTGTGTGTGTGCTGGTTGTGGGTCACTGGCAGGCCAAAGCATCTCTGAGCTAGGTGCCTAGCTGTCTCTGAAAGCTGTACCATTTCACACTTCGGAAGAGATAAGGCAAGCTTTCTCTGGAGTTGAGAGAGATTCCAACCTCATAAAACTTAACTCAGCGTAGGTGACAGAATCAGATAACCTCAGTTAAAACCATTTTTCCCCTATGTCTCATATCTTGGAATATGAGAGACTTACATAAAAACCGAACATATCGTCAGATGGACGATGAGCAGGCGAACAATTTGATGGGTCACTTGCCTTGCCTCGGACACACATGAAAGCAGAAAAATAGATCTCGTGAACCGTTTAGTGTACACTTTCATAATTCATATCTAATCAATCCTCAGACTTGTCTGCATAATAATCAACCTGCGGGTCGAATGTCACTTGTGCAGATGAAAAGTTATGGGCCAATTAATTATGGGAGATTTTTGCTCTAGTTGAGGCATCCACCCATCTCTCCATGCCCTAAGCAGAGATTGGTCCTTGACTGCAGAGCCACCCCCTGCTGGGGACTACAAACTGGGCTGTCAGGCCTAAGAGTAAATAAGTTGAAGACGTCTCAGCAGACTCAGACCATATGCAAGAAAGCAAGAAAAAGCAGAACTTTATGGGACTTTCAGCTTGGCCAAGTGCTTGCTGGTCCTGAAGAGATTTCTTTCTTCACCAACATTTGCTGGGCCAGTGTCATAGCACAAGCTCTTTTAGATGCTGTAATGTTGTAATATATACACTGGACACCTTAGCTGCCATTGTGCTATGTGCTAGGTGTCCAGTTCACTTTTAAGGGGGGGTGGGCTTCCTCCAGGCTTACCTACCCTCATTCTATCCATTATTATGCATGTGCTTCTACTGTGGAGACTGTCAAGATTTATAGAGTTAGTACTGCAGATAATACTGGGGTGGTGTTTAGAGGCTCTGCAGCTTCCGCAATTATTTGCAAATGTGTGGAAACTCAACCCATTTTTAATGTGAACTGTTAGATAGGACAATTCAATTGGTTGCAGGCTGGTTGGTAAACTGACCTAGGAATTTTTCTTTGTTGTTGTTTGACATGTGTCGCGTATCCATATGCTCCTTTCTGCAAAGGCCAGTTATAGATTAGGACTGTTGCTGTTTGTTTGAACAATAGGGGAAGAAGCCAGATTTTATAGAGAGGTGGTGTGGGACTACAAGACTCAGCTAAACTAAGATTGGGTGACTGGGGACAAAGAGAAGGCAAATTTATTAAGTACCTTCTTAATACAAATACTCTGTGTATACAAAGTAGCATGGGGGAGCTCATGCTTATAATAGGGATGGTATTGACACAGTAGTGGTTAATGATTCATATTCTGAATAATCTAGGGTTGTTAGTAGGTTCAGTGTTGGGACCCTTACTTGACTGATGGACATGCAGAATATCGAGGCTAATACTTATCCCTAATCCATAAAAAACCACCACCACCCTTCAACATTCCCCACCTAAATAAACAATCGACTCTTTTTTGGTGTTAAACTGGCCATAGCAGCCATTTATTTAACATAACTCTAACATAACACTTCTTACAGTACACTCAAAAATTAACTGATAGTAATAATCCCAACAGGGTCGAAGGTCTTCGAAGGCACCGTTACTCACATCCAAAACTCGGCTGTATCTGACACCCAACGAAAAGCCCCCTAGCCGCTACTACACCGCCTCGGGGACAATACTACAGTTACGTAGTCCCAGATACAGCCAATGAACTCCCACATTACCAACGTGACCTTATAATTGGGAAGGAACACCCATACCTACGATGGGCCCAACCCATAATCCAACTAATTGTCACTCCAGCACCGCCTTCAAAGACCCATTGACCCATGCCGCAGCACACGAGTGTGAACCCTTACACTCGTGTAGCCCGCCAAACCCGAAACACCGCTGTATACCATCCTGGAGGCCCAAGGACCACAAGTCAATGCCAACAGCATTGAGATGCACGCCATCCGCATTCAAATACCTCCAGGACTCCTCCTCAAACTCACGATGATGGACTGCTAGGCCACAATTCCGCACAAAAAACTGCACCACCTCCCTGTGCACCGTTATTCAAGCCCGGATCAAGCCAACAAAGCCTGGCCTCCCCCCTATCAAAAAACCATGTGCCGACCCTCCGGCCGAACATCCACCCGCTTAGCCCCCCAAAAGACATAAAAATGGCCCAGGATCCACACCAAACAGACATCAAAACCTTCAAAGAAAACAAAGAAGGGAGGAAGGAGGTAGAACACCCCCAACAATGCCCCCACAACACAAAACAAAACACAAGAATGGACAGTGAAAGGTACCTTGTAGACAAAACCAACACCACCAAAAGATCACCCACCCTTCACAAGAGCTGAGGACGCACACTTATAACCGGAACCTAGCCGAATCCCAATGCCCAATACATCGAATGACGTGATCACCCAAACCCCACCGTGAGGCCTCCTTAGGTGTCCCAATGCAAAAAGAATGGGACGAGTAGTGCTCCGCACCCAACCCGGCAGACTGCAAACACCGTTTAAACACCGCCCCAAATTAGAAACGAGACAGTGCCATCTCATTCACATGCATAAAGAAACCCCCAGGAAGATCGGTTCTCAACTCGAGAAATTCCCCAACAGCCTGAACAGGCCAAATCCTGGACATTGGAATCTCGGACAGCTCAACCCAGGTGCAAAAAAATACGCAACCCACCACCCCGCAAGACCACCTCATCCACTGCCAAACCACCCTCACCCCACTTGTTCCGACTAACCAACTCCCCAACTCGAAAAGCACCAAAAAATGCTAGCACAAATGCCGCCCGGAACAAAGTTGCCTCATGCAATGAGGAACAAAGACCAGCCAACTAGCCCACCACCTCATGGAGAACCGCAAAAGAAACTGGCCGCCTAGAATCGGGAACGGCCTTTGCGGTACCCCCACATAGCCTGCCAAACAAGGAAATCTTTGATAACATCACAGCGCCCCACCAATTTCAAGCAGAAAGCCAACCCCGCCAGCTTCCGGGACATCAAAGATGCCAAAACAGCAGTTTCAAAATTTCTACCTATGGAATAAAGCAGGAGGCATCGGGCATCATCCACCCCGAACCCACCCCCTACCTCACTTACCAGCTCCAGCCATTCCCACCAAACCTTTTCATTGTGCGTCCAGCACAAACCAATGTTTGAATCAAGGCCGCAGAAGAGGCAAGGTGATGCTCCACAAATGATCCGGGCAAGAGATACCGCGCTGTTCCGCGTCCAGCGCCAGCCGATGGAATTTGTCCCACTGAAAACGAGACAGAGCATCAGCAACTGAGTTATACACACCCGTAACCTCAACAGCCGAAACAAAACAATTAAGACGTTAACAGTGCAGAATCAAACGCTGAAGCAAATGAACCACCGGCCTAGAGGAGGCTGAAACATTGTTAATGGCATGGACCTCAAATTGTCACAACGAAAACGAATCCGTTTATTCCGAAAAATGGCACCTCACAAAGAAATGTCCAAAACGATCGGGAAAAGCTCCAATAAAGTCAGATTGCGCAACAAACCCGCCTCCCTCCATTGGCCACGAACCTGTGCACCACTGACCCTGAAAATAGGCCCCAAAACCGGCAGAGCCCTCCACATCCATAAATAGTTCCAGATCAAAGTTAGACATGGCCCCATCCAACCAAAGTGATCTGCCATTGTAAGAATTGAGAAACGTCCTCTAAACCCCCAAGTCGTCCTGTAGCTCACTATTCAGCCGCACCCTGTGATGTGGGGCCGCAACACCAGCCGTGGCAGCCGCCAAACGCCTGGAAAATATACGCCCCATGGGCATGATGTGGCAAGCATAATTCAACTTACCCAATAATGACTGTAAATCATGAAGTCGAATTTTCCTGCACTGACCCACCGGTCACCAACCCCTGGAGCTCCTCCAATTTATCCAGCGGCAAACGACATTCCATGGCCTCCGTATCGATAACAATGCCCAAATAGATCCACAAATTTAACCCATCTGATACTTGTTGGAGATTTGAGAAGGAGGAGGGAACCCTTCTACATATCTGGTGGACATGTCCTAGAATTAAACACTACTAGTCTGAAATACACAGAATTATTCAACGCGTAACTACCTACACTTTAGATGTTATGCCCGTTCTTACTGCACCATTCCTCTCTCCCCCAGTCAATCTATTTTAAGTCTCTAGCCATGCACATGGTTAGTGCAGCTAAACAATGTCTTCCAGTTCACTGGGGGTCCCCACAGCCTCCGACTATAGGAGAATGGCTCATCCACATACGTAAAATAGCGGAAATGGAAGAACTCATTTTTATTGCCGAGACTCTCCTGCCAAATTTACTTCTAAATGGGCTTGTTGGACACATTTCCAGACAACCGAAGAGTTTGCTCTATTGATTGACAAACCTTCGCCCCAATAAAGACATTACAGCCCACCTATAAGACCACCCGTATATACCTGGTTCTCTCCAGGCTACTCTTCTCTGAGGAAGGGATTGAACTTTGGGATCCTATCTGGTTGCGCTCCTTCCCCTTCACCTCACGGCCTTCTATGGTGTGGGGGGGAGGGGTGTGATGCTTTGGCATCCAGCGGAGAGGGCGAGAGACACATGCTACCCCCCTCTGTCATCCTTCCTTGATAACTTAAGTTATGTTTCGTAACACTCATCTCCCCCCCCCGTCTTCCCTACTCTTCCCTCCTTCCCTACTCTTCCCTCCTTCCCAACCCCTCCCTCCTCTCCCCCCCCCCATTTTTTATTTTTTCTCTCTCTTTTCCCTTTCTTTTGCTGGGACGGTGCTTCTGGCATGCTAAATTGTACATTTTCATACCTGACCTAGAATCACATTATCAACGTACCTCAGTATAATTTCTCCACATCAAAAAATGTTCTCTAATGTCAATGATTCCATGTTCTGGTCTATCCTGAACCTATGCACGATATTGACAATAGGTTCTTATGACCATAGTTACTCAAAACCTGTTTATTTTTTGTCCTAGATTCATATCCTCCTCTTAGTTCTCTAAGTTGTTGTTTGGGGTCTGCCCCCTCATTCTTCTGTGTTCAACTTCCATGCCAAGTTTTTTTTTTCTTTATTTTTGTCTGACTTACTCTCATTGTAAGGCTAGATGCTTCTAGCAAACTGTTGTATCGCTACAACCCATGCTTTTGTCTATGTTTATGTTTTTCAATGCTCAATAAATCGTTATTGGAAAAAAAAAAGAAAGGCACTCAAGAGAAGGAAAAGAGGGAGTTGAACGGACAAGGGACAAAAAATAACATAATAACATACACAGATTAGAGATTTTCCCTCCAAAATCTACTGAGGAGCAAAACCGGGAAACCACACATGTCCCCCTACAACCATCGGAGAGGAGGAGAGGATACCCACAATCCGCCCTGAAAACACATGGGTGGGGGAAAAAAAACCCCAACAAGAGGCAGCCAATCCTTGAACCAAGGGTGCAAGGGGACCGAGAAACCAGGAAATGTACCCCCACCCCCCTGAGTAAACATCAAATAACAATACACAGGGGCATGTGAAACAGTGTCAAGCAATGGAGAAAAGTAGCAGCAAGATATCAAATATTACCAACTGTGTGGCCCACAGAGATAGCCGTGAGGAGGGCCACCCCCCCCCCCCGGAGGCATCCCCCCCACCAAAAAGGCAAGAAGGAGGCCAAACACCGTCCACCCGGCCCGGAGAGAGAATACCAGCAAAATACCAAGCTAACAGAACCAGGCCGGCGGAAGGGGAGAAGGGAGAGCCCCCCAACCAAACAACAACAAAGCTCCAGATATCATTAAGTAGCTTAGGTTATAGTAGCGACCCCTCCCCCACAATAGGAAAAAGGGGGGGGCAAGAGGACTTAGGGGGCATGAACAACCCAACACCTGGAGCCATCAAAAACAGAGGTCACCACCCTAGATGCAAAAAAACAGGCGTCCAAGTCAAAAACGAAAATGTAAAAAAGAGAGTCACCCCGCATTCAATAGACAAGGGGGGAGCGAAGCACAAAAGCCCCTCTGCCATCCCCATATCACTTTTGTCACAGGGTTTGAAAATTAATAAAAGACAAAAAAAAAATTTGTTTTCTTTGTTTTCCAAAAACTTGAGGCAACAAATGAGATCTGCAAAATACTCACCATGCCTCTTATCAAATTCCTTGGGGTGTTCAATTTCCAAAAAGGGGTCATTGGGGGGGGGGAGTGTTTGTACTATTCTAGCATTTTAGGGCCTCTGAACCCTTGATAGGTAGTGAGGAATTGATATGAGGAAATATGCCCTTTGAAAGCTTAGAGGTGGATATTGGATTTTGGGGGAGTATATGTGGCTAGAATGCCAAAAAGTCTCTCATATGTGGTATCCCCATACTTGGGAGAAGTAGCAGAATATATTTTGGGGTGTTATTCCACATATATCCACGGCATCTGTGAGCAATATATCATTTAACTGACAACTTTGTGTTAAAAAAAAAATTTAATTTTCCAAATATTTGTGGCAAAAAATAAAATGTTCCATTGACTCAACATGCCTCTCAGCAAATTCCTTGGGGTGTCTACTTTCCAAAAAAGGGTAATTTTGGAGGTTTCTGTACTGTCTTGGCATTTTAGCATCTCAAGAAATGTAATAGGCAGTCAGAAAGTAGAAGTTGTGTAAATTCCAATATATATACCATAGTTTGTAGACGCTATAACTTTCACACAAACCAATACACGTATCAGGATTTGTTTTTACCAAAGACATGTAGCAGAATATATTTTGGCCTAAATTTATGACTAACTTTGTGTTTACTATATATTTTTAAGACTGAAATTAAAATTTATCTTTTTTTTCAAAATGTTCAGTCTTTTTTCATTTATATAACAAAAAATTAAAAAAAAACCCATTGGTGATCAAATACTACCAGCACAGTGCCGAGTAGCAAAAAATGGCCGCCAGTCAAATTCAGAGTCACCCCAAGGACAACAGAGTGTATTGTCCTTAAAATGCATAAATCACATTATATTCTCATATCTATGCCTGGCCATGGCAGCAGAGAACATGGGCATATGATAAATCGGGTCTGTGGACCAATATAACCACAATTCCTTTTTATTAGTAATGCCCATGTTGAGGGTTAGGCCCAAAAAACTTTAAATTTGGAATCTGTAATAGGTTTCCCTGCAAATGGTCTGGCAAGGTTTGAATTTGGATTTGCGGTGATAAATTGTTGTACATATAAATTGCTTTGATCCACAATCAATCCATACAGATCTTCCATGGAAAACAGCTCCAAAAAATCAAGGGAAGTAATTACATTTGCTGTTTACACCTGAATTCCAGGTTGGGCAGGGAATGGGGGAAGAACAGATGCTGCAGAATTTGTTTCCTGCCAATCAGAATTTGCATGCACATCTGGAAGGACACTACGGGTCTGTGTTTGAATTTTTGGTGGCTGTGGGACAATACATATGCGCTAGCCACCACACCAACTTGTACTGCACTTATGGGACTCACCACGGCACCAAGTGACACTGCAGTGCTGGTATGTAAATGACCAGGATGTACTAGGCCGCTGGTGCTCGCCAATTCACAAAGAGGTAGAGCCTCACTAGTACTGGCACTCTGCTGCATATGAGAATCATCAGCAACCTGGGAACGGGGCCGGGTACCCCTGACCTTAGCAGGGACCTCTCCTCCATCATCTGAGCTGTCTGTCAGGGTGCCGCTGCTGTCTACAGGTTCATATTCTAAGTCTGATTCTGTCAGTGAGGCTTCCCCTTTGCTCTCACCTGACATGGTCAGAATCCTGTAGGCCTCTTCACTAGAGTACCTTTCATTGGAAATTTTGGTACCTAGTGCGACTCACGCGAAAAAGAACACCTGGCTGTCAGGGACTTCTTGAGCTGCTACAAAAAACTGACCTGCTATCTATACTGGGGACCACAAGAAAATGGCATCACATAATTATCTGGTGGCTACAAGATAATGGTGTTGAGGATTTTCATGGCGCTGATGTTGGCCAATCAGTGATCACATGCAAAGTAGTAAGCAAGATGTCACTTCTGACATCATTGCTTACTACGTGTGAAATTTGTGAATGATCACAGAGGTCACATGGTACAAGGCTATTCACAACAGCCTTGTACCATGTGACAAGCTGTGACCAATCAATCACAGCTCACTCAGTAGTTCTCAATGGCTGCAAGAATGCAGACAGAGAGAAAGAGAAATGATTGCTTTTACATCTTATATGGGTGTAAAAGCGATCAGTGTAAAAAAAAAAAAAAAATCTTTATCATCCCCCCAAAAGTAGTACAGTGTCACCATGGTGACACTGTACTGCTATGGTGACAGTATGTAAAAATAAATAAATAAATACATATTAATATAAAAAAAAATAAAAATGTAAAAAAAAATGTTTAAAAATTATAATTTTTGGCTATAAACTAATTTGGCTTTTTTTTTTTTTTTTTACTAAAAAGATAACGGAATACATTTTGGCCAAGATTTATGATGAAATATTATTTATTTGCAAAATTTTATAAGAAAAACACTTTCTTTCAAAATTTTTGGACATTTTTATTTACATAGTGTTAGATAATGAGTTTATGTGAAATCTCCATTATTGGATGTAAATAATGTTATAATTACAAGTATATTTTAGTTAGATGGAAATATACAGTATTTACACCATTGAGTGTTTTGCAGCATCAAAACTTTCTAACGTCAAACTTGTATTACAAGTTCTGGCCTTTTGTTCCCTTAGCATATCTCACATGAGTGGTAAACAGCAGCCTTCTGTGAACTTCCAATCAGGCTGCGCCCAATATACATTGGCTAGGTACAGTGCTCAATTAGTGAGCATTATATTAGCCACAGTACAGACAGGAGGGGGGGGGGGGGTATAAGGCCTGGTCACCCAGCTGGAGCGCTCTTGGTGATGAGACACACAGCAGGCAGGATGACTAAACCTGAGGTTGAGAGGTAAAACTAACTTCATAATTGTATTGTACATTGTATTTTAAACATGGTTTTGTGGGTAAATTGTAAATATCGCATAAGTCAAGAGACTTAAACTGTACATTGTGTTGTAAATAATGCTTAGCGTGTAATTTGTATATATTATGTACCTCTATCAAAAAATGTATATTGCAGATGGAACTACCTATTTTGTGTAGGAACTCTCAGATCTAGCTGTGTACATGTAAATACTCCTACAAGGATTGGGGTGTATTCACAAATACATGTAACATAGTCAACACATAGCAAAAAAAATAAAAATCCCAGCGGTGAATATATACCACCAAAATAAAGTTTTATCTGTCTCAAAAAAATGGTAAAAAATTCATATGGGTACAGTGTTGCATGACCGCGCAATTGTCATTCAAAGTGTGATAGCGCTGAAAGCTGAAAATTGCCCTGGTCAGGAAGGGGGTAAAAGTGTCTGGACTGGAAGTGGTTAAATGTGAGCTCTTTGCTTGCATTCATTTTACTTATTTATTTGAGAACACCACCCTTACCAGTAGAATGGTGAATCAGCTGCTTACTAGTGTAAGCACTAGTCCTGTTGGAGCCCTTGCTTACTTTTGTTTTTTTAATAATTTGTGCTTCTTCAGTATGATGCCTTAAAGGCCTGGGGACATGCATGTAGTCCCAGACCAGGTTATCTTCCCACTTTGATCTGGACTCCTCAGTGATGTCCATGATATTTTGTGGGATATAAGGGTAGTCCAGTTCCCACTCCAAGACCACCCTTTTCTGGACCTCCCTCTGAAACTGGAAGAACTGGGGAAGTCATTCCTTGTCACCAATCCTGGCTGTACACAGAAGTGTGGGGACCGAAGAATCTGTTGTTTTAGTGAAGCATTTTTGGCCCTGAGCCTATTCCAAAGTATAGAAAATTTAGGCAGGGCCCAAGACAGTATTTGCACAGACTCTGTCCTCCTGGAATGTCCACTGATTCTGAGTTATGGGAATTCTCTGACGGCCCTGTCAGGGAGTCAAACTCCTCTGTAGTCTTCCCCCCATCCCATTCTTCTTCAGTGTCATCTGGAGACCAGTCTTCTTGCTCAACCTCAAGGGGCCCAAGCTCAACTAGCAGTATGGGTGACTCCCAATCTATCTTCCCACCACTGACACTCTCTGCTGGCTCACCTGAGGACAGGACATCCTCACAGCCGGGCTCCTTCCAGATGAAGGTGTCATTGTTGGTGGGCAATGCTGGCTGGTCTGAGGCATCCGCTAGTTCCAACTGGGCTGCCATCCTTTGTTGTAAGGTCAGTGGAGTCACAGTCCCAGAACTCAACCCTGCTCTGCTCTCTAAGCTCTAACACACTTTCCTGCTCTCAGACACCACAATGTACCTACAAGGTGCCAGGTCACTGGGCATCAGCTTGTTTAGCGGCTCTCCACAGTACCCACACTTGATCCAGGCACTGACCAAAGTTGGCTTCCTGCATTCAGGGTAAATCAAGCATAGTCTCTCTATTTCCTCAATCAGCCCAAGGGCAAAGCCTCTGTGATGCTATAGGCAGACTCCCGTGTCCACTAAGGTGATCAGAAAAACTTTTGGAAAAAATTGTAGCGCACCCTCCATCTTGCTCCTTTCTCTCTCACTCTCAGCATGCTGGGTGGACTGAAGGACATGGCCATGCCCCTCTCTCAGACATGTTGGCACCAACGAGACTGTTATGCAGGATTTTTCCCGCACCTATGTTAACCCCTGCTTCATCAAGCGGGAGCATGCTGACTCGTTTGCATGCTTGTCTGGCACCAAATCCGGGCAGTAACACAAAGACAGCTCAATGGCAGTAACAGAACATTTAGCCCCAGCCATTGTTTGGTGACTGGGTGTTTGTGTTTGTGGTAATGAGGACCCACACTGGTTGCTATGGGCAACAGCAAAAAAAAAAAGAACACACTCCCTGCTGAAAACTGCAAAGCACATTAGCACAGAGTCACTGATTCCAGCACTATGAGGAAAGTGGACATTTGTAATCCACAATAAGGTGAACTGCTCCGGTTGCTCCATATAATGGCAAACAGGAACACGTGGCACACACAACTTTTGCAAGATTCAAAGCAAGTAGGGCATAGGCCTCAGCTACTAACGTGCGACAAACTATTTATAATCCACAAAGGCACCGCAGCTCGCCATGGTTGCCAAGACTTCACTGTTATAAGCAGGCAAACATAGTCTTTTGTATTGGCCACCTATAGAGCAGCAGGAAGACTTTCATGAACTGATGGGCTGCTCCGGTTGCAACGGCAAGCAAAGCAACAGCAGAAGTTTCACTGACATTAGCAGATGAACAATGGACACAGTGTTTTTCACCAGCCACCTGTAGAGCAGCAGGAAGATTTTTGGACAGGCCTGGTGTGGTTGCTGGGGGCAACATTATTAGCAGCAGCACCTGAAAGACACAACAGTCACAGTTCCTGCAGCACAGCAAACTCCACTTTCCCTCTCAGCTCCCTGACACTTTACATCTTCTGGGTTATTGTTTTCCAATTGCTAGGGGCAATGACCGTGCAGATTGCTATAGCAAAATCCCAGACAAGCCCCCACATGTAGCACTACCCCTTTAGGGGCCTCTGGATTTGAAATGGGTCCCCCTATGCTCTGTATGACCAGGCAACATGCATTTTCACACTCTGTGCACTGGAGTCAGTAAACAGTGCTTGAGCTTGGTTTAGTGATTTTATTGAGGGGTTAAACTTGGATAGGGTCTAGGGGTGTATGGGATGACCAGGCAACTGTAGGACTTGAGGACAACTCCTTAGCAACTATGTACAGAGTTTCGGATTCACAGTCTTTTCTAAAGGAACTAAGGGCTTTTAGTTGTACCTTCCCAGACCCCCGATGATTCCTCCTTTTCACCCAGCTGCCTGAGCAAGGATGCCCAAGAGCTGCTGGCAGAACAGTGCCAGATGAGACTCTAGTTGTGTATTGCACCTGACCACCTCTCCCCTTATTTGGCCCAGGGGGTGTATGAATACTCACATTGTCCTCTCCTGTTAGCTTAGTGGATTGGTGGCTGCCTTCAAGCCTTACGCTGGGCTGGCTCCTTCCCTGCTATAGAGGCTGTCCTCTCCAAGTGACATTGAGGCAGTGGAGATCCTCTTCTCCAGTGACCTGCCTGTAGAAAGGCTCCCCTCCCTGGGGCCCCTTCCAGGCTCCACACTCCATCCTTCCTCCACCCAACACTGCAGGCCTCCCCCCAGGCTCTGCCACATTTGAGGGTTGCCCTGGTCAACATGCCCACGCCACCTGTCATGGTCCCTAAACCATGCAGATCTGGGCCTCCTCCAACCTTCTTCCAGAAAGCTCTCAGGTTTATGGAAAGGTGGGAGGGCTCCAGAAGCCCTGACCTGTTAGAGCCTCCTAGTCTGTATAACCTCATTACCTCACTCCCCAGGCTGACTCACCCCAGGCTGCTACTCAGTCTCTATCTAACAAAAAAACTACCTAACTAACCTTGAGGGTGTTGCAGGTACAAGCAACTTTTTGCTACGAGTAACACAACTCCTACTGTATGCCTAATAATTATTTATGGTCTGCATCACAGACGTTTGACTCCTAATGTGATGAAACACACACGTCTTCCAGAATGGCAAGCTCTGTTAATAGCTCTCAAGCATTAGACTGGTTTACACCAAGGCGACTTGGCATGCGACTTCTGACTTTGAAGTTGCAGGACAAGTCGCATCCCATGTACTTCAATGGATGCGTCTTATTTGCCATGACTCAAGTCACAGCAAAAAAAAAAAAAAGAATAGTTTCTGCATTTCTTACGTGTAACTCTCAGTGTGACTTGTTTGTCGACTTGTTTTCCTGCCTGCATTTTTTGAGCATTTTTTATGTGCCTAGACACGCATCGTGTATAGGGCAGCCTATCCACTTAAATGGGCTGCCCTACACAGAACAAACTCCCCATAGTAGCTCAAGAACCTTTGCGTTCGAGGAGCATGGCACGTTTTAGTGTGTTTGTAGAGCTTTTTGTCATGCAGGAACATACATGTCTGCTAACCCTGACTGGGGTGTCATTAACACTTAGTCTGCAATAATATCTGTGCATTTCCGAACTCGCAGCAACCCGCACAGAAAACTTGTGCTTTGCCACAAGCTTCAGAAATGCGTGGCAAGCAGGCATTAAAAAAAGGTGTGTTTCTAAACTCGGGGCAACCCACACAAAATACACGTGCCACGCATTTCAAAATACACATGTTCACCACTGTGCATTTCTGAGAGAGCAACTTGTACAGAAAACGCATGCTTTGCTGTGCATTTTGAAAATGCTCAGAAACACGTCACACTTGCATTGCCATTAAGGCTGTGTTTGCATCTGCGCATTTTAAAATGCACTGCAGTTCTCAGAGAAAACAAGCACTTTGCTGTGCATTTGGGAAATGTGCGTAAATGTGTGTCGTGCTTGCATTGCCATTTAGGCTGCATTAGTATCTATGCATTTCAGAATGTGCAGCAACCCACACAGAAAATGTGTGCTTTGCCATGTGTTTGGAAAAGGCGTGCTTTCGAAAACACACATTCCGCTTGCAATATCATTTGTTTGCATCTGCTCCTTTCTAAAAACATGCCAACCAGTAAGAAAGTGCATGAAAATGCATGTCGCATTTGCGTTACCATTCGCTTGCATTTCTGAACGCATGGCAACCTGCAAAAAAATGCACACTGTGCCATGCGTTTCAAAAATGTGCAACAATGTTTAGGCTATCCATTTAGGCTATATTTGCATCTGCGTATTTTCAAATGCGTGGCAACCCACATAGAAAAATTAGGCTGCTTTTGCAGCTGTGCATTTTTAAATGTGCAGCAACCCGCTCAGAAAATGTATGCTTCGTAAATGCTTGTTTTGCCATACGATTTGAAAATGACCGTCATGCTCGAGATACCATTCATTCACACCTGCACCTTTCTTAATGCACGGCATGTTTTGCCATGCATTTCAAAAACGTTGTGCTTGCATTACCATTCATTGCATCTACGCCTTTCCGAACGCACAGCAACCTACAAGAAAAAGCATGCTTTGCTGTGCATTTTGAAAACAACCTGCAATGTGCGTCACGCTTGTGTTACCATTTAGGCTGCATTCTCATCTGCTCATTTCTGAACGCATGGAAACCAGCAAGAAATTGCACACTTGCCATGCATTTTAAAAATGCGCAGCAAGTTTTTTCTCACACATAGCATAGGCATACTTTCACCCCAAACCACATTCTGCTACTCATCCAAAGTAAGGGGATACCACATGTGTGAGATTTTTTCCCAGCCTAGCCACATAGAGGAGCCCAAAATTCAAGAAACACCTTTGTGCTTTCAAGGAGCATAAATTACACAAACTATGCATCTAATTTCCTGACTACCTATCATACTTTTGAAGGCCCTGGAGCACCAGGACAATTGAAACATCCACAAAATTACCACATTTTGGAAAGCAAACACCCCAATGTATTTTCTATGAGGTATAATGAGTATTTTGAACAGGTCATGCTTTTGGAAAAAGTGGGAAGAAAATTACACCTCAAAATACATTATGCTACTCCTCCAGAGTATGGTGACAGCACACGTGGTATAGACCCTAATTCTTTGTGACAGACGTGACGCCCCACTACTAGTACCTTGGCCTATCATTTGAGTGTACTGCACTGCTGGTGATCGCCACTTCACCAGGATGTACAGCACTGCTGGTGGTTGCCTGCTCAGATTACCTGAATCTCTTTATTGGAACCCCTTCCTCCCTTGAATCAGTCACTGACACCAACAGATGCTGGTGTTGCACTGGGACACTGTTGCAGATGATGTTGGTGCACTTGGACACTGACAGATGTTGATGGTCCACCAACAGATGTTGATGTGCACTGGAGATAATGACAATGTTGATGTGCACTGGGACACTATTGCAGATGTTGTGACACTGTAACAGATGTTGACGGTCCACTGGCAGATGTTGACAGTCCACTAGGACACTGACAGATGTTGACGGCCCACTAGGGACACTGACAGATCTTGATGGGACAGTATAGCAAATGTTGTTATGCACTGGGACACTATTGCAGATGTTGTTATGCACTGGGATACTGTGACAGATATTGATGTGCACTGTGACAGATGTTGATGGTGCTTGGCACGCTGGCGAAATATGGCTGCACTGGGAGGGATCTGTATGTAACTGCACAGTGAAATCTTCAGTTAAACATAAAACCTTGACAGGCTGCACAGATCGGCTCCCCCCCTCCTCATTTGGGCTCTCTGTGTGAGGAGAGAAAGAGCCATTAGGGAGATAAGTGCCACTGTTCACATTGTGTGATGGCTGTGATTGGACACAGCCATCACATGATCAGGAAGTCCAATAAGAGAGCATATCTCCTGATCTGTGATGCACTGACCCTGATTTACTATTGTGCCTAGACACATTTCTGTGGGCTAACATCTACTTTTTAATAGCGACCGTCTACTTTTAGACTGCAAAGACATTTACTAAAGAGAAGCATCAACAAGTAGACTCCAAATCGAATTTACTAACGAGACACAGCCCAGGAATCAGACTCAAAAAGCAGACTTGCTAAGAAGCATGTCTAACACCATGAAAAATCACTGCAGAGACATGTTCACATTGAAATTTGCTTTGCCAAATATCAGGACTTCACTTTAAACAATATCTGACATTTCAAAAAAATTTTAAAATGTCTAAAAAATTGTTTTTTTAAAGCAAGTTGTAACAGTCAAGAACTAGACGCTTTTCCAGTGTCTATGGCTGGATATAACTGAGCATGTGCAGAACACATTTTAGATGTCTTCTGTGGGCGCTTTCTTTTTAGACCCTGTTCAATAGTAAATCTCAGTGTGGAGTCCACTGACAGCCGGCGCTCGGTCGCATCTACTGTGTTTAACAAACAGCACTAGGCATATCTTTATGTATTCTAATTTGATTTCCTTAGTTCTATTGATTCTATTTTTGTTTCTTATCCTTTATAATTATTTCTGTAATGATTTTACTTATTTTGAAGGTCTAGATAATATTTATTTTGACAGCTGAATGTAAAAATAAAGGTCTGCAATAAAAAAAAACAAAAAACGTGTGGGGTCCCTCCTCCCATCCATACCAAACCCTTCGGGTCTGGTATGTATATTAAGGGGTAACTCCATGCTGAAATAAAAAAAAACAGTGTGGGGTTCCCCCAAAAATCCATACCAGACCCTTATCCGAGCATGCAGCCCGGCAGGTCAGGAAACGGGGGGGGGGGGGGGGCGAGCGAGCACCTCCCCCCCTCCTGAACCATACCAGACCACATGCCCTCAACATGGATGGGTGCTTTGGGGCAGGGGGGCTCCCCCCAAAGCACCTTGTTCCCATGTTGGGCGGGGGGCTTATCAGAATCTGTAAGCCCCCTTTAACAAGGGGGCCCCCAGATCCCAGCCCCCCTACGTGAATGAGTATGCGGTACATGGTCCCGCTACTAATTCACAAAAAACTAAGTGTAGTGTAAAAAACCACAGGACAGGGTCTTTGACAAGTCCTTTAATAAAACAATGTCCCCCGAAGTAGATCCAACGTCAATCACGGTGTCAGGCGCCAGCGAGACGAAAAAAGAAAAAAAAAAAAAACGTTACACTCCCGACGGAGGCTCACCAGCCTTATGCAGTGAGCCAGGGTGATGTGGGGGGGTGGGTGGGATCTGGGGGCCCCCTTGTTAAAGGGGGCTTCCAGATTCTGATAAGCCCCCCGCCCGCAGACCCCCACAACCACCGGCCAGGGTTGTGGGAAAGAGGCCCTTGTCCCCATCAACATGGGGACAAGGTGCTTGGGGGGGAGCCCCCCTGCCCCAAAGCACCCCCCCATGTTCAGGGCATGTGGCCTGATATGGATCGGGGGGTGCTCGCTCGCCCCCCCCTTTCCTGACCTGCCGGGCTGCATGCTCGGATAAGGGTCTGGTATTTTTTTTTTTTTTTCTATTTCGGCGTGGAGTTACCCCTTAATATCCATACCAGACCCGAATGGCTTGGTATGGATGGGAGGGAGGACCCCACGCTGTTTTTTTTTTATTATGGTGCTGGTTTTTAAATGTAATTCTGGCTTTTTTGGTCTTCACTATAGCTCAGAAATTCAGCTGTCACTTCCCCCGGCTCAAAGAGAAAGTTTTGTTTGAGTTTATTTCCTTAACGGTAACAAGGTTGACTTTTAGTTAATTAAATTGAAGAAATTGTTCTGTAACTTCGGGGAAAGTGACAGCTAAGCTTGTGAACTATAGTGAAGGACAAAAAAAGGCACGCCATTAGCATTGGAAAATCAGCACCGACATACACTTCGTATTGTGAACCAAATTATTTGAACATTTGTAAACCGACCAATTAATTTTAATGGTTTGGCATTTGTACACCAAATATGACATTCCCCGAGGCGTTGGTAAACCGAGGTACGAATGTGTCAGGGCTCCCAGGTATGACCAGAGGTGTGACTGATGCAGGGAAACGCAGACTTCAGATATGTGATAAACAATACAATTTATTAACACTAACCATACAAACATAAACGCAGTGCAATACTAAACATAATACAGTGCAAACAAACCCAACCAATCACCCACAGATAACAGTACATACAAGCAAGCGTCGTCAGGCAGGCCGGGTCAATATCAATAGGGCAGGTAGGTACAGGGGGAGCAAGCAGAGAATGGTCGGGGTCACAGGCCAGGTTCAGCAGGTAGCAAGCAGCGTAGTACAGAGGGTCAGGCAGAGGGATGGTCAGGGTCACAAGCCAGGGATCAAAACAGGTAACAAGCAGCGTAGTACAGAGTGTCAGGCAGAGGGACAGAAACAGGATGCAGGACAGATACAGGGCCCAGGACAAACACAACACCAAGGCAGAGTCTGTGGGTCTGGCCATCCCTTAAATACCCCAGCATCATCAGTTCCAGGTGTTAGCTGGCTGAAAGGTTGAGTCTCTGATTGCTGGGAGCACCTGCTGGCCAGCCCTGGTACTGCAGATCAAAAGGCAGGTGAGTCCCACCATTGCTGGCCAGTCCATTCCTGACAGCATGTATTAGTATTGCAATCCTTTGTATTGGGATACATAGAACCAACATACATCGGAATTGGCAACATAGCACAAAATTTGTGTCACATTGGAGATATCTGGCTAGTTACACTGACCTTGCCCAGGGACTTAGGGTTGATTCACAACACAGAAATACAGGCAGGATTAGCATTGCAGCTCTGTAGATTAGTGGTTAGCATTGCTGCCTCACAGCTCTAGGGTTGCCGGTTTGAATCCAGCAGTAGCATGATCTCCCTGTGTGGCTGTCTTCAAATAGATGTTCTGGCAACATCTTTGCTTTCTGTCTAAATGATCCCTAGAATGAGGCCTTGTCTGTTGAAACACCTTCAAAGCTGCACCTAATGTGAATGTCATACAATGGGATGAGATAAGGGCCTGGACTACTAATAGATTTGATAATGCTGGTTTACACTCCACCCCCTTTTGTGAAGGATTTGTCAAGCAAAGAGCTGAGAAAGAGAAGAGTGAGCAAGAGATACATACCGAAGAGTGATAAAGAGAGACATACAGAATGAGAGAGAGAAGAGCGAGAGATACATACTGAAGAGTGATAAAGAGAGACATACAGAAGAGTGAGAGAGAGAGAAGAGCGAGAGATACATACTGAAGAGTGATAAAGAGAGACATACAGAAGAGTGAGAGATACATACAGAAGAGTGAGAGAGAGAGAAAAGGCTTGGGTGGGGAATCCACACATCAAAATTGTTACACAAATACTGGCGTGGATTTTTCCCCCAAATGCATAGCAGACCTTTATCCGAGCAGGCAGGTACCACATGCCTTCAAAGATTTATTTCCTTTGTTGATTTACCTGCTTCGTTCACACTATATGCAATTGAAAATTGCGCTTTAAGTTGCCAATTTCACCGTGTTTTCTGGAGATTTTCAAACTAGTTGTGATTTCAATTGTGTTTAGCATTGTGATTTCTATTGGAGTCTAGATGTGAAATTGCTACTAAATGGCCCAAAAGTTCGACAAGAACTACCTTTGAAATCGTAAGTTTAACAAACAAATCACGTATGTTAATACACTCACATTCACATTCATTATATCCGATATCATGTACGATGCCAATTCACAAATCGCACCTGAAATTGCACATCCTGGATGCGACTTGTCATGCGATTGGCATGGCCAGCAACTTGCCATTTGCATGGCAAATTGCACACAATTGGCCTGGGGGCTAATAACTCTGTCACATCTAATCCGATGTGGCAATTGCCCAATTTACAGTGAAGTTGCATGATTTCACAATCCGATTGGATGTGAACAGAGCCTACAGTGGACTATAGGGTGCGACTTGGTCTACGATTTGCAAGTCGCCTGTCATACCGATTGCATGCCAAATCGCAAACAATGTTACTGGGGGCTACCCCGGTCAGATTAAAGCAGATTTCTAAGTGCTGTTATTTACAATACAGTCACATCATGTGACTTACAGTGAAGTCACATGATTTCAAAGTCGAGGGACATGCTGATTTAAAGTGCGATTTGCAAGACATCTTACACAGATCTCTCTGCAAAACGCATGAAAAGTAGTGTATTCATTACTTTAGAAATTGTTGCGGCTCCAACCAAGTTTGAACCACACCAATATGAACGCTCTAATAGCGGTCACATTGAGTGCGACTTGGCATGTGATTTGCATGACATGCGACTTGCAAATCGTATGCCAAGTCGCACCCTATTGTCAGCTATTAGAGCAGTCACATGGGTGCGTTTCCGACACTGATTTCTAAAGTAGTACATGTACTACTTTTGTGGCGATTTGCATAGATATCTGTGTCAGATGTCTTGCAAATCGTAAGGAAATCAGCATCTTCTCTGTACGTCGCACAATTTCTAAATCGGCTTTGATGTGACCGCGGTGTAAGGCCTTTTCATGTTTGATTTCCTGAGTGTTTTACCGATTTATGGGAAATGCCGCATACTAGCAAAAGTGAATTGACATTTTTAGTATTGCATGCGAGATGTGGGCATGTGACTGCCTTAACTCATGCGATAATCTGGAGTGAATTATGCCCATAAGGCCAAGAAATATTGCCAATAGGATTCCCTTTCACATCCCTGTTCAATGTTCTGTTGTATGCTGCACAGGTACACTTCACTGTGGCTTTCTTTCTGACTCTGATTTATGGGGCCTGTATACCAAGGGTTAACGCAGGTGGGAAGAGAATTAATCAGATGCAAACACTTTCTCTGACCCAATGAATGACAGTGGTGGGTGTGACCTACCTTATATAAGGAGATTAGTAGTGGGGATTTTTTACAGGCCACATTATTTGTGCATGTCCTTGTCTGTGGTGGTTTGGGGAGGAAGAGATATTGTGGTGAATTGCCCCCAGGCCACACTCACGCTGTGTTTTGATGTGGGCTGTAAATGTTTGCATGTTCTTCCTTCTAAGGTGTGTTTGTGTGTTATTGTACAATGATTGTGTGTTTATTATCTTTGCATTGTAATCCTAACATATGCAAATTGCTCTGCTCTTCCAAGTTTGCCTTATTTAGACTGAAATGCAGTTTTCAGACAAACATGGTGAGAAATGTATGTGTGGGGGATTTGGGGAGGTGTGAGGTGTTTTTATTTTGGCACATATGTATTTTTATACTTGATATTTTGATCTGCAGCTTGTTTTGTGGATGGATAAGCCTAATATGTGATTTATGTTAACTGTTTCCTGCTGTAACCTGTGAAAGCACAGTTCATTAGAAGTATAATCTTTTAGATTGTAAACTGTTATGAGCAGGACCATTCTATTTTAGAAACATCAATCCCGTTTTTTTTTTTTTTTTAACCAAGAAATTGAATGTACCTACTTGTTGCTGTCCAAATAAATGTGGAACGTGTATTTGATCAATAAACAATTGGACTATTTATTTTTGGGGGGGGGATTATTTCATGTTCTAGTTGAATGTAACACAGTGGCTAAATGGTTAGTACTTCAGCCTGGCAGTACTAAGGTTGTTGGTTCAAATCCCAGCCACGGCACCTCCTGCCTGGAGTTTGCATGTTCTCCCTGTGCCTGTGTGGTTTTCCTCCTGGTTCTCTGGTTTGCTCCCACACTCTAAAGACATGCTGGTAGGTTAATTGGATCCTGTCAAAATTGGCCCTAGTATATGTATGAATGTAAGTTAGGGACATTCAGATTGTGCGCCCCTTGAGGGTTGGGGACTGATGTGAATTTACAACATATATATAAAGCACTGTGTAAATTGACAGCGCTATATAAGTACCATAAATAAATGTACTAGCACCCCTTAACACTTATTTTTGCTAGCTATATAATATGCCCAAATCTTCCTTGTTAGAACGCACATATGCAAGTATGTCCAAACAAACCAAAAGCCCCCTATTGCACCACAAGACCATGTTATGTACCAATGAATAGGTCGTGTTCAATGTCCATCTAGCTATTTTTCTACAATCCTCTTAACAGTAATAAATTGGGCCCCCAATTTATGTTGACTTTGGGCCTTTACCAGCAATATATATTCGCCAACGTCATATACACAGTATAGCTGCAAGCATACAGTCACCAATGCCAAATCCACAATAGAACTGCAAACATATATTTGCAAATGTCATATACACAATGGAGCTGCATGTAAAATTGCTATGGTGCACAAATCAACGCCAACATGGCTGTTGGAGGAGGTGCTAGAGCAGCTGTCATACCAGATATACGTCATGACATTTGGGGAAGGACTTTTGCACACACCCGGAAGTGGTAGTGGGGAGTGTTAGTGGATGGGAGTGTAGTTAGGAGGGTTTAGTGGTCTAATTTTTAGTTTTGTGAATAGTTCTTTTGTGGAATTCCAGACCACATCTGGACATGGCGAGATTGCTGTTCTCCACCGAGGAGCTGATCCTCATTTGCTGGGGAAACATTACTAATAATTGTATTTTCAGTTGAAAACATGTCCAATTCCTAGATCCATTGAGATACATAGCAGAGGTTCAAGGTTCTTCCTAACTATACAGGTAGCACAGACACAAGCATACACCCAGGGCCACTGTTAGATATCACAGGGCCCTGTACAACATACCTGACAGCCCCCCACCGCCAGAGAAAATATCCAAATTATATTTATGGTAAAAATACACTAAAAACATTATTAATGGGCATAATCCCAACCATATTCCTGTGAAATCTAAATGATAAAACTGTACTGAGTTCATAAATAAAGCTGTGTGTGTAATTGAGGTCTTGGGGCTCATGGGTGCTTTGGCCTGTAGAGTGGGAAACAGTGGTTTGTTTTTATGGCTATCGCCGTATGCAGGCAACCTATGTTACACTATGGAAATGCTGCAGGTAATAATTTGACAAGCATATGGGTGCAGGTGTACAGCCCTAAACACAGACAGTGAGCATTCAGGGCCACTTCCCCACGCCTTCACACCTGTCAGATTAAAACCTGTGTTCATACAGCTGCTGTGTCCCCATAGTGTAACAGGTGTCTCCAGCCACATGAACAACCCACTCATTCGTGCTGTACAGGCCAGAGGACTTGTGTGAATTGGGAATTTTTTACTTTTTTTCCCTCAGCTCATTAATTTCAATGGGCTGCTAACATGTGGGAACATGCAAAAATACTGCAGGCATATTATTTTAAAAGTGTGTTGCACCTAACTGCACAGTAGTGTGGTGCCATGCGTTTTGGTGGCTGTGAATGCCTCTGTGTTTACTAGACATGTGGAGGTGCAATTAGGTTTTCACCATGGTACCTGCGCACATCTGCAGAGGGCATTGCATTTCTTTGCTGTGCTGGAAAAAACATGCTCTTGCATGCGTTTCTGCACCACAAATGGTGTGAACAAGTCCTAAGGGTCAGTTCACACTATAGAAACACAGTCTAGATGAGTTCCAGATGTTTTTGCATGCACTTTTTTTTGATGCATGTTTAGCGTGTTCCAGTGCATTTTGGATGCGTTTTTGACATGTTCCACTGCATTTTTTTATGCATTCCAGTTAATTTTTTTTCCCCTCTCTTTTTCTTAAATTTAATTAGGGACATGTGCATTTTAGTGCGTTCCAGGGCGTTTTACCGCGTTCCAGTACAGTTCTATGCATAAACAATGCAGCCTGTTCACCTTTTTTTGACAGCACCTGCAACGCACTGGAACTGCAAGCGCTGATGTGAACTATGACATTGACAACCATATAACCTTCTTTCTGTGCATTTTGGATGCAAAAAAAGCAACTGAAACACATGTAGTGTGAACTGGCCCTAAAGGTTATTATAGGTCAGGGACTGACCAGGAATTGTGAATTCAATCAGATTAGTGGTGAGATACAATCAGGAATCCTATAATAATGAGAGATCTGAGCTGTGGGTGATAGGAAATGAGACACATTAACTTGATCAGTAAATAAATAGTTAAATAAAAAGAGTGGGGCGGGATACATAGATTGGCAGATGGAACAGGTGATGGTGGGGGAGGGGGTCAAGTTGTATAAGGAGAGAGGTTTAAGCGCTCGTTCACACTTGACGTTATTTCTAACTCTTGCCAAATGGCCCTATAGTGTTTGAGAAGCGTTTTTAATGCTCCCAAAACGCCCTATGTGCGGTTTTGAGGCATGTGATAAGCATTTACCAAGCGTTAAAACTGCGTCACAAATGCCTGTAATGAAGTTAAATGGTATTAGCACTCCAAAAATGCCTTGTAACCACTCCGCCATGTTTCAGCTTCTTAAACTGATGTCGGACCCCCTAGTCGCCTAGGCAACCGGGGGGGGCGGAGCTGGCGTGGCTCCAGCTTGTCTTAGGAATGCCTTTCATCTCTGCAGGAGGGGAGAGGGACCCATTCAAAAAGCTGGGAGAGCAGGGACAGAGCAAGGGGGCTGAGAGGGGAGAGCAGCTGCGACACTCCTCCCCCTTCCATTTCACAAGTGCCAGCAAGGGGGACCCAACTGGGTTCCCTTGAAGGCACTTGTGGGCCCTGACTTAGCTACTGTGGATCTGCATTTTGGTGTTGGCTTCCCTGTCTATATCGAATGGTGAAATTATAAGGCTGGAGGGTGAGGCTCCACCTAAGGAGGAGCCCATTGTCCCCGGACACCCGGTTCAGCCATGTGAGGGGGTTGTGATCGGTGACTATTGTGAACTCCCAGCCGTACAGGTACGGCTGGAGTTTCTTTAGGGACCAGACTATGGCCAGACATTCCCGGTCCAGTAGTTTGAGGCTGAGGAAGCGACGGGATGTTCCTCCCTAGCCCCGTTGACTTGGCTAAGGACAGCCCCTAGGCTGTAGGTGGAGGCGTCTGTCTGCACAAGGAAGCGTCTGTTGTGGTCAGGGGCGGCCAGGACGGAGTTGCTCGCCAGGGCAGCTTTGAGATCACGGAAGGCGGATTCACAGGCCGAGGTCTAGGTCACCATCCGGGGAAGGCCATCACTTGCTTCTTGGTTTGGGGTGTGGGTCAGTCATAAATGGCCTGAACCTTGGCTGGTTCAGGTTTCAGTGTCCCCCCCCTACACTTGTCTGGTCTCACTGTCAGCCCGGTCCTGCAGATGCAGTCTAGAATGGCCCCCACGTGCGCCAGGTGCTCCTCCCACGTGTCGCTAAAGATGGCTATGTCATCTAGGTAGGCGCGCGTGAACTCTTGACATCCCTCTAGTAGCTGGTGCACAACCCGTTGAAAGGTGGCGGGGGCGTTTTTCATGCCGAAGGGCATGACAAGGAATTCGTACAGGCTGAACGGGATAATAAAGGCGGAGCACTCAACGCCCTCTTTTGTCAGGGCGATTTGACAGTAACCCTTGCTGAGGTCTTGGGTGCTAACGATCCAGCAGATCGTCTATGCGGGGCATGGGGTAGGCGTCACTGACAGTGTAGTCATTCAACCTCCGGTAGTCCACGCAAAAGCGGGTGCTTCCATCCTTCTTTGGAACCAGCACCACTGGGGAGGCCCAAGGACTGTGGGAGGGTCGGATGATACCCAGCTGGAGCATCTCGGAGAGTTTGGCCTGGATGGCCGACTTCGCGGATTCAGGGACCCGGTATGGGGCATGCTGGATGGGTTTCTGACTGTGGGTCTCCACGTGGTGGAGAGCTAACCCGGTGCGGCCCGGGGTGGCTGAGAAGGCGACGGCTCGGTCCGCAAGCACGGTCCGCATCTGCATCCCCTTCTAGCAGACCCACGAGGTGCTGTATCCAATCCGTGCTTGACACCTCCATGAGCTGAGCTGGCACTGCTGCTCAAAGTCCTGAAAGAACCCCTCCACATCCCCGGCGGCTTTATTGAAGGGTTTAAAGTCCTTGCGGCTAACCCAGGGAGGAGAGTAACCTGTGGCCCTGGGGCTGGAAGGGCAGCTTAGTTCGTGGTTGTCACGGTCGCCCGGTCGCCCCCTTAACATGCAACAATCCCACGACCGCGATGTCCAATAATACATCACGCCCGCAGCGTCAGATCCCAGACCTTCTCACCAAACTCGTGACCAAAGGACCGGCCGATCTAAAACCGCGATGTGCCGTGCGTAACAATGCCACACTTAGCTGCGCCCTGCACAACGATTGTCCAGCTAATGGTCTACAATCTGTGCCTGCAGCCTGAATGCGCTTCTTACTGGGTCGGGTTAGTTACGCAACTAACCCTCTACTGCCACCACCACTTTTTGTACAGAGAAAGGGGAAACTCTCTTTATCAAATATACACTGTAATGGTTGAAAAGTCGCCTGTCCAATACGGCCACCGCAGGCCGATTGGGCAGAGGATTAAACAAGCACAGTAGCATCTCTTCAGAAGGCAGGGATTCGTAAATTGCAATTAAGCGCTTTAGAAACAGTTTAACACTTTCAGAAAGAAAGATTTATTACTAAAAGAGTCAAACAGGTGCAATAAAATATTTACAAAAAAAATGTAACTAAGATATATATATTTATATATAAAAACAGCATATCACCGCCAAGAGATAACAGGGAGAAGTTAAAAGGTTAAGTTACTTGCCATGTTAAGCCTTGAGGTAGCAGATCCAAGTTGCAGAGCGAAGGGTCTTTGATCTCCTGTTGTTACGATGTTAAAATTAGGAGATGTCTTTAGCTTAGCCTCAGGCCTACAGCCTGTGCTTTTTAAAGTCCCCCAGCAGGGGGGTGCCTTTGAGTAACTGGCCAATACTCTGTTTAGGGAGGGATCTCGGGCGGACTCTGAATTAAAACCAATAACTTCATAATCCATGATATGAAACACAGGGGACAAACTGACTTGAGGTATGTTCATTTAATTCTGTCACCTTAAGCTGTTTTATAAGGTTACAATCTCTTTCAATTCCTGGGAGAAGCTGCCTTATCTGTTATCATGACTTAGGTGAGGAAGGCTACACTTTCGCAGACTGCTCGGCACCGAACTAAGGATGCCTTAACCTGCTGTTGACCCATAACCAGCACACACCACATCTGTCACTGTACCTCTCAGGAAGGGAGGGGGAAGGAGAATAAAGGATTGAGGAATACTTTTAATAAAAAAGGGGAACTCCGCGTCCAACTCTGATGAGCAAGTTTGCTACAGCGGTGACTTCCTTGGCTCTCTCATGCGCCCTCCGGATAGCCTCTCGCTTGTCCTCTGCCATGGCGTCTGACCCCAGGAGGGCCATCTCTTCCTCCACCCGAGTAAGCCAGGGGCTCTTGGGCCCTGGGTCATTGCGTGCTGGGGAGGCTGGGGTTGGCCTGCTCTCCTCTCTTGCTGGGGCGTCCTGGAAATCAGCTTCCTCAGTGGCTGCGACCAGATCCTCTTTGGCTAGGCCCCTCCAGGTAAGGGACAGCTGCTTGGCCCTCTCTTAAAGACATGCCACAGTCCACTTCCTGTATTTGCTGGGCCTGGGCCTGTTCCCCCATACGCTGGCTTTTGCTGTCTGCCATCTTCTCAGAGTCCTGATCCCACCGCTGCCAACCAGTATGTGACAGAGGGTAGACAGGACAGAACACACAGAGTAGATGGCAAACTCACAAAGCTTTATTGAGGCAAACAGATGACAGTCACTGAATAGGGAAGGTTGCAGGGAGGGGGAATACGCCAGTACAGGGCGACAACAACACACTTAAAGTCCAACACCGAGAGCCAAGGAAGAGTCTCTGTAGCAATTGTAATCCAACAGGGGGTTTGGTGTGAGTCTCTGTAGCAAGTAATCCAACAGGGGGTTTGGTGTGGGGTCAGCACAGGAACAGTTCAAGTGAAGCAAGGAGAGAGCATGTACTCACGGATCTCCGGTGTCTAGCAGACAGTCTTCCCCAGCTCTGGGGGGGTCCTAGGCAGGCTTGGGTCTCTGCAGAGCCTGGCCACGAAAGGTCCCAGCAACAGCTCGGGCTCCTTCCGTCAGCTACACGACTGAAAGCCATGTACCGGGGTGGGCTCCCCAGGATACAGTGAAGTCACGAACGAGGAAGCCAACCCAACACCAGGTTTTGCCACAACAGAATTTTACTTAGTTGTGGCAAATAAACACAACCACAAATGCTGGGAACATACAATAAATTTACATACACCCAGCCCAAAGGCTGAGACCCTTGTGCTGCACAGCACGGCGCCTTCTGATTAATGACGGTAGAAAGTGAAGTAATTTACCTACTGGCAGGCACAACTAAGCTGCCACACCTTACCTGTTATTACCCTAAAAGAGCAGGAATCAGTGTATGGGTGTCAGGAACCATCGCGACGCATGGGTCTACACATGCGTAGGTGTCTGCCGAGACGTATAGGTGGCAGGGCACTAGGACCCAGGCGCACCCATCGTCTGGACAGTACTAGGCAGGCACTGGGACCCAGGCTACGCCTGTCAGGTGCAGGGCGGGCTATTTAAACTAGCCCTGCACAGACACTTGTTGCCAAATGGTCTTTGTATCCTGTTATCTGTGTGTGAGTACTTCTGATCTGGATTGTTTTGACCTTGTTGCCTTCTCCCGTCCTGACCCCTTGGCTTGCCTGACTTTGCTCCTGGATGTTCCTGTTTAGATCTGACCTCCTGGTATTGACCCTGCGTGTGACCCGACTATCTTTTGCCTACCGTTTTGTACCTTACCGATCCGCCAGTTGCCGACCCTGCCTGCATGACTCTGATTTAGCTCATCCATCCACCCACCCCGCAGGGATCACTAGGCTCCCTTACATCAGACTCCTAGCTCTCTGGAGCCCCTGTCAGACTCCTCTACCCCTGTTGGAGATACCTGGTAGTTGCGACCTTGTACCGGAGCGCTCCAAGTCCATCCCCACCATCAGGGGCCCTGGTGAACAAGTGCTCCGGTGCTTAGACTCCGCACTCTGGGGAGGCTCTACCAGGGGACTGATAGAGGTGCTGTCAAGCGGTCCGTTACAATGGGTGTATGGTATGGGCTAGCCTGCAGTGCAGCACAACAGCTTACAATCTTACACAAATCTACAGTATTCCCCCTCCCACAACTGGTCCTGTAGCACATGCCTGAGTATTCCTTCTGAGCAAAACGCCAGTCTGGCTTGAGTTTGGGGGATTTTATCAGCTCTCCAATGTGAAATGTCACTTTAAGTTGTGGAGTCCTTCCAATGATCAGTAACAACACTTGTGGCCTGACGCAAACAGAGACCCTAACTAACTAACTATAGGTCTCTGGAGGCGCCAACACTGAAATGAGGTGTGTGCACGATCTTACCGACCCGCGTCTGCTTTGCATCTGCTGGTGACTCAGAACAGAACAAATGTCTCTCCAACAAGCATGCAATCTCATCAGCTTCCCTGGCAGCGATCCTCCTTTCTCTGAACAGGATCAGCATCTTGAACACCATCAGCTTCACTAGCTGCAGTTCTCACACCTGGATGCCAATGGATTCTCTGCTCACATGGCTCGTTTCCTTCACCATCATCAAAACATGGCTGCAGTCTCTCTTCCTGTTCACTGAGCTCCCATGTGTAAAACCCCAGCCCTTCCTGAATATAGAAATATCTATGCAGTCTGAGGCTGTGTTAGAAAAACAGTGACATCTTGTGGCTAAATCGCAGAATGTCAGTAAAACATTTCAAAACATTTAATTCACAATGAGAGCTGTTTCCCCATCTCACATGCCACCCCACTAGAGGTTGTCGTCTTCGGCAACCCTCCCCATACAAACTCATTCTGGGCATAACACTGTGGGGGCACACCAGCACTGGGCCTTGTTGACCTTCGTAGAGTGACAGGCTCAGAAACACTGGGGACTTCAGTCACATTTAATGGGAGAGGAGCTGCTGACCACTCAACACTTTCCCTCGGTGGCAAACTTGCTATGGTTGGAGCCTCTGTGGGTACCGGGCAGGGACAACCCATCATTCCTCCCCCTCCTCTAAGGGGATTTCCTCAGTACTCTGAGCAGAAGGAGCCATCCCCTCCTTGCACACTGGTTCATCAAAATTACAACGCCTCAACATGTTACGGTGCAAGTTTCGTGAGGGCCCCCCAGTCTCTATTGGCTCTACCTCATAGACTGGGATGGCAAGGTCTACCCTCCTCTTCACTGTGTATGGGACCGCCTCCCACCGCCCATCCAACTTTCCAGACGGCCGCTTGGCTTTGACTATCACTCGATCACCCAGGGCATACCCCTCCTTCTGCACTGGTCTTGCATTGGGGTATACCACTTGTCTAAGGCGCTACCCCACAACCTTGTGGATTGCTCTCAGCCAGCGGCGTTGCTCTTGCACCCATGCGGTAGTATTTCTTGGTGGTGGCTCCATCGGATCAGGCATGTGGAGATCTTCAATCTCCCGTCTGGCTCTCCCAAACATAAGCATATGTGGGGAGTATCCGGTGGTACTGTGTACCCTGTTATTATAGGCCCACATCAGTTCAGGTAGGTATTCTGGCCACCGAGCTTTTTGGCGGTCCTCCAGAGTCCGCAGCATCTGGAACAAGGTGCTGTTGAACCGCTCGCACACCCAGTTTCCCTGGAGGTGATACGGGGTGGTGCAGGAACGTTCAATCCCATACAGTTGGTACAACTCATTCATTAGAGTACCCTGAACACATGCCCCCTGGTCCGAATGCATTCTCTGTGGACACCCGAACACCTGTATAAAGTGTTTGCAGACCGCTTCAGTGGCCGACTCTGCCGTCTGGTCTCTGGTGGGTACAGCCACCGCATACTTTGTGAAATGATCTGTCATGACTAGACAGTATGAGTGTCCCGAGGTAGAATACCCAGTCTGTACATAGTCGATCATAAGGAGCTCTAGGGGTGCTGATGTCCGGATGGCCTGGACAGGAGCCCGCTGCTCAGTACTCTTACTCAGCCCGCAGGGTCGACACTTAAGACATGCATCAGCCACCATATCTGCCAAATCTGGATAGTACACAAGCTGTTGGAGCCACTTGAACGTTTTATCGCTCCCAAAATGGGCACCCCTCCCATGGGCTTCCCGGGAAGCCACCGGTCCTAATGACATGGGGATGACAATCTGTCACCGGTACTGCAACTGTGTCTGCAAGTATATGGTCCAACACAGGAGGCCCTGGGGAACAGTTAGCTTATCCCACTGCCTTAACAACTTTTGGCCCTCGGGAGTCAGATGAGCCCGCTCTTCTGACCGAGGCCAGATCTTGGTCCGGACCCATTCTTTCACTTTCCAGAGGTCCGGGCAGCTATCCTGGACCCTCTCCCAATCAGCCAACGTCTTTCCCAGCACCATTGGCATCCCAGATGCCACCCCACTTGAATGTGCCTAGTCTGGGAACATAGGTAATGGACCCAGGTCAGGAGTTTCAGTGTCCTCTAGCTCCTCATCGGCACTCTGAGCTGACAACCCTACAAGAACTCGGGAGAGTGCGTCAGCGTTGCCGTTCTCCCTACCTGACCAGAAACTTGATGCGGTATTGGTACTTAGAAAGGCGAGCCAACCACCTCTGCTCAAGCGCACCGAGTTTCCAGATGTGCTAACGGGTTGTTGTCCGTCATCACGGTCACCGCTGCACCAGTCAGGTACTTTGCAAACTTTTCAGTCATGGCCCACACCAGTGCCAATAGTTCCAATTTAAAGGAGCTATAGTTGTCAGGGTTGTGCTCTGATTCCCGGCTGCCCGGGAGCCATAGGCAATGACTCTCTCATGTCCATCCTGGACTTGGGATAACACAGCCCCCAGACCATGTAGACTTCCGTCAGTGTACAGCAGGAATGGGGTGTCGAACCGCGCATAAGCCAGAATCGGGGCACTGATCAGCGCCCCCTTCACTGCTTCAAAGGTCCCTTGTTGTCGGGCTGCCCACTCGATGGGGCGATTCTTCGGGCCCCCTGCAGTGCCCCTCAATAACTCATTTAACGGGCCCATCAAATGAGCAAACTTGGGTATAAACCTCCTGTAGTAGCTGGCCAGTCCAATGAACACCCGCACCTCTCGTAGTGTACTCGGCTGGGGCCACTTCTGGACGGCCTCCACCTTGTCGGGGGTTGGCTTTACCCCTCCTGGGTGACCAAATGCCCCAAATACTCTATCTGCTGTTGAAACTGTTGGCACTTCTTGGGCTTGATTTTGAGCCCATGGTCTCGCAGCCGTCCTAAGACCTGTCGCAGTTTCTGGAGGTGATCCTCAAAAGAGGCCCCAAACACTACTACGTCGTCCAGGTATATCAATACCGACTCGAAGTTGAGATCTCCCAGACAGTGCTCCATCAACCGCTGGAATGTTCTTGGGGCATTCGACAGGCCGAATGGCATCCCGTTGAACTCGTAGAGACCCATAGGTAGGATGAAGGCCGTCTTCGCTTTTTCCTTCTTCGTCACCATTACCTGCCAATACCCACTGGCCAGGTCAAGAGTCGAGAAGAACTTCGCATGACTCAGAGCGGACAAAGACTCATCAATCTGTGGAAGGGGGAGCAGCGCAAGGATTTTGACTCTCCTGGATCACCTGGTTTTCCAACATGCTGGCCACCATATCCTTCACCTCCTGGTACATTTTAGGCGGGATTTGCCGGTACCGTTCCCTGAGCTGTGCAGCATTGTCAGTGGGGATTTTGTGTTTGATAGTGGAGGCACACCCAAAGTCCTCATCATGTCTCGAAGGCCTCCTGAAATTCCCAAAGGGTGTCTTCCAGCAACTTCTGTTGTCCTGGAGTCAGGATCTTGCAGTTCACCCCCATCTGGGCCATGATCACTCGACCGCTTCACACCGCTGTTGGGGTCTCCCTTTGATGGACCTCTACAGCATAGGTCCAGGCTGATCTCCTATCTGGCCGTAGCATGAAGCTCCTCCGTCGAGGAATATCCCCTTTGGACACATATACTTCGGCCAGCAAGGTATTCCCAGGGACGGTTAACTCACAGTCTTCAACGCTGAGGCAGCGCACGGGCACACATCCATCCTTCACACTAGCGAGGACCCAGGCTACCAGTGGATGAGTCTGTGTTTCTTCTTGATAAGCAGGCTCGATCAGGACCTCCAGTCCATTCAGTTGTCATCCAGCCCCAACCGGCAGCATCAATATTTGCTCTTGTCAAGGCGGGATCTTCACTGGGGTCCTCCGCGGCACCCTTACATGTCCAATGGGTCGACCGGACATGTTGCCCTTTCACAGACTACAGCTCCTCACCATCTGCTGTAGAACCTTCTGGGTTGGCCGGTGTGTGGTGTCCCGTTGCCAATACCTCGGCCCTTCTTTGGCATAAAGTTGATGGTCTAGGTCTCTCAGCACGTTCATACCTAGTGTCACGTCCATCCCTCTCCGGGACGAATGATCCACCAGCATGACCCCCTTCTTGCTGACGTCTTGCCCACACAGCCGGACCCGCATTCAGACTATTCCTCGGAAGTCCATCTCTGTGTTTTTGGCAGCCGTCAGCTTGATGACGCTCCTGTCTTCCAGCTCCATCATATGTCCAAAGTGTTTTTCGAAGAACTCCAGAGGCATAAGGGTGCACTCTGACCCTGTATCAACTAGGCAGCGTACCTTCTGGCCTTCCAACTCAGCTTCCATCACGGGGCTGCTGGCATACAGGTCGTGTTCCTCATGCTTAGGGCTTAGCTTCTGGTGTACTGCGGCGGTCGGAAGTTTAACGTCGGCTCGGACTTCATCTGTTCTGGGCACTTTCTGCCCATATGGCCGTACTGTCGACAAGCCCAACAGAGGGGACCCCTTTTTACGTGCCCCCGCAGTTGAGTTATCCTGAGTGGAGTGGCGCGAGGTGCTGAGGTCATTTCCGGAGACCAGGGAGATTCTGCCTTCATCTGGGACACTTCCAGCCGAAGTTCTCTTAATTCCGTCCTCAGGGCCTGGACCACATCCTTTAAGGATTCTGAGTCTTCAGATGCAGACTGACCTCTTATAGCATGGGTACTACTCACTATTCTCACAGGTATGCACTATTCCTCTCTCTCCACAGCAGCTAAGTAGATGCTGTAGAATGTCAAGTTGGGTGCCGTCCAAGTCATCTCTTGCAATTTGTCCTGTAAGAACTTGTTGGAGAGCCCCACTATGAACTGGTCTCGTGGTAGCCGGTCCACCTCCCGGAAAGCTCCCATGGCCTCTGGATCTTGCCGCTGTAGTGTCTCCTGTAGGGCATTGGAGTACTGCATCAGGGTCTCGCCCTCTTGCTGTGGTCGGTTGAAGAAGTGGCTCCGCAGCTGCACTACTTTAGCACGCCCCCCTTGAGCTCTCTCCAGCAGGAAGAATATTTTCTCTAGGGTGTCTCTCTCAGATTCGGACCTTACCATTACTGTCCATCTGACGTCACCCTCTAGAGCCCCCAATGCAACATCTGCCCGCAGCTCGGACGGCAGGTTACACATCCTAACCGCACGTCGCACTCTTTCAGTCCAGTCCAGCAACGTCATATTTTTACCGTCGAATTTTGGCAGGTGACTTAACAGCGCCCCCACGGGAATGTACCCTACTGGTATGGGCAGGGCGGGGGCAAGCTGTATCAGCGGTGTTGGGGCAACTTGGTCTTCTTGCACCGGTGCACCCTGAGCTGGGTCCTGGACCGGTGCCATTGGCGCCGGGGGAAGATCTCCCGCCGCATTCCCGTCCATAACGGTCACTGTATCCTGCCGACTACGCCAAGTTGTAAGCCGTGTACCGGGGTGGGCTCCCCAGGATACAGTGAAGTCACGAACGAGGAAGGCAACCCCAACACCAGGTTTTGCCACAACAGAATTTTACTTAGATGTGGCAAATAAACACAACCACAAATGCTGGGAACATACAATAAATTTACATACACCCAGCCCAAAGGCTGAGACCCTTGTGCTGCACAGCACGGCGCCTTCTGATTAATGACGGTAGAAAGCAAAGTAATTTACCTACTGGCAGGCACAACTAAGCTGCCACAACTTACCTGTTATTACTAGAGATGAGCGAAGTATTCAAAAATTTGATTCGGCTGATTCGGCGAATTCGCGGAATAAATTCGATTTGAGTCGAATATATTCGCTGCGAATTTAACTTATAAAAAGGGTGTTTCTAGGCTTCAGAGAGCCTTTTTATTAGTGCAGAACACTGTACCTTTAATTTAAATGCCCTTGGAGTCTGCTGGGGAAGAGAAATAATACTGTCAGTCAGTATGACATGCAGATGAGTGCCGTCGATCTTAGAATCACCGCACACTTCACTCATTTGGGCAGTCACGGGGCCAAAACCAGAGTGTGGAGCCACAGTGTGGCGGTGGAGGCAGCAGCAATGGGAGGCCATACAGCACCCTATGACAAAATGGAACCCACCAGCAGTGTGAGGAGACCTGAAAGTGGCACATGGCAGAGTGTGGCGATGGAGACAGCAGCAATGGGAGGCCGTACAGGGACCCATGAGACACTCTGGACCTGGCAAAAGCATGAGGAGGCGGTACAGGGGCCCATGACAGATTACGGGCCTGGCAGCAGCATGAGGAGTCGGTACGGGGGCCCATGGCAGATTACGGGCCTGGCAGCAGCAATGGGAGGCCCGTAATCTGCCAGCACCCTATGACAAAATGGAACCCACCAGCAGTGTGAAAAGACCTGAAAGTGGCACATGGCAGAGTGTGGCGATGGAGACAGCAGCAATGGGAGGCCGTACAGGGACCCATGAGACACTCTGGACCTGGCAGCAGCATGAGGAGGCGGTACAGGGGCCCATGACATATTACGGGCCTGGCAGCAGCAATGGGAGGGCCGTAATCTGCCAGCACCCTATGACAAAATGGAACCCACCAGCAGTGTGAGGAGACCTGAAAGTGGCACATGGCAGAGTGTGGCGATGGAGACAGCAGCAATGGGAGGCCGTACAGGGACCCATGAGAGACTCTGGACCTGGCAGCAGCATGAGGAGGTGGTACAGGGGCCCATGACAGATTACGGGCCTGGCAGCAGCATGAGGAGTCGGTACGGGGGCCCATGGCAATTACGGGTATGGCAGCAGTATGGGAGGCCTGTAATCTGCCAGCACCCTATGACAAAATGGAACCCACCAGCAGTGTGAGGAGACCTGAAAGTGGCACATGGCAGAGTGTGGCGATGGAGACAGCAGCAATGGGAGGCCGTACAGGGACCCATGAGACACTCTGGACCTGGCAGCAGCATGAGGAGGCGGTACGGGGGCCCATGGCAGATTACGGGCCTGGCAGCAGCAATGGGAGGCCCGTAATCTGCCAGCACCCTATGACAAAATGGAACCCACCAGCAGTGTGAGGAGACCTGAAAGTGGCACATGGCAGAGTGTGGCGATGGAGACAGCAGCAATGGGAGGCCGTACAGGGACCCATGAGACACTCTGGACCTGGCAGCAGCATGAGGAGGCGGTACAGGGGCCCATGGCAGATTACGGGCCTGGCAGCAGCAATGGGAGGCCCGTAATCTGCCAGCACCCTATGACAAAATGGAACCCACCCGCAGTGTGAGGAGACCTGAAAGTGGCACATGGCAGAGTGTGGCGATGGAGACAGCAGCAATGGGAGGCCGTACAGGGACCCATGACACACTCTGGACCTGGCAGCAGCATGAGGAGGCGGTACAGGGGCCCATGACAGATTACGGGTCTGGCAGCAGCATGAGGAGGCGGTACAGGGGCCCATGACAGATTACGTTCCTGGCAGCAGCAATGGGAGGCCCGTAATCTGCCAGCACCCTATGACAAAATGGAACCCACCAGCAGTGTGAGGAGATCTGAAAGTGGCACATGGCAGAGTGTGGCGATGGAGACAGCAGCAATGGGAGGCCGTACAGGGACCCATGACACACTCTGGACCTGGCAGCAGCATGAGGAGGCGGTACAGGGGCCCATGGCAGATTACGGACCTGGCAGCAGCAATGGGAGGCCCGTAATCTGCCAGCACCCTATGACAAAATGGAACCCACCAGCAGTGTGAGGAGACCTGAAAGTGGCACATGGCAGAGTGTGGCGATGGAGACAGCAGCAATGGGAGGCCGTAAAGGGACCCATGACAGATTACAGGCCTGGCAGCAGCATGAGGAGGCGGTACAGGGGCCCATGACAGATTACGGGCCTGGCAGCAGCAATGGGAGGCCCGTAATCTGCCAGCACCCTATGAAAAAATGGAACCCACCAGCAGTGTGAGGAGACCTGAAAGTGGCACATGGCAGAGTGTGGCGATGGAGACAGCAGCAATGGGAGGCCGTACAGGGACCCATGACACACTCTGGACCTGGCAGCAGCATGAGGAGGCGGTACAGGGGCCCATGGCAGATTACGGGCCTGGCAGCAGCAATGGGAGGCCCGTAATCTGCCAGCACCCTATGACAAAATGGAACCCACCAGCAGTGTGAGGAGACCTGAAAGTGGCACATGGCAGAGTGTGGCGATGGAGACAGCAGCAATGGGAGGCCGTACAGGGACCCATGACAGATTACGGGCCTGGCAGCAGCATGAGGAGGTGGTACAGGGGCCCATGACAGATTACGGGCCTGGCAGCAGCAATGGGAGGCCCGTAATCTGCCAGCACCCTATGACAAAATGGAACCCACCAGCAGTGTGAGGAGACCTGAAAGTGGCACATGGCAGAGTGTGGCGATGGAGACAGCAGCAATGGGAGGCCGTACAGGGACCCATGACACACTCTGGACCTGGCAGCAGCATGAGGAGGCGGTACAGGGGCCCATGGCAGATTACGGGCCTGGCAGCAGCAATGGGAGGCCCGTAATCTGCCAGCAACCTATGACAAAATGGAACCCACCAGCAGTGTGAGGAGACCTGAAAGTGGCACATGGCAGAGTGTGGCGATGGAGACAGCAGCAATGGGAGGCCGTACAGGGACCCATGACAGATTACGGGCCTGGCAGCAGCATGAGGAGGCGGTACAGGGGCCCATGACAGATTACGGGCCTGGAAGCAGCAATGGGAGGCCCGTAATCTGCCAGCACCCTATGACAAAATGGAACCCACCAGCAGTGTGAGGAGACCTGAAAGTGGCACATGGCAGAGTGTGGCGATGGAGACAGCAGCAATGGGAGGCCGTGCAGGGACCCATGACACACTCTGGACCTGGCAGCAGTATGAGGAGGCGGTACAGGGGCCCATGACAAATTACGGGCCTGGCAGCAGCATGAGGAGGCGGTACAGGGGCCCATGACAGATTACGTTCCTGGCAGCAGCAATGGGAGGCCCGTAATCTGCCAGCACCCTATGACAAAATGGAACCCACCAGCAGTGTGAGGAGACCTGAAAGTGGCACATGGCAGAGTGTGGCGATGGAGACAGCAGCAATGGGAGGCCGTACAGGGACCCATGACACACTCTGGACCTGGCAGCAGCATGAGGAGGCGGTACAGGGGCCCATGGCAGATTACGGGCCTGGCAGCAGCAATGGGAGGCCCGTAATCTGCCAGCACCCTATGACAAAATGCAACCCGCCAGCAGTGTGAGGAGACCTGAAAGTGGCACATGGCAGAGTGTGGCAATGGAGACAGCAGCAATGGGAGGCCGTACAGGGACCCATAACAGATTACGGGCCTGGCAGCAGCATGAGGAGGCGGTACAGGGGCCAATGGCAGATTACGGGCCTGGTAGCAGCAATGGGAGGCCCGTAATCTGCCAGCACCCTATGACAAAATGGAACCCACCAGCAGTGTGAGGAGACCTGAAAGTGGCACATGGCATAGTGTGGCGATGGACACAGCAGCAATGGGAGGCCGTACAGGGACCCATGACAGATTACGGGCCTGGCAGCAGCATGAGGAGGCGGTACAGGGGCCCATGACAGATTACGGGCCTGGCAGCAGCAATGGGAGGCCCGTAATCTGCCAGCACCCTATGACAAAATGGAACCCACCAGCAGTGTGAGGAGACCTGAAAGTGGCACATGGCAGAGTGTGGCGATGGAGACAGCAGCAATGGGAGGCCGTACAGGGACCCATGACACACTCTGGACCTGGCAGCAGCATGAGGAGGCGGTACAGGGGCCCATGGCAGATTACGGGCCTGGCAGCAGCAATGGGAGGCCCGTAATCTGCCAGCACCCTATGACAAAATGGAACCCACCAGCAGTGTGAGGAGACCTGAAAGTGGCACATGGCAGAGTGTGGCGATGGAGACAGCAGCAATGGGAGGTCGTACAGGGACCCATGACAGATTACGGGTCTGGCAGCAGCATGAGGAGGCGGTACAGGGGCCCATGACAGATTACGGGCCTGGAAGCAGCAATGGGAGGCCCGTAATCTGCCAGCACCCTATGACAAAATGGAACCCACCAGCAGTGTGAGGAGACCTGAAAGTGGCACATGGCAGAGTGTGGCGATGGAGACAGCAGCAATGGGAGGCCGTACAGGGACCCATGACACACTCTGGACCTGGCAGCAGCATGAGGAGGCGGTACAGGGGCCCATGACAAATTACGGGCCTGGCAGCAGCATGAGGAGGCGGTACAGGGGCCCATGACAGATTACGGGCCTGGCAGCAGCAATGGGAGGCCCGTAATCTGCCAGCACCCTATGACAAAATGGAACCCACCAGCAGTGTGAGGAGACCTGAAAGTGGCACATGGCAGAGTGTGGCGATGGAGACAGCAGCAATGGGAGGCCGTACAGGGACCCATGACACACTCTGGACCTGGCAGCAGCATGAGGAGGCGGTACAGGGGCCCATGACAGATTACGGGCCTGGCAGCAGCAATGGGAGGCCCGTAATCTGCCAGCACCCTATGACAAAATGGAACCCACCAGCAGTGTGAGGAGACCTGAAAGTGGCACATGGCAGAGTGTGGCGATGGAGACAGCAGCAATGGGAGGCCGTACAGGGACCCATGACAGATTACGGGCCTGGCAGCAGCATGAGGAGGCGGTACAGGGGCCCATGACAGATTACGGGCCTGGCAGCAGCAATGGGAGGCCCGTAATCTGCCAGCACCCTATGACAAAATGGAACCCACCAGCAGTGTGAGGAGACCTGAAAGTGGCTAATGGCAGAGTGTGGCGATGGAGACAGCAGCAATGGGAGGCCGTACAGGGACCCATGACACACTCTGGACCTGGCAGCAGCATGAGGAGGCGGTACAGGGGCCCATGACAGATTACGGGCCTGGCAGCAGCAATGGGAGGCCCATAATCTGCCAGCACCCTATGACAAAATGGAACCCACCAGCAGTGTGAGGAGACCTGAAAGTGGCACATGGCAGAGTGTGGCGATGGAGACAGCAGCAATGGGAGGCCGTACAGGGACCCATGACAGATTACGGGCCTGGCAGCAGCATGAGGAGGCGGTACAGGGGCCCATGACAGATTACGGGCCTGGCAGCAGCAATGGGAGGCCCGTAATCTGCCAGCACCCTATGACAAAATGGAACCCACCAGCAGTGTGAGGAGACCTGAAAGTGGCACATGGCAGAGTGTGGCGATGGAGACAGCAGCAATGGGAGGCCGTACAGGGACCCATGACAGATTACGGGCCTGGCAGCAGCATGAGGAGGTGGTACAGGGGCCCATGACAGATTACGGGCCTGGCAGCAGCAATGGGAGGCCCGTAATCTGCCAGCACCCTATGACAAAATGGAACCCACCAGCAGTGTGAGGAGACCTGAAAGTGGCACATGGCAGAGTGTGGCGATGGAGACAGCAGCAATGGGAGGCCGTACAGGGACCCATGACACACTCTGGACCTGGCAGCAGCATGAGGAGGCGGTACAGGGGCCCATGACAGATTACGGGTCTGGCAGCAGCATGAGGAGGCGGTACAGGGGCCCATGACAGATTACGGGCCTGGCAGCAGCAATGGGAGGCCTGTAATCTGCCAGCACCCTATGACAAAATGGAACCCACCAGCAGTGTGAGGAGACCTGAAAGTGGCACATGGCAGAGTGTGGCGATGGAGACAGCAGCAATGGGAAGCCGTACAGGGATCCATGACAGATTACGGGCCTGGCAGCAGCATGAGGAGGCGATACAGGGGTCCATGACAGATTACGGGCCTGGCAGCAGCAATGGGAGGCCCGTAATCTGCCAGCACCCTATGACAAAATGGAACCCACCAGCAGTGTGAGGAGACCTGAAAGTGGCACATGGCAGAGTGTGGCGATGGAGACAGCAGCAATGGGAGGCCGTACAGGGACCCATGACACACTCTGGACCTGGCAGCAGCATGAGGAGGCGGTACAGGTGCCCATGACAGATTACGGGCCTGGCAGCAGCAATGGGAGGCCCGTAATCTGCCAGCACCCTATGACAAAATGGAACCCACCAGCAGTGTGAGGAGACCTGAAAGTGGCACATGGCAGAGTGTGGCGATGGAGACAGCAGCAATGGGAGGCCGTACAGGGACCCATGACAGATTACGGGCCTGGCAGCAGCATGAGGAGGCGGTACAGGGGCCCATGACAGATTACGGGCCTGGCAGCAGCAATGGGAGGCCCGTAATCTGCCAGCACCCTATGACAAAATGGAACCCACCTGCAGTGTGAGGAGACCTGAAAGTGGCACATGGCAGAGTGTGGCGATGGAGACATGGGCCCCCTGGCCACGCTTGACTTTCTGGCCACATAGTCGACATACGGCTACGTTTACTTCCTCGGGTGGCTTGACGAAAAATTGCCACACCGCCGAGTAGGAAACTTTGCCCCCGCTACTCCTCACTGGCTGACTGCTACTTCCTCCGTGCACACCGGCACCACTACTGGCCGTGGTGGTAGGCTGCAGTGGAGCTGGTGCTCTACTCCGTGGCCGTTTGCCTCCACTGACACTGCTGCGACCCTGCTGCCTCCTGGGCAACCCACCGACTGTTTTGCTCGCTGCCAAGCTGCCACCCTCTTCTCCTGATGATGCGGAAGCAATAGCCTAATGACGACGAGGCTGCCAAGTGCGATCAGCCTCATCATCATCAATTAGGGTCTCCGCCTCACTACTAGCCCCCTCGGCTGCGTGTGGGTCAGGAGACAGACCTGTCTCTAGACCGGCTACCGAGCCACTCTCCTCGCCACTACGTCTTCGCCTGGCTGCTGAAGAGGCGGATGTCTCCCCCCGTTCCTGACCGCCCTCTGTTAGCTCTTCCTCACTGTACAGTGGGGCTGAGCCCACAGCATGCGATACTTCGCTTGGTGAGGGAACACCAAAGGACAGGGGCAGGTAGAGGACACGTGATTTCAGTGGGCTTGCTCCCGGGCCATGCCAACTAACGGTTGTGTCTGACGTACCCACCGACCGTTGGCTGTAGGTGTCAGAGGTGACCTGGGAAGAGGAAGACGACCGAGCCAACCAATCGATGACAGCAGGGTTGTCGGTGGAGACACGACCGCTGGATGACACCGGGAGCACTGGCCTCTGGCTGCGACTAGTGCTGCCTCGACCCCTTCCTCTGCTGCCACGTCTGCTCGCTCCTGAAACATTGCCTCCTCTGCCACTCCTCTGCGTGTTGTCTGACATACTCTTTAATTCAACGATTCTGTGTCCCTGAGTAACGATTCTGTGTCCCTGAGTAACAATTCTGTGTCCCTCAGTAACAATTCTGTGTCCCTCAGTAACAATTCTGTGTCCCTCAGTAACAATTCTGTGTCTGTCCCTGAGTAAAAATTCTGTGTCCCTCAGTAACAATTCTGTGTCCCTCAGTAACAATTCTGTGTCTGTCCCTGAGTAAAAATTCTGTGTCCCTGAGTAACAATTCTGTGTCCCTCAGTAACAATTCTGTGTCCCTCAGTAACAATTCTGTGTCTGTCCCTGAGTAACAGTTCTGTGTCCCTCAGTAACAATTCTGTGTCCCTCAGTAACAATTCTGTGTCTGGCCCTGAGTAACAATTCTGTGTCCCTCAGTAACAATTCTATGTCTGTCCCTCAGTAACAATTCTGTGTCCCTCAGTAACAGTTCTGTGTCCCTGAGTAACAATTCTGTGTCCCTGAGTAACAGTTCTGTGTCCCTGAGTAACAATTCTGTGTCCCTGAGTAACAATTCTGTGTCCCTCAGTAACAATTCTGTGTCCCTCAGTAACAATTCTGTGTCCCTCAGTAACAATTCTGTGTCTGTCCCTGAGTAACAATTCTGTGTCCCTCAGTAACAATTCTGTGTCCCTCAGTAACAATTCTGTGTCCCTGAGTAACAGTTCTGTGTCCCTGAGTAACAATTCTGTGTCCCTGAGTAACAGTTCTGTGTCCCTGAGTAACAATTCTGTGTCCCTGAGTAACAATTCTGTGTCCCTCAGTAACAATTCTGTGTCCCTCAGTAACAATTCTGTGTCCCTCAGTAACAATTCTGTGTCTGTCCCTGAGTTACAATTCTGTGTCCCTGAGTAACAGTTCTGTGTCCCTGAGTAACAATTCTGTGTCCCTGAGTAACAGTTCTGTGTCCCTGAGTAACAATTCTGTGTCCCTGAGTAACAATTCTGTGTCCTTCAGTAACAATTCTGTGTCCCTCAGTAACAATTCTGTGTCCCTCAGTAACAATTCTGTGTCTGTCCCTGAGTAACATTTCTGTGTCCCTGAGTAACAGTTCTGTGTCCCTGAGTAACAATTCTGTGTCCATGAGTAACAGTTCTGTGTCCCTGAGTAACAATTCTGTGTCCCTCAGTAACAATTCTGTGTCCCTCAGTAACAATTCTGTGTCTGTCCCTGAGTAACAATTCTGTGTCCCTCAGTAACAATTCTGTGTCCCTCAGTAACAATTCTGTGTCCCTCAGTAACAATTCTGTGTCTGTCCCTGAGTAACAATTCTGTGTCCCTGAGTAACAGTTCTGTGTCCCTGAGTAACAATTCTGTGTCCCTGAGTAACAGTTCTGTGTCCCTGAGTAACAATTCTGTGTCCCTCAGTAACAATTCTGTGTCCCTCAGTAACAATTCTGTGTCTGTCCCTGAGTAACAATTCTGTGTCCCTGAGTAACAGTTCTGTGTCCCTGAGTAACAATTCTGTGTCCCTGAGTAACGATTCTGTGGCTCTAAAGTCTCTTTGGCCCTAACTCTGTCCCTAATACAGAGAGGTCTGCCTCTCTTGAATGACCGGAGGCTAATGGAGAATTCTAAGATGGCCGCAATTTATAGCTCGACCATTACACAGTGCTGGCTGGCTGGCTGCTGATTGGCTAATGCGATCACATGTCATGAATGAATGCATTATGGGTCAGCGCGCCTTGTCTGCGCGCCTTCCCAGAGATCCCCGCTCCGTCGCCACACATGTCGCCGCCATTTTTGGAAAATTTTGATTCGCGCATCCGAAGTCTGCTAATTTTCGGATTCGGCGGAATCAAATTTTTCCTAATCTTCTAAACGAATTCCACTTCGCCAAGTTCGATTCGCTCATCTCTAGTTATTTCCCTAAAAGAGCAGGAATCAGTGTATGGGTGTATGGTATGGGCTAGCCCAGGGGTGGGCAAACTTTTTGACTTGAGGCCCGCAGTGGGTTCATATATTGGACCCGGGGGCCGGACTAGCTGCTGGCCGGCCCAGCCACTACCATGCCATCCATAGTAAGTATAGTAATATTCCCCCATAGTAAGCATAGTAATTAATCCCCCATAG